>NC_090442.1:719860632-720164324 GCF_031143425.1 Pleurodeles waltl | reverse complement strand
CGACCCTTTCTAGGATACTCTTCTTGATGTCCGCATAGGGCGTTGTTCCTCCTGGGTTAACCGCTTGATATGCTACTTGAAGTGTCCTGGTTAACAAGGGAGCGATATATTGACCCCATCTGTCCTGCGGCCAGGTGGCTGAAAGGGCAACGCGTTCAAAGTTAGTAAAGAAGGCGTCGGGATCTTCGCCTTCCTGATATCTCTGCAAAACGGAACTCGGTACATTTGGATGTACCCTAGTTGCGGCAATGGTATCAGTCAAAGTTTTTATGGCGTTGTCATGTACCAACTGATTGTTGGCCATGATAGTGGCCTGACTTTTAAGTGCATTTTGCAGAGCCTCCCTTTCCACCTTGGCAGCCTTCTGTTGTTCCTCCCATACAATTTGCAGATGGCGTTGGCCCTCAGCCAGTTGCTGCATCATGTCGGCCATTGTGGGTGTACCCTCCATCTTCTAGAATTCTCCTGTCGCTTGTTCCAATATCCCACTTCTGACACCACTGTAAATGGGTTCGTTATCTGACGTATGCAAGATATTGGAAGAATACGACAGGCACTGCTATTTGAGGGAATAATACTGTTTTATTGATATCTTGGCCAGTCCTCTCTTGTTCCTCTTCACAAGATCAGCCCTAATTTCTATTTCCTCAAAGCCCCTTTTCTTTTCTCTTTCCAGGCTCTGGTGGTGTCTTGGCTCCGTCTTGAGGCGGTCTGGTTTCCCGTCCTCCGGTCGCCCGTATTCCCCAAAAGAAAGGAAAATAAAAATAATCAGGTAAGTGAAAATGAAGTAGGGCTAAGGTAAGGGGTCAGATAGGGGTTAGTAGGGGTGGTGAAACAGGTAGGGCGGCGGTGCTGGTTGTGGTGGGTTTCTCTATTTATTTATTGTGCCTTCTTTCCCCTGTGTCCCGGTCAACCCCTTCTCTTCTTTCTAGGGTTTCTCCGGAGGTGTCCCAGTCCGTGGGTTAAGTAAACGGGTTTCCCCTCTCTCTGCAGGTCTATGCCCTTCCTTTAAAGAAACCTCCCCGTCCTCCCTTTTCTCCCCCCCCTCCCTCTTTTCCCTGTGAGCCAACCTGACAGAGTCTGCCAGGCAGGGTGTAGTCGTACCTGGGAGGGCCACGTCCCTCCAGGGGCGCAGCCGGCAAGTAGGTGGTCCCCCGATTTCTCTTCGGTCGGGTTGGGGGTCGCCCACTGGTTCTTCCTGTCCTCTAGGCGTCCCGCCTTCCGGGTCTCTCCCTCCGTCTCGATCACTTTGCTGGCGGTGTCTTCCTCTCCCTTTAGCTCCTGGGTGAAGGTGGGTTCTCTTTCAGTGCTCTGCTCTCCTGCCACGGTGTTTTCTCGCTCTTCCTCCGGCTCCTGGATGGTGGTGGTTTCCTCTCCTCGGCTTCTTCGCGTTCTCGGCTCCTCCTTTTCCTCCGACCTCTCTCCTCGTCCGTCTTCTCTTTTCCTCTTTATGACGCCCTCCGCGTCATACGTCATTCTAGGGGAATCCTCCTCCGTGCCCCGGGGGTATCGGGTTTCTTCCCCGACGGGAGCTTCGGACCCGGGATCGGCACCTCGCCCGTTACAAGATTAATCTACATGACTTTAGCATTGTTAATATAAGGGAAATAAACTTACTAATTTAATAAGGTGTGGTTATTCATGACCTTCCAGTCATGGTGTGTGATAATTACTGACTTCATTGAGTATTGATTGACTAATGATTATTAATTATTTTATATTGATTATTGTTTCTGTACTTGAACTATGGTAAGAACATCTTAAACGAGTCAAAAGGTTCATCGACCTATACGCGTCCCCTTGTAAGTTTTCTTATTAAGGACTGACGTGCCAACAATTATGGTAGCAGACTGATGGTTTGTCTCTTTAAGGCTTGCCATGGGTGTTTGGTACAGAGTGACAGGTGTTAACAGTTACGGTGGGGAGACCGATGGTTAGTCTTTTTAAGAACGTGCCATAGGTGTCCAGAGCAGAGTGATAAGTGTTACAGTTATGGTAGCGGGTTGAAATTGGTCCTTTTGAAGATTCAGTATTTTTGAGATTTGGATTTTGCTTTAAAAAAATGACATTTGTAGAGAAAATGATGTTCCCTTAAGTCCAGAAATGACTTTCCCAGATCCTGGATCCTGTTAGCAGTGGTGGGTATGTTCCTGGCGTTCTAGTGATAGAGTGAGAGAATAGGTTGCGCTTTCACAGCTTATGCAAACTGCAGGTGAATTGTGAGGTTTGTGAGAAATTAGGGAGTTGCATACTCCAAATGCAGTTTTAGTAGGAGTGTGCGTACTCTGCAGTGTGTGAGTAGGGAAGTTGTCGAACTTCACATGTGTGTGGCGCTTGGTGCTCAAAAATTGTCCACATGGTTGTACCGACCCTGCATGGTCTAAGACTCTGGAGTATATTGAAAAGTGTATGAGACACTTGGTTATATGTTGTAATCTGTCTGGTTTAGTAGGTTGATCGGGCGTGGTCAACACGTCAGTGTGTGAGTTAAAAGTGGGAGAGAGAAAATTTTGACTGAGATTTGGCGAGTCCTATGTGCACCAGAACAGACCCGTTGATCATTTGAGAGTAAAATTTGTGGGTCGAATTTTGCTTGCGAATCTGGGAAATCGAGAAAGAAGAATAGCTGCATGAATGAAAGGGCATACAGTGAAAATCCGTAAGGTTTCTGAAGGGATTGTGTTACCTTCCTGTAGTAAACCAGCAGGCTTGTTTTTGGTTATTGTTTTTTGATTAGTGCTTGCAATATTTTGCATTAGTTTCATGTGAATTGGAGTTTAGGAAGACAAGCCACAAGACTTTGGGGGTCATTCTGACCCTGGCGGCCGGTGGCCGCCAGGGCCACCGACCACGGGAGCACCGCCAACAGGCTGGCGGTGCTCCCACAAGCATTCTGACCGCGGCGGTTCAGCCGCGGTCAAAAGCGGAAAGTCGGCGGTCTCCCGCCGACTTCCCGCTGCTCGGGGGAATCCTCCATGGCGGCGGAGCGCGCTCCGCTGCCATGGGGATTCTGACACCCCCTACCGCCATCCTGTTCCTGGTGGGTCTCCCGCCAGGAACAGGATGGCGGTAGGGGGTGCCGCGGGGCCCCTGGGGGCCCCTGCAGTGCCCATGCCAATGGCATGGGCACTGCAGGGGCCCCCGTAAGAGGGCCCCACTGTGTATTTCAGTGTCTGCAATGCAGACACTGAAATAAGCGACGGGTGCAAACTGCACCCGTCGCACCCCTGCAACTACGCCGGCTCAATTCTGAGCCGGCGTCCTCGTTGCAGGGGCATTTCCTCTGGGCCGGCGGGCACTCTTTTGGAGAGCGCCCGCCGGCCCAGAGGAAATGTCTGAATGGCCACCGCGGTCTTTTGACCGCGGAGCGGTCATTTGGCGGCTCCCTCCAGGCGGGCGGCTCCCGCCGCCCGCCGGGCTCAGAATGAGCCCCTTTGTCAGGCGCGGTATGTGTGAGTGTGACGTCATTGGAGCCGTGCTGGGATAGGTCGGTTAGTGAGAAGGGTCGCGCATGGATTGGCAGCCGTCTGTGAGAGACAATTGTTTGAAAACGTGGGTGAAATGAATCTTGGGAGTAAAAGTCATTTCCTGATTTGATTTTGAATAAACAAAAGTAGAAAAGATGAAGTTTTTCAAGGCACTGAAGAGTGCCCTAAGGGAAGATACATACATCAGAGCGAGTGTAGGGGAGCCTACCCCACCAGAGAATACACCACCTTACATTGTAATGGAGGAGCGAGGTGTCACTCTGTGTCTTTGGTTAAAACAGTGGTGCAAGTTGACAGAGAAAAATGGGAGCTTAGCCTTTCCTGAGAATGGGCCGTTTAATTTGGGAATTTTGGAGCAATTGCGGATGGCGCTATATGAATTGAAGCCCCTTCCGAGAACAGCACAGTTTGAGGCTTTAGCAGGTTGGGAGCTTGTAGCTAGACAGCAACAGCAAATGAAATTCGAGAAAAGAATGTGAAGGGTATTAAAGACTTTAGCGGAAGTGAGATGGGATCGGAAACAGAAGAAATGGAAATCAGTGACATTGCAGGACGTTAAGTTGTTTCCAGCAATCACACAAGGAGATGAGACAGAAGGAAAGAAAGCAACTAGAAAGACTAATAAAAGGCCGTCCGAGAATAAGGAATCAAGGAAGTCTTCCATAGTTGAGGAGGAATCAGATGCTGAGGATCTTGTTACACAGATATTGAGAGATCGACCACCACCGTATGCAGTGCATGAAAGTGGTCCGAGCACTAGTGCTGATCGGACAGCCCCGGCACAGGCAACGGGGACATTGAGTTTGATACAGGTTAATGCTAGCCAGACACAGGGTGTGGTGCAAGGTAGTCCTAATGTGCTGACTACTCCAGTAGTTCAGGCACAGATGCATCCGCCTCCCATACAGAGAATTTATCCTGTTGTTCGACTTTGAACTTAGTGGTGCCTACGGAGCAAGTGGTTCTGAGACCAATGTTGGTCCAGACTGAGCCGAATCCAATTTTGTTGCCCCAAGTGTGCCCGAGGGTAATGCTGAAATTTACGCCAATGAAAGGGACACAGTCAAACTTGACTCCGGTAATGAACCAAAGCATGGGAGTCACTCTCCCACAGGGCACAGGTGCTAGAGCAGCCCAAGATGCAATATCGCTGCTGATTACTGTTGGTCTAGCGGTACCATTATTCGCGCAAAAGAATCTGATTGTGAACGAAAAAGGAACAATGTCTCAGAGTCTAATGAGGAGGGGACCAAATGAACACGTTCAGGTAGTCTTGTCCGTTGGTCAGACTTTTAATGGGCCGAGATCATTGTTAGATCTCAGTCCACTTGTTGCACTTCCAGATGCTATGAATGGACCAAATGCATGTCAGAGCTTGAAATTATTGACAACGCAGACTCCGAGTGGAGTGGTACAGCAGGTGGCACTGGTCCAAGTGAGTAACATTTCATTACAGGGACTGACAGCTCAGCAGTTAACTGAATGGTTAGAAAAGCTGAATACCCCACAAAATGCTTCCAAGGGAGAAGAGCAAATAAATTGTGTCAGGTTGAGCATGGAAGCGGGTGAAGTAGTTGAGGGAACAATGGGGGTAAATAGATTAGAGTCCTACACAGAGGCAGAGTTGAGATACTTCTGCCTGAGGATTATAAGAGAAGTGGGCAAGGTACACCAGAGATTGGCAGATTTGGCATAGAAGCATGGCACAGAAATTGAGAAAACTAAGATTTGAAGAGAAGTTACAGATTAGATTTTGAGACAAAGTATTTTGAACACATGAGGTCTACCGGAATGAAGTTGCACCTTAAAGAACTATTGCAGAGTGCTCAGGTTTGGGGAGCTTTAGAGAAGTGGGAAGGCAGATGGGTAAAGAAAAGAGACAAAAGAAAAAGAGGTTATCTAAAAGTGACTGAGAATGTTCAACAGGACAATGATCTGGTGAAGATTTTGCCAATGATAGAAATTCCAGTGGGTAATTTTGTTCACATTCCCTGGAGTAGGAGTGATATTCTGTCCTTTATGAATGATTATCCAAAACTGAGAGAGAAGCCAGTAGAGTGGCATCAGCAGACAGACAGCTGTGTGAAGCTCATGAAAGTTTTGTGGGAGGACTTGAACACATTAATGGAAATAGTGGTTCCAGCACGACCTATGGGTTGAGTGTAAGAGAGCTGTAGATTGGCCAGCAAGTGAACCAGAGAGGGATAAAAGTACAGGTGCACCATCTCATTACTATTGTCGCGCCGCACCGCGCGGCGCGAGCCGAGCGTTCGGCACAAGCCGCGCGTTCGGCTCGGGCCGCGCTTCGCGTCTCTAAGACGCGGCGCGCCCCGAGCCTTTCTTGCACCCTGCGAGGCCCCAGGACTTACTTGGGGCCTCGCGCTGCTCTCTCCCTCCGTCTTGTTGGGGTCTCCTGACCCCTCTTACCTGTTTGGGGCTCCTTTTTCTTCTTTTTCTGTCTTTCTTCCTTTTTGGGTCTGTTTTCTTCCTCTGTCCTTTATGTCTTTTCCCCTTCCCAGGTTACCTCTGTCTTCCCAGCATTCCTCCTTCCCTATTCTCTATGGTTTCTGCTCCATCCTATTCTATCTACTTTTCCCTATTCAAGATGGTGTCCTTTTTCTTCCTGTGGGTCACTTCCTGTTTTATGGTATTTAAGGGTGGTGTTTCTTTTCCTCTTTGCGCTGCAACACTCTCTGTTTCAGTTAGTGTCCTCGCTCCTGATTTCCTAGCCTTTGGCTCTGGATATCGCCATTTCTGTGTTACGTCAGTTCCTTTGATTCCTGTTCCTCTGTTCTTGTTCCAGGAATTCCCCTGCGAATCTTCTGGGAGGTTTTTTCCTCTTCTTCTGAAGGGGTTTTTTCCCTCTGGCGCTACTTTCTCACGGTCACGGTCTGTCCTTGGCGTTTCCTCGCCTACAGCACCGTGGCTACCAGAAAGAGTCGCCCCTTTTTGGGCCAAAGTCGAACTCTCAAGATCCACGCATCAAGATCTGCAAACTCCAGGCGCAAGCAGCACGTGAGTCGTGACAACTATAAGGTGATCAAGTTCCTGAAGACAAGAATTTCGCCCAAGAATATTGATTGACAGAGGATTGATAGGACAGTGCAGGAAGTAAAGGAGTCGATACATGCGTATTATGAGAGATTATTGAATCCGTTCAAGGAGTACAGTGGCAAAGAAGCAATTGAGCCGAAAGACATGCTGCATTTTGTGTTCAGATTTGTGGAAGGATTCAGACCTGAAAAAGGTCAGATGATTAAGAGTCATTTGATCTTCTGGCAGGCAAAGCAAATTGATGAGGTGTTGCAGTGTGTGAAATACTGTAGTGACGAGATTGAGTTGAAGCAGAAAAAGTTGAAAGAGAAGGCAATGGTGATGCAGATTAAGGCAGCTCAAACAGGAGTGCAATTAAATTGTGTGCAACAGATGCCGCAGCCGCAGGTAAATGTCATGTTTCAGCCTCAGATGAGAGGTAGGGGTCGCGGAGGCAATATGAATCATGGTCCGGATTTAAATACTGTTGTGGGTCAGAACGATGTGCAGGGAATGAAAAAGCTAATATCGTGTCACATTTGCGGAGCTGTGGGACACTGGAAGCAGGAGTGTCTGATGATGGTGCAGGAGGGTGTCATTCAGCAAGGTAGTGACATCAATGCATTTCAGAATACAAGAGGACCAAGAATGAGAGGTCCAAACCCAAATTTTCAGAATAATTTGAATCAATTGCAGAATTTCCAGCCCATGCAGCAGGTGCAAATGCCTGTGCACAAGTGTCACAGTTGCAGCCGATGCAGCAGCAGGTTCCTATGGTACCTAGACAGCAAATACAGATACCTAAAGCCCCGATGGAGCAGCAACAGATGATGCTTTCTCAACAGGTCACAGGTCAGAGGCAACACAGAAGTAGTAACCCAGTGCACCAATTCCCACTACACAGTGAGAATGAAATAAATGGTGAATGGATGAGTGATAGTTCAGATGAGGAACAATGTGTGCTTGTGACTTCTTTAGAAGTAGATCAGAGGGGACCCTATGTGAGGGGAAAGGTTATGGGTCACAGAGTCTCATTTCTGGTGGACACAGGAGCTACACGCTCTACAGTGAGAAGTGCAGAAGTCCTGAATCTGCCCCTTTCAGGAAGAACAGTTCAGGTTGTGGGGGTAGCGAACGAGTATTTGACAAACCCGATTACAAATCAAGTACAAGTTGAAATTGGCAATTGCCAGGGACTGCATAAGTTTGTGGTCTGCAATTCGAGTCTGGTATACCTACTGGGAAGGGACTTGTGTGAACCAAAGTGTTTGATTACTTGCTCAAATGATGGAATTGAGATCCAGACAAACAGTGATGAGGAGGAAGACCCAGCCCCAGAAACTGAGTGTGAAACTTCAAATGAGAATTACCCTTTGATTGAGTTTTTCCTGATGTTCACAGTGTGAGAGATTCATTCTGATTTGACGGGCCCAGCACAAGAGAACGTGTGGGATTTGACAGGGAAAGAAGTGTGTTTGATCAAAGGAGTGGAGCCGATTAAGGTTACCTTGAAGCCAAATGCGGTTTTCTGCAACTTCCACAGTATAATATGCACAAGATGTCCTGATGAAAGTGGCTCAGATAATTGCAGAGTTTGTGAAACAGGAAGCCCTAAAAGAGGTGTTGAACAACCCATGCAATTCACCAATAATGGGGTTGAAGAAGCCATGTGGGAAGGTCCAAATTGTTCTGGATTTGAGAAAAATAAATGATATTGTGGTCAAGTGTTGTCCCATAGTGCCCAACCCAGCTGTAAAAATGTTTCAGATTTATGTGATGCAGAATGGTTCACAGTTGTTGATTTGTCACAGGTGTTCTTCTCTGTGCCTCTTCATGAGGATAGTCAATTTCTCTTTAGTTTCAAATTCTTATATCAAGTCTACTGCTGGTGTTGACTTCCTCAGGGGTACACGGAGTCATCTTCCTTGTTTAACCAGATCTTGAAAAAGACTTTGAAGTCATAAGAATTACCTTTCCAGTCGACTTTGGTACAGTACATTGATGACTTATTGATTGTGTCCAAGAAATAGGGACGAGTGTAAGTATGACTCGATTGTCCTATTGAACCATTTCGGAAAGTATGGTCATAAAGTGTCTCCACTGAAATTGCAGTACTGTCAGAAGGTAGTGAAATATTTGGGTCACCAGATTGAGAAAGGGTTGAGAACAATATCCAGAGAAAGAATTACCATGACACTGTAGATAAATCCCCTGACGTCACAGAGAGATGTCAGGATGTTCCTAGGAATGGTGGGTTATTGTCGCAAATGGATCCCGAATTTTTCAGAAATTTCAAAACCATTGCAGAAACTGACTCATAAGGATGTCATAGATCCCATAGTACTAGACCAGGATGAGATGAAAGCGTTCACTGAGTTGAGAGAGAGTTTATGCAGAGCTTCAGCGTTCGGTATGCCTGACTACACTAAGAGGGTCATTCTGACCACGGGAGCACCGCCAACAGGCTGGCGGTGCTCCAACGAGCATTCTGACCGCGGCGGTTCAGCCGCGGTCAGAAGCGGAAAGTCAGCGGTCTCCCGCTGACTTTCCGCTGCTCGTTTGAATCCTCCATGGCTGCGGAGCACGCTCCACAGCCATGAGGATTCTGACCCCCCCCTACCGCCATCCTGTTCATGGCGGGAAAGCCGCCATGAACAGGATGGCGGTAGGGGGGGTCGCGGGGCCCCTGGGGGCCCCTGCCGTGCCCATGCCAATGGCATGGGCACGGCAGGGGCCCCCGTAAGAGGGCCCCGCAAAGTATTTCAGTGTCTGCCTTGCAGACACTGAAATACGCGACGGGTGCCACTGCACCCGTCGCACCTTCCCACTCCGCCGGCTCGATTACGAGCCGGCATCCTCATGGGAAGGTCGTTTTCCCCTGGGCTGGCGGGCGGTTCTTCAGCAACCGCCCGCCAGCCCAGGGGAAAACTCGTAATACCCGCCGCGGTCTTTTGACCGCGGCGCGGTATTTTGGAGGGCAGCATCCTGGCGGGCGGCCTCCGCCGCCCGCCAGGGTCATAATGAGGCCCTAAGCCTTTTACATTGTTTTGCCATGAGCGTGACGCATGTTCATTGTCTGTCTTGACACACGTCCATGGAGGTGTTCATCGCCCAGTAGCATATTTTTCAGATACCTTGGAACCTGTTGCAGCAACCTTACCAGGTTGTTTGTGTGCAGTTGACGCAGTTGGTCAAAGTCTTTCACAGTGTGAAGGAGTGGTGATGGGATATCCCTTGACTATATTGGTCCCTCACTCGATTGAAATTTTGCTGACAAGGACAAAAACACAATATTTGACTGGTGCTAGGTTGACTAGGTATGAGACAAGTATTTTGGGTGCCCCAAACGTGACACTGAAAATATGTACACTGCTGAACCCGGCAACTTTACTTCCAAGTGATACTACTGAAATTGAGAAGGAGGAAGATGTTGAACATGATTGTGTCGAAGTAACTGAATTATGCACAAAACTGAGACCTGACATTAGAGATACTCGATTGGAAGAAAATTACCAAATTGTCTTCGTTGATGGTTCTTGTCTGAGAAACAACACAGGGACACTGAGAGCAGGATATGCTGTGTGCACAATTACAGGTACCTTAGAAGCTTCCTGGCTTCGAGGAGTGTATTCTGCCCTAGTAGCAGAGTTGGTCGCTCTTACTAGAGTGTGCCACATTTCTGCTTGATTGAGAGACACTATTTACACAGATAGGCAATATGGATTTGGAATAGTTCATTATTTTGGCCAATTATGGTCACAGAGAGGTTTATTGACCTCTTCTGGAACAACAGTGAGAAATGGTGAAAGAATAAAGGAGCTGTTATATGCAATTCAATTACCTGAAGAGATTACCATGGTAAAATCAAGTGCACATCTAAAGTCGCAGGACTATGTGTCATTGGGGAATGGCTATGCGGATCAAGTCGGAAGGTTTTGTGCATTGAACTGTATATAGTTCAATGACAAGTGGGAATTGTTACCTGAAGAAGACACCACATGTATGAGTTTTGCATTACAAATAATTGACATTTTAGAAGAGTTAAAATCTTTACAAAGCAATGTTGACAAGGAGGAGAAACGTTCATGGAGCAAAATGAAATGTGTTCAAAGACAGGATGAATTATTGGGTTCTGAAGAGGGCAAGAAGGTTTTGCCAAACAGCCTGTTGTCTCAAATGGCGAGGTATTATCATGGTCAGGCACACATTGAGAGGGATGCCATGGTACGTCCGTTCAAAATTGATTGGTTCAACCCCAAGTTCAGATGAGCAGCTGAAGCAGTTTGCCATTGTTGTGTCATTTGTCAGCAATTAAATTCGGGGAAAGGGACAGTGGTTAATTTGAGCCACACTGGAAGAACAGGAGGTCCATTCAGCAGAATGCAATTGGATTTTATTGAGATGCCTTCGTGTGGAGGTCAGAGATATGTGTTGGTGATTGTGTGAATCTTTAGTCACTGGATTGAAGTGTACCCTACACTGAGAAATGATAGCCTCACAGTAGCGAAACTGTTGCTTAGGGAACTGAAACCGCGCTTCGGATTTCCAATCTCTTTAGAATCAGATAGGGGAAAGCACTTCAATAATGAGGTGATTAAACTACTGTGTGTAGCATTGAACATTGAGCAGAAGTTGCATTGTAGTTAGCGCCCTGAAGCATCAGGACTAGTGGAGCAGATGAATGGTACTCTGAAATCAAAAATTGCAAAAATGTGTGCAGCTACAAACTTGAAATGGCCTGACACATTGCCTTTGGTGTTGATGTCAATGAGAAACACACCTGATAGTACTTCCGCCCGATGAGATCCTCATGGGCAGAGCAATGAGCGTGCCAGCAGTACCAGCCAATGTGCTTGTCAACATTACAGATGATATGGTGTTGGATTTTTGCATGGGTCTGGCTGATGTAGTCCGCTCTTTCCCTCAGCAGGTGGAGACCACCACTCTGTCACCGATCCATGACCCAGTGCACAACCTGAGAGTTGGTGACTGGGCTGTTCTCTGAAAACATGTGAGAAAGATGTCTTTGGAGCCACGTTGGAAGGGACCGTATCAGGTGGTCCTAACAACTACGACTGCTGTAAAGTGTGCTGGGATCCTGAACTGGATTCACGCGAGCCACACAAAGAAAGTGGCATGTCCACTGGATCATGAAGAAGCGTTGTTGAGAGTACCAACAACTGTGAGACAAATTTCAGCACCAGAAAAGGATCAAGGAAAAACTGAAGCTGAACCCGAGCTCATTGAAGACGGTTCCATCACTTCTGTGAGAGACAAGGGTGGAGACCTCCAAGAGGGTGCTGGAGAACCTATCTCAACTAAACCAGCAGGAGAGCCTAGTACAGAGGGGGTTCTCCCGGAAGCAGATGATTCCGAGAGGCAAACAGTGCAATTGCCAGACCCAGAAGGGGAAGGACTTGAGGTGGATCAAAGTCAAAGTGAACCGTCTCCTCCTGAACCTGTTGCAGGTCCGTCAAGAGAAAACACCACAGAGAAATAAAAGGATTCAAGTTCAGTCTTGAAGAGAATATTGACAGAAGGTTCGTTGAAGGGAGATAAGTGGCCAAAATCGCTAGTGGAGAAAAGGAAGGAGGTGATTGTCAAACCAACAATAGCGGAAGTAGCAGATACTACGAGAAAAGAAGAACTAAGAGAAGGAGACCTGAATGGTGATCAAAAGTTGAAAAGAAAGATAATAGCAAGAAGATACACAGGTCCTGAATGGGCGCATGTAACTATAAACAAATGTCAACAAGAGTTCATGTCTTTTTTTTGATAGGGAAGTTCTGAGTCAATATTTTGAGGTGACGTGAAGGAGATTGTGGAACTGAACTGATTACACAATCAGAGAAATAATTTTGAGGAAGACACTGTTGAAAGTAATGGGAAAAGACATTTGATAACCTGACTGATTTGACTTTTTGAAAACCTAATTTTGACAAGCTGCTAACTGGTTTTGACAAAGAAGAAGGGTTCCTGGAAGTGAAACTGAACTGCTGAAGGAAGAATTGCCTATTTTTGAATTTTTTATTTTTGCTGCAAGATTTTTATAAGTTACTTCTGCTTTCTGATTCTTTACAGTTCATGGCTGATCTAGATAAACAGGTTAGAGATGTTAGGCGGTGTAAATATATGAGCATTGGGTTAGCAATTATGTGTGGGATTTTGTTTATAGTATTGATTGTGGGTATGTGTGTTCTTGATGCGAGAGGAGATAACCATACTTCTGCTTTTGAGACTACTACATTAATAGCTGTAGAGAAATTTAAACTAGATGAGAAGTATTTGCATGATTATACTAATACACAAGGAGAACTTTCTTCTAACGTCTTCTATCCCTTGTTAAGAAGGTATGTTGAGAGAATGGATGCAAAAGATTGTCTTGTGTGTGCGCAGATTCCTCCATAAGTCGAGGAAGGAGTCACCTATCTTACTCTTCCATTAACATATGGGATAAGTTGTAGTCTGTCACTAATAAGGTTCTATAACAATAAGTATATTCAGTATTTTTACTCTAACCACAATGTCCTATTATTAGGTATTTGAATAGAGTGGCTAAGGATAATGACTTAGTATTAGTTAGAGGATTCTTTTAACCTACACTTACGTTTGGCACAGCATATGCGCATAAAAACAACCTAACATGCTTGCTTACACCTTTAGAGAAAAGCTTCTTAGATCATACTGATGACAGAAGAAAGGCACTGAAGGAGAAATTAGAGAAAGGATGGAGAAAAAGAACTTACAAGAATGGTTATGCTCATAGTGCAATTAAGACTCAAGAGAAATTAGCTTTAGATGCATTACATGTAGGGAAGCTTTGTATATATAGGCCAATGTCACGCACTGACACTTTATTTGTGGGTACAAGTGATTGCAGGCATGTGTTTTTGTTTCAGAGTTAATGGACATTTATGTTGAATGGGCAGGGTCCTGCGATTCCGGGAATATATTATATTTGTGTACTTAATGCTTATTACCGTCTTCCAAGAGGATGGTATGGGACATGTTATTTGGGGATAGTTTTCCCAAAGATTTACCAGATGGAGGATTTGAAAAGTTTCAGAAAATGACTGAATTACATCATAAGAGACAGAGGAGGGAGTCCTCTTCTGTGATAGTGGGAGATATATTTGGTGCCGTGATTCCTTCAGTGAGAGTCATCCTAAATTCGATCAACATCCTAAAGTTGTCCACGATGGGTGGATAACATGCTGACAAATATTTCAGGGGCTATACTTCTGATAGATACTGAATTATCTGCGGATAGCGCTATGACTCTTCAAAATTGTCTTGCTTCAGACATTCTTTTAGCGAAGGATGGCTGAGTCTGTAAAATGATTAACTCTAGGCATTGTTGCTCATACATTCCGAACAACAGTAAAGAGATAAGAGACTTACTTACTAATCTGACTAGTGTAAGTAGTGATTTGAAAGAACTAAAAGAAGCAGGTGTTTGGGGAAAGGTTGGCAAGGTGTTTGTTTCAGTGGGAAATTGGCTTAGTAGTATTTGGAATAGGGTACTATTGAAAATATTACAGGGAATACTAATTGTTGTGGTTTGTCAATTGGGGATATGGGGATTATGCAAATTATGCAAAGAATAATAAGAATAATCAGAGGAGGGAAGAAAATAAAAGAGAAATAATTTACTGGGAAAACTCCAGGAGGAGGCAAAATATTGAAGAAATAGAGCTATAAAATTGTGAATGGTAAATTTGGTGTTATGACACATTTAGTCATCAGAGGAGGGATTACTGAAGCAGGTGTCTTAATTAGAAATTAATAATGAGTGTTTATGTATTTTGAATAATGAATTATGTAGGAAATGATATAATGTAGAAAAATAATGCACACGTTTGAAATTGTGACCTTAAAGAATGGCCACCAGGTTACACGAAATGTACTAATTTATGATTAGTATGTAGGGAATATAGAAAATGTATTAGATTAATGTAGTAATATCTCATATTTAGGGTTATGAAGCATGCTTTAGCTTATTAATTGTAGGCCTTAACTTAGCGAGTGTCTTGGCCTAGTTTTGCCAGGCCTCATGCAGAAGCTGTATTTCTTAGCGTTTAATAGAAAAATACTGACAGAGTGAACTAACTGTGAAATGTTCATTGTCTTGTTAAAAATGCTTAGCAGAAGCTCCCTCACCTTCTCATCCACTTCAAGTGGGGTCATGGGACCCCTTCCACTTTGTGAATGGACCCAAAATTATTTTTTCAGGGCAGGGAGTGGTCCCAGGGACCACTCCCTGCCCTGAAAAAATACCGAAACTAAAGTTTTTTTTTTTTTTAAGTGCAGCTCATTTTCCTTTAAGGAAAACGGGCTACACTTAAAAAAAACTGCTTTATTAAAAGCAGTCACGAACATGGAGGTCTGCTGACGACAGCAGGCCTCCATGTTTGCGAGTGCCTATACTCGCAATGGGGCCGCAATTTGCGACCCACCTCATGAATATTCATGAGGTGGGTCATTGCGACCCCATAGCGAGTTGCAGTCGGTGTCTGAGACACCGTACTGCATACCAATTTGTGAGGTGCAAAGTGCGAGTCGCATGGACTCGCACTTTGCACCGCGCAAATTTTAAAGTTGCTACATCTGGCCCCTGGTGTACTAACGTTACTGCATTAGAGATTCCCTCTCTCAATGGTTCTGAGATACCATTTTGGTTTTTATGGCCACATAACAGACTTAACTTAACTTTAAACAATGTTTAAATATGTTGGCATTGTGTGGGTGGGCCTCTACAGCTGTTGGGGCAAGTCTCTCCCAGGACTTTCCATTGTTTGGGAGGTAGCTAGCCACCTACTCTCCCCGCCTCCCACCAAGTGCGTGGCAGTTCGCGCCCGGCCCGTCCCTGCCCTATGATACTCAGAGTGGTTTGTTGGTGCCTTTGTCCCCATCTTACATTTGGTTTCAGGGTCCTTCCCTAGGGCAACATTCTGTTGCCTTCTCATCCTTATGACCTCTTAGAGTTCTATTTCTGCTGATTCCACATTGGGTGCTACCGGCCCCCTCATCAAGCCATCCCAGCTCGTCACTAAGTCCTCCCACTCTTGGGCAATAGGAGTTTGACGGATGCCTCTTGCTTCTTCGCCCTTCAGGACCTGTAATTCGGCCCTGGTCCATTTCAGAACGTCGCTTCTCCATTCAGTCAGCGAAGGGTGACTAGGAGCCTTCCAACCCTTCGTAATCAGTCTTCTATAAAGGGCCAGAGCTAGGTCCAAGAAGTGACCCCTAACCTTCCCCTGTGTGGTACCAGTCTTGAGGACCAACAACCATATAGCGGGGGCTGGCAACAGTTCTGTCACAAATAATCTTGACAGGACTGCCATCATCGCCCTCCAGCCAGCCTGGAGTACTAGACATCTCCATACCATGTGGTCAAGTCAGCATCCTCGTCCCCACATCTGGGGCATGTCCTGGGGGCCCCACCATATATTAGGAACAGTCGGTGAGGAGTGTGGTACGTCCTATGTAGGTAGTTATATTGGATGTATCGTAATCGTGTGTTACGTGAGAGCGTCCGGGGATAAGCCAACGCTCTACTCCATTCTGCATCGGACAGGTCACGCCCAACCGTTCTCCCCCATCTTTCTCTCAGGGAATGCAGAGGGTCCATTGCAACCTCAATCTGGGCCCGGTATATTTAAGTGATCAAATGGGGTTCCTCTCCTGATGTCAACAGGAGGTGTAACACCCTGTGGACAGTGGGTTCCGCGTTGATTGTGTCCCAGTGGTCTTTCAGAGTGTGCACTAGCTTCCGAGCTAGTAAAAACTGTCCCTGGGGAACTCCTTCACTTGTTAGGTCAGTGAAGTTTTTCAGCACCCCTTCATGGAAGAGTTCCCCAACTGTCTCCACTCCTGCTCTTATCCATGGTCCCAGTCCCATACCCCATAAGCCCTTTCCTCCCGGATCCAGGGCAAGGACCGATAACGGCAAAGCTGGGGAATAAGGTGGGCCCACTCCAACCCTTCTCGCACATCTTTTCCAATTTGTCATCGCCACTCTAGTCATTAGGTTGTCCCTTTGGGGGATAATCCTCCTATTTGTCATGCGTGCTACAATCCAGACTATTTCAATCTCACCGTGGGTAGTACACAGGTCCAGTTGTCCCCTACCCGCTAGCCAGCCGGCCACCCATTATAATTGGGGTGCCAAGTAATATGCATCGTAGTCTGGAGCACCCAGTCCACCCATATGGGTAGGTCTACAAATGGTCAAGAGCGCTGTGTGTCTACGACCATCATCCGATATTAGTTCCCTAAGCAAGGTGTTCAACTTGCGAAACCACGCCGGGGGGATCAGTAACGGCAAGTTAGCGAAGTAGTAGAGAAGGTGAGGGAGCATAATCATTTTAGACAACGCGACTCTGGCCATTATCAATAACTTCATTGATCGCCAGAACCCGACTGAGGACCTCAAGGAGCGGAGTGTCCTACCGAGATTACGATCCCAGAGATCACCCATATCATGGAATACTTGAATGCCCAAATATTTGAAGGTCTGTGGGGCCCAATTCACATCCCTGGGGCATGTTACAGGGCGTTCGCAGCTTGGCAGTATGGGGAACACAAATGTTTTGCCTCGGTTAAGGCGAAGCCCTGACAATACCCCGAAATCTTCAAGGTTCCTCAAAGCCCATGGGAGTCCACTAATTCCGTTCCTAAGGTAAATAAGTATATCATCGGCATATAATGAGATGACATGTTCAGTTGGTCCCCATTCAATTCCTTTAGCCACCCCTTCCTGTCGCAGCTGGGTCACCAGGGGCTCAAAGGCCAGGGCGAACAACAGTGGGGACAGGGGGCATCCCTGTCTGGTTCCCCGGTATATTGGGTATGAGTCAGATATTGTTCTGCCCGCCTTTACCCTTGCTAGTGGGGCCGAATATAACAAGTCCACCCATTTTACCCAACCCTCCCCCAGTCCCATTCTAAGCATCAAGGCCCTTAGGTAGTCCCATCTAATCGAAACAAAGGCCTTCTCGAAGTCCACCGCAAGCAAGACCCCCACTGGGGGTTTCTCTTCACTGGGCATATGTAGAACAGCGAAGAGTTGCCTCAAGTTCAGGAAGGTGCTACGACCCGGGACGAAGCCGTTCTGATCTACGTGCACAAGTGTGGGCCTGAGGGGGAGCAACCGGCTGGCCAAGATCTTACTAAGGATTTTAAAATCACTGTTCAGCATCGATAAAGGACGGAAGTCAGTCACCAATGCTTCCTTGTATTTTGTCTTGGGGAGTGGCACCACCAAGGCCTCCCGCAGTGTACCCGGCAGCTCCCCACTGTATGATGCTTCTGTGTACATCTCCACTAGCTGGGGGACCAATAGTGTTTTATATTTTTTGTAAAAATCCATGGGGAGGCCGTCCGTACGTTGGCGGGTAAGGTGGCTCGACAACCCTGTTATAAAGGGGACCTGGTCCTGATTAGGGGCATATATGCAGCTCATGACAATCGGGGTGCCGTGTAGCTTCCCTTCCAGAATCACAAATCTGCCCTCACGATCTATATTGGATGAGTCTACTTTAAGAGGGACCCCGGCTCGAACCCATATCATTACACCCCTTGCATATGCCGAGTACTCCGTGGCTAACACCTGCCCCCTCCACCTGCGTCTCACTTTCTCCACCTCCTCTGTTGCTAAGTGGGTCTCTTGTAGCATTGCCACTTGTACTCCCATTCTCTTTAAGTAGGAGAGTATTCTATGTCTTTTAGCCGGTGTGCCCATCCCCCGGACATTCCATGTTAAGAAATTGTATTCTGCCATCCTAACGTTTCAGTCTGGTGATAGCGTCCCGGGTCTGCCCCAGCATCCGACTTGCCCCTTCGCGTACTCAGACCCTTGCTATAGTCAGTCCTCACCACCCACAATGCCATTTTAACTTATAATTGTATAACCCAACTCCCCCTCCCCAGGGCGCCTCTCAAACTGTAGGTTGCCCAGAAAACTGTGCAACAGTGCAACTTATTCAAACTTGTAACTGCAGTTCTCGCCAGCCTGACTGGACAGGCGAGGTTCTGGTTGGGGGGTGGCCTTGTCCAGAGGGGCCTCTTGTTCACCCGTTTTACCATGTCTCCGGGCACTCCTGTGGTTTGGATTATCCAAGTTCGTCCGCTGTCTGCGGGGTCACCCTCGGGGCACGCGCCGCGCAACCCGAGTTCCCCGCCGAGGACATCACTGTATCGTCCGATTCACCCCCAGAGCCCTCCGGGGGGGACACCTCTCCACTCCTGCGGGCCGCCGCCTCCAGAGCCGCCTTTCTACCCTTTTCCTTTTGCGTCTGCGTTGGCGCCAGGCGGGGACGATCCCTGGGCCGCTGCCCTCTCGGAGCTCGGCAAGTCCCACTCCAAGCCAGGCCCTCTCTCACGGGCCGCACCCCTTCTGAGACCCATGGTTCTCAAGCCACGCCCCCTCTGGGGATTGAAGGAAAGTGGTCTTTCCCTTCATTATCACTCTTAACCTGGCTGGATAAAGCAGTGAGTATTGGATCCCTTCTTCTCGTAGGGCCCTTTTAACTTCTAGGAATGAGGCTCACTTGTTCTGAACATCCAGAGTGAAATCCGGGAACAGCGTCACGTCTCCATTAGCTACTTTAAACTGGCCCATCTCTCTGGCCCTCTGCAGGAGAATGTCTCTGTCTCTGTAGTGCAGTAATTTGGCTATCACCACACGGGGAGGGCTACCAGAGGCGAGAGGCCTTGACGGCACCCGGTGCACTCGCTCCAGTGTGTAGAAGGGGGTCAGACACCCTGGTGCCACTATCGTGCTTACCCATTTCTCTAGAAATTCCACCATATTCGCTCCTTCTGCCCCTTCTGGGAGGCCCACCACATGCACGTTGTTCCTCCTGTTTCTCCCCTCCGCGTCCTCAGCCCTCTGTTCTAGCGTGCCACTCTGTCTGCGAGGGATGTCACCTTGGCCGTTAGGTCTTTTTGTTTCGGCACAATTTCCGCCAATGTGGACTCCGTTTCTTTAACTCTGTCCACCAATTTATGGTGGTCTGCCCTCAGCAGACCCACTTCAACTGCGACCTGGTTGATGTTGTGCTGTAATGTAGTCTTTGTGTCCTCGATGGCCCCTAGTATTTTGTCTAGGGTATCCTGTACTTTAATTTGTGAATGGCCCTGCAGGTCCACTTCTTTGTGCCCCAATGGCACTGTGGAGTCCATGGTTGGGGGACATTGAGTAAATAAGGGGTCGCACCCCCGGAGTCAAGGCAGAGGTTAGAGTGTTATTGCGTACTTTTCTCCCTCTGTGGCCCCGTGTCCGGATCGCCTCAGGCCACACTGCAGCCCCCCGGGAGGATTCCGGGCAGGCCCTCCAGGCACCCCACCGGCTATCATCAGCTTCCAGCAACTCCTCTATGTGTTCTGCAGGGTTTGGGGGTTCCTCGTTGCTGGCCCGTGGCGGTTTGCCACACTCTCCAGCCCTGGTCGTCCCAACCGTTCCTCCACGTATTGTGTGTCCGGGGCTTTGCCCCTCCGGGTCTCACCGGGGTGTCTCGAGGCAGCCCCCTCAGTGGTCCAGGGGTCCCCCTGGAGGTCCGTTCAGGCTCAGCAGCGCGTCACAGGTCACCGCTCGGCCACACCCCCTCCTTTGTGTCTCTATTGCCTCTTCAGTGTCATCTCTGCAATGCTGGCGCCCCGTCCAGGCGTGCTCCACCACCACTCGGGCACCCAGCCCCTCCAAGCGCCTCAGCCGCTATGTCACTCACTCGGAGGTCGCTGGCGCTCCCCAAAGTCTGGGGCGCTCACCACTCTTCCTTCACCAGGTAGTCTACATCTTGCTCCTTTTGCGGAGAGCGTCGCCTCGGTTGCTCACTCCACAGGTCGCCACACTCCCTTGTCGATTCCGGACCAGCTAGGAGGTGGGCCCCACCCCGATCCCGGGGCTGCGCCCCCAGCTGAGCCTCCAGCGGCGTCCGCTTGGTGTGTCTGCAAGCCGGCCCCCGTCCTATTCGGGGCCACGCCCGCTCTTCTTGCCCCGGCCTCCTGCAGCCCAGGGAGGCCTTTCCGAGGCCCCCGGTTGGCAGGGCCCACTGACGTTCGCGCACCCATTTTTTTGCTCTCAGGCCGGGAAGTCGCCGTACCCCGATCCCGGGGCCGTGCCCCCTGTTGGGCGATCAGCGCCTCCATCGGCATCCAAATGGTGTGGCTGCAGGCCGGCCCAACTCGGAGCCGCGCCCGCTCTTCTTGCCCCGGCAACCTTCAGCCCAACGAGGCTCAGTCCTCTGGGGCTCCCCAGCCGCGCAGCCCCTCCGAGGGGCCTCCCACGGCTCCCCTAGCCGACCGCCCTGATTTTGCGGCAGCCCACGTCACCGCGCAAGGTCCCGGCTCCGGCCGAGGGACGGGCCACCAGCTCCTTTCTCCGCCGGTTCAGCTGGCCCCGCCTGAAACCACTCTCCAGGGTCGGGACAGGGGCTCCGCAGCTCCCAGGATCGCCCCCCCCAGGCTGCCACCTCTGGATGGGCTCTGATAGGCCCAGGGACGGCACACTTTTACACGGATGATTGTAGGCCCCTCCGGAGCAAGGGGATTAAGCGTGCGCCATCTTTGGGACCTTGGCCACGTCCCTCGACCAGTATTGTTCTTATATGTGTTTCATTTGATATTTGGATTAATCTACATGACTTTAGCATTATTAATATAAGGGAAATAAACATACTAAACTTTTATTAAAGGTGTGGTTATTCATGACCTTCCAGTCATGGTGTGTGATAATTACTGACTCCATTGATTATTGATTGACTAATGATTATTGTGTAGTGATTATTATTTGTGTACTGGAACTATGATAAGAACATCATAAATGAGTCAAAAGGTTCATCAACCTATACACGTCGCCTTGTAAGTTTACTTATTAAGGACCGACGTGTTCTGTGAGCCAGTCATTTGACGATGACAACAGTTTTCAGCCTATAGTAGTCCTTGGGTCTTTTAGGTCTTGTGATATGGTGCCTAAGGTCGTAGTGGTGACTACTAGCTGGAGGCAGAATCACACTGGGCTTGGATCCAGTAGGTGGTATTTCCTTTTGGCTGGTTAGGGTCACAGTCGGTGGCCCGGATTATGACTCCGTTGGTCAACTTCCGTGTTGTGCGCCTCTTCTCCACTCAATTGGGTGAAGTAAGGGGGTGATTGGTCCAAGATGGGTGCAGTTGGTTGGTGTTATATGGTGAAGGTAGATATGTTTCTTGTGATCCAGTCGTAGCTATTTCCAGCGGTCACCATCGTGCCCTTTTGGCTAACCACAGGAAGCGGGTGGACTTCAATGGGGAGTCAAAACTTCCCTCCTGAATGCTGGTCCCGCACAAGTGCTCAACCTCCCACATTGATGTGAAGTTTTGGCATGGCGAGCCTGGCTGGCTCTGTCATTGTTCTTTGTTCTTCTTTGTTTGCGTGGCTACAATATCAACATGCTCTGGGGTCCATGTAGTTGTGTGGGGTATGTTGTTCCAAACCACACGACCAAACATGATGTTGGCGGGTGCTCTGTAGGTTGTGCTATGAAGAGTGTGCCAGTACGTCCAGAGGGATTTGTGGATCACTTCCTCAATGTCAACTTGTTGTGCACGGCAGATTAGGATAGCTTGGTGAAGGTGTGCATCAGTCTTTCCACCTCCTCATTGGCTTGGGGCCACCAGGGAGTGAACTTCCTGTGCTCAGTAGCCAGGGATTGTAGACATTGCTTGAAGTTCTGACTTTGGAATTGGGGTGCATTGTCACTTTTGAGAGTGTTGGGGACTCCAAAGACAGCAAAGACTTTGGCAGCTCCTGGTGTTGTCAAATGATGTCACCTGAATTATCTCAACAATGGGGAACATGGAAAAAGCATCTGAGATGACCAGCATGGGCCGGCTATCAGGTAGACTCCCAAAATCCACACTGATGTTGCAACATGGCCACTCACTTGGGCTGTCAGTCATGAGTGGAGGTACTTTGTCCAGTAGGCTCCTGGCCTGGCATCACTGACATTCTGCGACCAAATCAATGACTTCAGAATCCCGAGTGGGGAAGCACACTTTCTGCCTCAGTCACGCCTTGGTCTTTGTGGCCCCTTGATGGCCTGTGTATGCAAGGGTTAACATTGTTGCTCGCAACAACTGGGGCATGCTGATCCAGTGACCATGCAGAAGGATGCATTATAGTGCAGTGCTGAGCTCGTGGTGGACATTCCAGGGTGCAGATGGGTCCAGACGGGTGAAATCACCATACTTCCTCAGGTCTCGGAAGAAAATACTTCCACTTGCCAGAGGTGACAGCCTCCTGCACTTTTTTGAGTGTGTAATCAAGTGTGGTGACATCAACAACATCTTGAAGGGAGACAGTGTTGAGGAAGGTGATCTCTGCCACCAAGTGAGCACATACATCTGCCTCAAGTGCAAGGGCAAGTGGACTGCTTGTCAGCTCCCAAGGATGTCTGGAAAGGTAATCAGCTGGGATGTTGCAGTCAGGTTTGTATGTGATGGTGAAATTGGTACTTCTGAAGCTGCAGGGCCCATTTCTCAATCCTGGGTGGCAGGTGTGAGGCAGTCCTACCAAACAGACACTGGAGTGGCTTGTGGTCTGCGACAACTACGAACGGGCGGCCTTAGAAGTAACAGTGGAAGTGGTGACAGCCCCACTTGATGGCGAGGGCTTTTTTTAAATATGTGCATAGCATTTTTTTTGTCTCTGTAAGGACTCTGCTGGCATAGGTGACTGGGGCCCAGTGGTCTTTGGTGTGTTACATGAGTATGATTCCCAGACCAAGGGGGCTGGCATCAACTATTGGCTCTGAGTCTTTGTCAGGGTCAAAGCATGCCATAGCAGTGTCTTGGAGGAATGCTTCCTTTATTGCTTGGAAAGTGTTTTCCTGTGTTGGGCCCCACATCCACAGTATTGATGCTCTGTGGGCTGTCTCAGTGGGCCAGCCAGTGTTGATAAGTTGGGAATGGATCTACCACAGTAGGTCACAAGGTCTAGGAAACATTGAACTTCAGCTGCAGATGACAGGGTTGCTGCCTCTTTATGTTGACAAACTTGAACAGGTCGACCATGATGCCAAATTTGGAAAACATTTAGCTGAAGAAGCCCATTTCTTGTTGGAAAAACTGGCATTTTACCCAGTTGAGGGTGAGGCCAGCAGAGTCAATCCGTGAGCGGGTAGCATGCAGGCGACACCTCTGGCCAACATGTGTGGAAAATGTTGTAACATATCTGCTGTCCTCATGGAGCTCAAGCTGATGATAGTCTGAGTTAAGATCCGGATTGGAGAATCAGGTTGACCCATTGACGTCAGCTATGAGGTCATCAGTAGTGGGGGATATGTGTTGTTCTCTTTTAATCATCCTGATGGGTAGGTGCATGTCCATGCAGCCTGGTTGCTTGGACTTGTTGCCAAGAACCAGGGGAGATCCCAGTGGGGTTGGTCCAGAGAATTTTCCAATGACTCCTTCATCTTCCAGTTTTTGGAGCTCAGCTTCCACTCCTGGATGGAGATGGAAAGGGATTCTATGGTGGCAGAGTGCCACTGTGCAAACTGAGGGGTAGATGTGAAGCTAAATGGGTGGTCTCTTTAGGCAGCTCAGTGAGAAGGGAACATGCAGGATACCCTAAATAAAGTTTTTGAAAGTTATTCAGGCACAATCAAGTTTTTCATTACATTGGTATTTTGAGCCTTTTTAGGTTGTGCCTATTTGACAGCACATCCCCTGTCTGTTGTGAGACATTGTGGGCTCCTCAAAAACATGCAAGGGCTTGGAGCATGCCCATTGCTTACCACTGGTTGGCTTTCCTGTCACTTTTATTTGCCTACTTCTTATTCATGTTCCATCGTGTCAATCTTTTGTTTGTCCCTCTGATGAATAATAGGCTCTTTTCCATCTCTTGGGATGAGTTGGCTTCTATCCTTCCCCTACTTGATTTTTTGTTTTGAGCTAAGAACTATACAGGTGTTTTCAAGCTCTCTTCCACATATACCTCTGTGTCCCTGCACTCCATTTTGCTGTAAGGCTCCAGTGTGCTTCTCCTCACTCACCACTCCATGTGGCACTCACCCTAGTGCACTTCACCCTCAGCTGCTTTCTTTGCTTTCTCTGCTGTGTACTTCTCCCTCCCAGTCCATGTTGCTTTCTTTTTCCCACTTGCTCGCCTCAGCACTCTACTTCTCTCTCTCTCTCTCTCCCTCTCTCTCTCTCTCTCTTTCTCTTTCTCTCTCTCTTTCTCACTCTCATCTGCTTCCCCCCCCTACTGTTCACTTACTGTTTCGCCTAACCAGTGATGCTGTGCAGCATGGCTAAAAATCATTGACAAAGGCAATCTGTCCGAAAGGCGAAACCTACTGGGGTGCCAATGCTTGTTTGTGATAGAGAAGGACATGAACTTTGGTTCACCAAAAAACATGGGGTAGAGGAAATTACATCACACACCCTTTGATTCCTAGTGACCTCAAATGGTTAACCCCTTGTCCAGTCCTTATCTTCTGAATAAACTTCCATTTGCTGCTGAGGAATGGAAAGTAGTGAAAACTACCTAAAGTAAACAGAGCTCTTAAACAGAGCTCTTAGAGACCTGTATATTTTCTGTCCCTACCCCGGCCCTTGTTACCTCTTCAAACCAGGCAAATTCAGAATAGCATTTGGGACACCAAAGTGCGTGGTAGCCTTGAATATGTATAATTCACGTTCATTGAGGAGGAACATGTTGAATGAGGTGCCTTTTCATCTTCTTCATGAACAGGAGAAGTGTGAAGACAAGTCTGGTTTGCAGGGCATGTTGTTCCACATTCAGGACATGGTTATTCTGCAGGCTAGTTTTAGGGTCTTCCCTTTCTTAGCCTTCCTGGTTTCCTGCCTGATGATGGATTATCTGCCCCTGAGATGGGATCTGCAGGAAAATGGTGGCTGCTTTGCAAGGTCAAAGGGCTTCTCTTACAGCTGCCTTGGGAATCATACTGCAGGTCTTAAAAGGAATACCCGTGGAGTGTAGGTGGGGTATTTTGTTGTTTTTGACTTTACCCCTGATTAGTTGTGCAGCCATGGTAGGGCTGCTTTCAGGAAAGCAAGTGAAGGTTCATATAAACCAGTAAGTGTTACTTATCCAAGGGCGAGTTGAGAAATAATGAGAATATGTAAGGTGGTCTGTAAAGTACTTTTCAGGAAGTAGGGATCATTTTAGCAGTGATAACATTTTATATTATGCAGTTTTTCTTTACTTTGAGATTGGGACTGATAACTCGTCCTTTTATGTTAATTTATTACACATTAGGACTCGTTTTAGGTCAATGAATCTTTTGACTCACTTGAGAGATACCGTAGGACGAGATAGCTAATCAATATGTCAATCAATATATCAATAATGTCATCAATATTCTCTACAACAATGTATTTTACTTTAGTCAAAGTCATTAATCAAACTGGCGATGCAACCATGACCTTTCAGCCATGAATAACCACACCAGTTTATATAATTTTGTGAGTTTTATTCCCTATTAGTTACAATCTAAGATGAAGTGCGTTAACCTCAAAGCCAAGAAACACAACCGCATAGTTATGATATGACAACTTTGATACGATTTCAGTAAAAACAAAAATCATAAACATTAGAATATAGCATGACGTGAACATAGGTCAGAGTATAGCAGAGTATCGGTATTATGTCAGGTCAACAAAGCAGTGTCAGTCATTTGTCCATTTGTGTCAATTTGATGAACACCTGCCCTAACCACTAATCAGCATTGGCATGTTGGGCTTCATGCAAAACAATTTAGAATACAAATTTGGAAAATATCTAGCTATGGTCCCTGTCAAAACAAGCAGTTGGTACTTAGAAAGGAAAAGCAAAACAGACAAATTACAAATTGTATTGTCATAATTACCCTCCAAGGATTAGGTCAGCGCACAGGTTCAGTCTTCGTCTTCAGGACATCAGTTAAACGCCACCAGGCAAAGCTTAACTAAAAGGGCATGGGCACTTCCCTCTTAAGGAGGAAAAGTGTAAATGGGCAGTCTATGGGTGAGGATGGTTTTAATAAATCTCAAAGTCACCAAACAGAGTGACAGAGTTTCTGGATAAAATCAATAGTATTCCCTACCTAATTCTGATGACCTTTCTGTGACACAGGTTTTTATCCCTTTTTCGTAGTACTTTCCCCCAAAATTCTATTGGACATCCACTATCTTTAACCTATCAAATTTAACATTTGGTAATCCCAATTGTCACCCCACTTTAATTCACAGTTCTTTAATTGGTCTTCATAATTGACGTCTTCGGAGGTGGCACATCCGGCGTTACTTCACTCTTTGGCACGTCCTTTGGGTCAGCAGATTCATTGTCCATCGGTCTAAGTGACCTTGTACATTACATTAATCTATATTTGTTTCAATTTATTCATAACTTTTAAACTAAGGCGTCGAATATGCGCTTGGGAATGGGTGTTGTATGGTTACATTCATCTTCCAAGTTGAATGAAAAAGAACATTTGCAGGGTCATGGTCCTTTGTGAGCCAGCACACTAGAAAAACAGAAAAATGCATTTAATATGAGAGCTGGGCAGCTAAAACTGCAGCTCATGCTAACTTAAAGCCTATGAGGATTTCCAGTACAGATTCAGTAATGCAAGAATTAATGTAAGCTTAATTAAATGTAACATAAACATTTTATTCATCATTATTAGTTTACGTTTACATTGGTGGCCACTTCTTCGTGATCATAGTTCGAGTACACGTTTAAGCAAAATCGCTATTTTTATTGTTTTCTGTGCAGCATCATCACACATTAATATAAACATCTCATTTTAATATAGGTTATGTAAGCTACGCTCTCTCAGGACCTTAAGGGTGAGGATAGTAGGACCGCCGGTAGTACGATATGCAGATTACAAATTATGGGGAGATGGATAGATCTTGGTGGAACTCTCTGGATGAGGAATCAGAGGGGTTTCAGACATGGGGCCCATGTGGGTAAATTAGCTATGACTGACTAGAAGTTGGTTGAAATCTTGAAGGACTTTGGGAGAGGTTTACAAACCGTTATCTGTGTGCCTCCTGAATATCTAAGGTGCTGTGCTTATTGCAGAATTATAGATGAAAAGTGCTGTCATCTAATATTCAAGATCCAGCCTTCCCAAGTTGCATAATTGTGACTGCAATGGCAATTTTCATGTACTGACTAGTGGCAGTCCTTGTTTTCATAGTGTTTATTTCATTCACTGAGAACACTTATCCATTTAGTCCTTTTTTTTTGTGTGATGCTTCAACCTCACAGAGTTCATGTATTGGGCTGTGCTATTGATCAATTTCTCGAAGAACGGCGCCTACTGCATGTGTAAGGAGGGAAGGAGAAATGCTAGAACGTATTCTAGAATTTGCAAACACTCTAACAATGAATGCAGCAGAGCTCATTCCTTTGACATTCCGTGGAAGTTCCACGTCCTGGTGATAACAGTATGATCCTGGGCGTTTCTCCGGTGATGCGATCATACTTCACAAAATGTTCTGCTTACCCTGGGTCGAGTGATTCTGAATGTCACTACAGGGATGTTTGTAATATGGTTCTTGAAAGAGGTACGTATTCTCCATCAAGGAATGTTGCCGATTTATTTACTCCTATTTGTCACAGTCATATGGTCCCCAGCATGAAGGAGGCTAATGCAGAACTGCAAAAGATAGGTGTGATGGGCAGCCTGTTGTCATAATGAGACAAAATATTGGTGCAAACGTCAGTGGGAGGGCCGTGGGGAAATCCAACGGAATCAGCAGGGTTGGAGCTTAATACCAAGAAACGTAAGCATAGTGTATTTGTGGATGGAGTTGGTAAAATGTATAAACAGAGGAGGGTGTATGCAGCATTTTCAGTGGGATGAAAAATGGGGGGTCTCTAAAAGAGGTGTGGCCTAAGAAGCAAATCTAAGAATCCTTTCCAAGAGGTCAATCCTATGTAAATTAAGGATGCGGTCTTAAACATGTAAACTAACATCCTGTGCTTTTCACAGCATGCATTCTTACCAGCATTTCAGTGCCTCTCAACGAGCTTTCTATTATTGCATCCAGATATATCACACAATATCAGACATGCACATAAAATAAGTCAAACCTATTTCTTTTCCGTATGCTTGTTAGCAGTATCAGACAAATCAGTGACAGCAATGATTTTATTTGTGACTAATTAGATTTGAAAATGTTTTGATTGTGAAAATATGAGACTGTGAATTAAACATTACTGAACTCTGAGGGTAGTGGTCTTCTGAACGGTGCAATCACTCCTGTTCTCACCATTACACAGTTTTCCTCTGTGGACTCGCTGTGAGACATGCACTTTATTTCCCACATCTTTCTGAATCCTCAATCTGCCTGTTTCGCACCTCATCTTTTTCCTCTTCTACACCCACTTTTCACCCTCTCCTACATGCACTTGCTCGCATGGCTGTCATTTCACCATCCCCTACACACACACAACCTACACATAAACTCACCTGTAAGCATTGTATTTGCATTTAATATTATGCTGTTAATAATTTGACAGCTGTTTACCTCCTCCACAAACCTTTGCCCATAATCAAAATTACAATTTGCATTTGTGACCATTGATCTGCAGAAAGACCAAGGACTGGATGCGCAAATATTCCTAACACCATTTTACCGCACTGCCAGAAACCTGCAGCGCCCTCCGAGCTATTATTTTGCTGCACCCAGTACCCTGCTTCCAGACATTTGTTAGATGACTTGAAAATGTTTGTTTCATTGAAAGTGTGAAAGGAAGCTGAGGCTAAACTCCGAGAAGTATACCAAGATATGTATGTCCTGTTTGCAAATTGATTTGAGTTAACAGTTACTGTTCAGAGGAAACACATGCTGTGTATAATTTAAACTTTTGTTTTTTTCATTTGGATTCTAAATAGGGGTGGGCGAAAAATTCCGCTCCACCGACACGTTTGCGCAGTTTTGCCCACTCTGAGCACTGCTTGGCACATGGAGTACCAGAAAAGCTCTGGCAACAGCTGTGTGGCAGAGTTTTTGTTGGCAAGCGCAAGCAAGAAAATTCAGCGCTAGACTGCCTCCTTGTGAGATTTCTCAATGCAGGCGGTCAAGGATGGCAACAAGGAAGGTGCTGCTTGTGTCGGGAAAGCTGCTGCTCTAGCAGAACATGTACTCAAGCAACAGAAAGGAGTAGCGTCCATTGGCATGCAGCGTGGTGTTATTCACACTGACTGTACATTGTGGGAAAAGCTCCCGGCGCTAAAAATCAGCCCAAGCAGCCTAACTACTGAATGTCGCTCCTTATGGAGCTCCCCAGAATCTCACAGATTGAAACTGCGAGTTCCGCTCACCATTAGTTCTGAAGATACTTGTGGAACAGAAGGGGTCATCAACATATTGAGAACCTATTTATATTTTGTGATTGATACATATATATGTGTATGTGTATATAGGGAAGTGGTGTATCCCTGAAGAGAGATTCAGTAGCATAGTTGTGATTTATAAAAACTCTGTTGAATGCTTATTTCCGTTTCTGTTTTGAGAAAAAAAATCTCAGATGCACCTGATAAATAAGTGAGAATTTTACATTACAAAACCTAAGATAGTTATAGTTCTAGAGAGGAAAAAGGTTATATGCTTTAAACCAGATTATAATTACTCTATAGGTATCATTCATATTTCAGTAGAATAATAAAGTGAGTTCAATATTCCAAAGAGCCTGAAGTTTTAAGAAATTCTAGAGGTATACCGAACATTAAAGCAAATATCAGGTGAGTATTCATAGAGACATGATATTAAAGATGAAAATTGTTTTTTAGATCATCCACCATGACCTAAGTAGATGACAACATCCAGCAGAGTGATAGAGCGGAACGTGGTAACAAATTTACCTACGTTTGGACGCTCTTTAGGCCGATGAATCTTTTGACTTAGTGGGAACTCTCTGTACTCTTAATCGATCAATCTCATCAAAATCAATAATCAATAACGAACATAAGCAACACCTTGAACAACATAACACTTAACAATTAATCCAGAATACATTTCGGCAAACCCTGACCTTTCAGTCAGGAATAACCACACCAGTTTATTGCAAAGTTAGTGAATTTATTTCCCTATATTAACAAAGCTAGCACAATGTAAATGTGTGTCAACACCAAATGATAAACATATATGAACATTAATAGCTGTCCATAACGTCGAAACAAGTGCAATCTATGAAGCATTTGAATCACAAGGCATTCGATAATAGCAATGCAAAGCACTAATACGATAATCTGTAATGAACTAATTGCATACATTTAGTCAGCATAACAAGATCTCAAATTGCATCGTGCAACATATGGAATCCTCGTCTAACCTCAAATTAGCATTGGCATGTGGGACTTCATGCAAAAACAATTTGGCAACATTAATTTAGAAAAACTCCTAACTAGGGCTCTTACCAAAAATCAGCAGTTGGTTACCTAAAAGAAACACAATGCAATTTTACAATTTCCTTTCATATTTACCAATTACGATCAGCATACAAGGAAGTCTTCGTCTCACAGGTACCGTTCTTCGGTCACCATGGGTACAATTTCGATCGGCATAGGACTGGGCAAAGGGGCAAGGGTGAACGGGGCAATTGCCTCACGGCGGCAAGGTAAAAATATTACTTCATGCAAAGGGATCAAATCAAAGTTACAGTCTCTAGGGCAAGAATCATTTAAAGTCTCTTTCTCTCGATTAGAGAAAGCATCAAAGTCTCTCAAAATGGCGTCGCAGCAAAGTGGGCCATAATAGCTACGAAGTCAAAATGGCAGGATGTCCGATGATAGAGAGAGAGAGAGCTTTCCTCTCGTGCACCTGGGTTTTATAGACAACAGTTCAGGTCCAGTAGGGTCTCCATTGGAGGGTTCATAGGTTAGCTTCAAATTGACCAATCAAACACGACAGTTCTCAAGCTTTTACTTAAGCATACATTATCCTTGGAGATGGGTACGCAAATTGCAACATTGTTTTCCAATTAGCTTACTCTCAGAGCCTCCATTGTCCGCACCTGCAAGTCGGCCTTGAATTTAAGAGAAAATATGCCAGGCTGGCACCAACTTTAAGATAAGCATGTGAACAGTTTCTGTGGAAAAGTACAGCTTCAAGCAAAAATACACGTTTATTAGCACAGTGGAAAAATACGAGCATCTAAACTGTGAGACCAGGCAACTAGGCCAAAGCCTTTGCTAAAGTAATGCTAAGCTAAAACATTTCAAACAAGCAAATCGTAGCACACGTTTATGATTATGTCGGATTAGTGCAATTCTAATTCACCACGTTATATAAAGCACGCGTATAAATGGTGGCAAACTACTCTGAGGGCACATTTTGTCCCCGTACAATCTTAATTAATTCGGTTAATGTCACACATGATTATTTCAGCACTACGTTTAAGCGTTACTAAATCAAAACCTTCATTTTCTGCTTCATCAATCCCTCCTCTGATGACTATTTGTCATCACACCAAACCACGCCCACAAATTTTATTCCATTAAAATTCTGTCAGCTGCCTTTTCCTTTTGGTTCCCCTAGTTTGCGCTTTGTATTCTTCTGCCATTCTTTTCATAATTTTCTCTTCTTTTCTTCTTTTAATTCTTTCCATAATCATTATTATTCCCCTTTTTATTCCCCAAATTCCAAATACACACATTATTACTATTAATATTCCTTCTATTATTTTCAATAATATTCCATTCCAAATTCCCCCAATCCAATGTCCCACTGAAGCTATTCCCTTTCCAACCTTCTCCCACACTCCTGGTTCTTTCAATTCCTTCAAATCTGCACTTTCTTTTGTTAGATTAGCAAGCATAGTTTTAATCTTCACACTATTATCAGGTATATAGGTGCAGCAGTGACGTGCACCAATCATTTTGCAAACGCCTCCATCCTTTGCTAAAAGAATGTCTAAAGCAAGCCTATTTTGAAGAGTCATAGCTCTTTCCGCTGCAAGCTCAGCATCTATCAGGATTATAGCACCTGAAAACTTTGTCAGCATGTTATCCACTATAGTAGACAACTTTCGTATCTTGATGGAATTCAACACAACTCCCAATGAAGGAATCATGGCTCCAAATATATCACCTACCACAGCAGGTGCGGTCTCTCTTTTCTGGATATGATGGGATCCAGATGTCTTTTGAATCATCGATACGTCATCCAGCTGATAAACCTTCGGAAACACTATACCCAAATAACATCTCCCCCACCATCCCTTTGGGAGACGATAATAGGCATTATGCCCACAAATGTAATATACACCTGGAATAACAGGGTCAAGTCCGTCCATCATGAATGTCCATTTGGCCTTAAAAATAAACGTATGTTTGCATTCACTCGCTCCTACAAAAATATTGTCATAATATGATTCACCTCGATATATACAAAACTTCCCTACGTGCCAAGCATCTAAAGCTATTTTCCCTTGTGTCTTTATAGCAGCAAAATCATAATTATCTACTGAAGTCCTCTTCTGCAGCTCCTTTTCTAATTTCGCCTTCATTTGAGCCCTTCTATCATCTGTGCGATCTAAAAAGCTTATTTCTACAGCAGAGACTGAACAAGTAAGGTTCTCCCTATGAGCATGAGCCGTCTCAAAAGGTTGCATTGGCTCGAAAAAGTCCCTCATAATTTTGTAATCCCAATATCTTGCAGTTTCGCTTAGCTGCGCTATTATAGGAACATAAGCAAAGGTAACATCATAATTCGAGTAAAAATACTGTATGTTAGTTTGACCATAAAACCTAGACATTACTATACTACACGTAATCCCATATGTAAGAGGCATGTGGTGATAAGTTACCCCTTCCTTGACTGATGTTGGTATCTGGGTACACACATAACAATCCTTCGCATCCATAGTCTCAACATACTCTGTTAGTAAACGATAGAAAACGTTATACGAAAGCTCTTTCTTATCGTGCAAGAGCCTCTCATCCATTGCTAGTCTTTTCAGTGGTGTTAGTTCAGTGACAGTAACAGGAGCAATAGTAGAAGCAGTAATAGTCTCATTCTCACCCTTCCCATGCATTCCAAACACAATTGCCATTATTATTATTACACATGTAATTACCAAGCCTATACACACATATTTACAAAATCTCTTTCTATTGTTTGGCGCCATGATCTGTATAGAATCAGAGAGCTAGAAGCACTTATAAATGAAACTACTTAGCAATTCAGTTACAAAGCTGAACGAGCACAATGTTCACACCGTCTTCTTCAAAAGGCCAGTCACTTATCGGTTAGCAGCATTTGTCTCAATCCGGTTTAGCAATGTCTCAGCTGGTTGTTTGTCTCACGTTAGATTGCAGCAAGCAATACCATTTACTCTTTCAATCGACAGAGTCTATGAAACTCTTCTTTCCAATTGGTATCTCTTCTTCTTCTTCGTTCTCGATGCTTAGAGATACAAACTCGTCAGTCCAATCATCATTGACTGCATATGCCCATTCAGGACCAGAATACCTCCTGTTTGGTATCCTTTTCCTTTTCAATTTTGCTTCTCTTTTCGATTCTGCTTCGCTGGTACTTTCCTCTTTTGTCAGGTCCTTTTCTTCACTTGACGATTGTTCCACGACAGTTACTTCCTTTCTTTTCTCTTTCACTTTTGGCCTTCCTCCTTCGTTCAAACTTTCTTTACCCTTTTCTTTTATTGGTGAGATACTTAGTCTCCTCTTTGCACCATGTCCATTTGATGGACCTGCGATCTTTTCTGTGGAAGCTTGAACCTTTTCGTTCTGTTCTGCCTAATCCCCTTCTTCCGGGGAATCGATCACGTTCTCTTTTTCTTTTTCTGTATCGTCTGCTTCTGGGAAAGCCCTCCTCTGATCAGGCTCTCCTGGCTCTTCACCTTTTTCGAGCCCTTCGTCACCGTTACTTTCTTCTGGCTCTGTATCACTTTCAGCTGCTTCAGGTTCTTTGTCACCTTCAGCTGCTTCAGGCTTTTTGCTACCCTCAGCTGCTTCAGGCTCTTTGTCACCTGCAGCTTCTTCGTCGCTGTCTGAACTTTCTCCTTGGTCTCCCCCAAGTGAGTTGGTGTCTTTGTTGTCGGAGAATATCTCCTTTTCTCCTTCTTCTGCCTGTTCGCTTTCAGTTCGCTTTTGTTCTGTCTCAGCACTCGGCACTGCTTTATCAGGCACTGGTACTTTCAGCGCTTCAACTTCCTCATCTGTGGGACACAACACCTTCTTTGTGTGACTGGCGTGAATCCAGTTGGGAACCCCCGCACACTTCACAGCGGTAGTTGTCGTCAGAATCACTTGGAAAGGGCCTTTCCAATGGGGTTCCAGACACGATTTTCTCACGTGCTTCTTTACCACGACCCAGTCACCTGCTTTCAGTGCGTGTCCTGGACCTTGGATCGGTGGCAAGGTGGTCGCTTCCACCTGGTGAGAGAAAGAGCGAACCACGTCAGCCAGACCTTTGCAGTAGTCTAACACCATATCATCTGTAATATTCAAAAGCATGTTTGCGGGAACTGCAGGAAGTCTCATAGCCCTGCCCATGAGTATTTCATGCGGAGACAATCCAGTTTTTCTATCAGGAGTGTTTCTCATTGACATTAGCACTAAGGGCAATGCGTCAGGCCATTTCAAATTTGTCGATGCACATATTTTTGCCATTCTCGATTTCAGCGTACCATTCATCTGCTCCACCAGTCCTGATGCTTCAGGGCGATAGCTACAGTGCAGCTTTTGCTCAATGTTCAGTGCTTCGCAAAGTAACTTCATTACCTCATTGTTGAAGTGACTTCCCCTATCTGATTCTAAAGAGATCGGGAATCCGAAACGTGGTATCAACTCCCTCAACAATAGCTTGGCAACTGTAAGGCTGTCGTTTCTACGTGTTGGGTATGCCTCAATCCAGTGACTAAAAATGCACACAATCACCAACACATATTTCAGACCCCCATGCACAGGCATCTCAATGAAGTCCATCTGCATTCGGCTAAAAGGACCGCTTGCCCTACCAATGTGACTCGCGCTCACAATTGTTCCCTTTCCTGGGTTCATCTGCTGGCAAGTGACACATCGATGGCAAACTGCTTCTGCAGCTTGGCGAAATCTGGGGTTAAACCAATCAGTTTTGAACAATCTTATCATGGCATCTCTCCCTAGGTGAGCTTGCCCATGATAGAACCGCGCAAGCTGTGATAAGAGACTATTTGGCAAAACAAATTTTCCCTCATGTGAAACCCATAACTCGTCTTGTCTCTTTATGCATTGTGATTTGACCCATGAATCTCTTTCATCCTCCCTGACATTATTCTGTAGTGCTTTCAGTTCCTCTATTGTATCTACAACCTTCAAGGCAAATGCTTCAGCTGGTTCGAGTTCTGGTTCACTTATTGTATTCCAATCATCCCTTAGCAATATACAGTTCAAAGCGCAAAATCTTGCGACTTGATCTGCATAGGCATTTCCCAGAGACACATAGTCCTGTCCTTTCGTGTGAGCACTGCACTTTACCACTGCAACTTCAGCTGGCACTTGAATGGCATGTAACAATTCCCTTATTCTTTCCCCGTTTTTCACTGGGGATCCTGAAGAGGTCAGGAAACCTCTCTGGGACCATAGTTGTCCAAAGTCATGCACAATCCCAAACCCGTATTGACTATCAGTGTAAATGGTGACTTTCATCAATGCAGACAGTTGACATGCTCTGGTAAGGGCGACGAGTTCTGCTACTTGTGCAGAATAGACTCCTTGAAGCCATCCCGCTTCCAAGACACCTGTCACAGTACATACAGCATATCCTGCTTTCAAAATTCCCATCCCATCTCTTAGACATGAACCATCAACAAAAAGAATTTGGTCATTTACATCAAGCTTAGTATCCTTGATGTCCGGTCGAGGTTTTGTGCAAAATTCAGTCACCTGAAGGCAGTCATGCTCGACGTCTTCAGCGTTCTCAATTTCAGCATTTTCTCCAGGAAGCAAGGTAGCCGGATTCAACGTAGTGCACCTTTTTTAGCTGCACATTCGGTGAGCCCAGAATTATCGTTTCATACCTTGTGAGTCTTGCTCCAGTCATGTGTTGTGTTCGGGAGCGGGTCAAAAGTATCTCAACTGAGTGAGGGACCATGACTGTTACTGGGTGTCCCATCACTATTCCTTCACTCTGAGTGAGGCTCATACCAACTGCTGCTACGGCGCGCAAACACCCTGGGAGTGCTGCTGCAACCGGATCCAAAGTAGCTGAAAAATACGCTACTGGTCTGTTTACGCCACCATGGGCTTGGGTCAAGACAGACAAAGAACATGCATCACGTTCATGGCAAAACAATGTGAAAGGCTTCGTGTAGTCAGGCATACCTAAAGCTGGAGCCCTGCACATACATTCTTTCAATTCAACAAAGGCATCCATCTCGTCTCCTTTCAGCTCAATTTCATCCAAAGCATCCTTTTGGGTCAATTTCAGTAGGGGCTTCGCTAGGGATGAAAAGTTGGGAATCCACTGGCGACAATATCCCACCATTCCCAAAAACTTCCTCACCTCCTTCCTTGTCTTTGGTGGACTCATTTGAAGTATGCTTGTGATTCTTTCCTTCATTATTCTCCGTGACCCTTTCTCTATTTGGTGACCCAAATATTTTACTTTCTTCTGACAGAACTGCAGTTTGGAAGGAGACACCTTGTGTCCATTCCCTCCCAAATGGTTCAACAGAGCAATGGTATCGGCTGTGCAGCCACTTTCTGTCTTTGATGCAACCAGTAAGTCATCAATGTACTGTACTAGGGTTGACTCGAATGGCAATTCTAATACTTCCAAATCTTTCTTTAGAATCTGATTGAATATTGACGGTGACTCAGAAAACCCTTGAGGAATTCGACACCAACTATACACTCTGTCTAGGAATTTGAAACAAAAGAGGAATTGGCTGTCCTCATGGAGGGGCACAGAAAAGAATGCTTGTGACAAATCGATGACTGAGAACCATTCAGCATCGCAAGGGACTTGAAACATTATCACAGCTGGATTCGGTACGACAGGGCAGCACTTTATTATGATATCATTTATTTTCCTCAAATCCTGCACGAGTCGGACCTTTCCACTTGGCTTTATTAGTCCCATTATTGGTGAATTGCATGGACTGCTTAGCACTTCCTTCAGTACCCCCTGGTTTACAAATTCATCAATGAGTTGGGCAACTTTCATGAGGGTGTCTTGTGGCATGTGGTATTGTGGGGTCTGGGGAAAGATCGCATTGGGTTTTACCATCACTTTTACTGGTTCTACTCCTTTCATCAATCCCACCTCTTTCCCTGTCATGTCCCACACTTCTTTTCCGACTGTTTCCCGTAATTCTGCTGGGATATCTTCTTCAGTTATCATCGGGAAGAGACAAATCAGAGGATACTCTTCGTCGACTGTTTCCATTTCATCCCCTTCTACACTGTCCTCTTCCTCCCCATCATTGCTCGTTTCTATTGTGATTCCTTCGTTTGAACACATTATTGAACAACCCAGTTTGCACAATAGGTCTCTCCCTAACAGTGCTATCGGACTTGAGTCACACACCACAAACTGATGTACCCCTTGGTAGTTACCGATGCTGACTGGAACCGGATCTGTTATCGGGTTCGTCAGATGTCTGTTTGCTACTCCCACCACTTGAACTGTCCTCCCTGAGAGTGGCAAATTTGGAACTTCACTGCTCTTAACTGTTGAACGTGTGGCTCCCGTGTCAACCAAAAATGAAACACGATGACCCATTACTCTTCCCTCTACGTACGGACCCCTTTGATCAACTTCCAAGGATGCCGCAAGCACACAATCTCCTTCTTCTCCTGAACTCTCACTCTCCCATACGTTGTTTATTCCACTCTCACTGTGTAAGGGGAACTGTTGTACGGTGCCATTTGTACTCATTACCTGACCCGTTACCTGTGGAGGAACCATCACTTGCTGCTGACTCATTGGTGCCAATGGTATTTGCATTTGCTGATTAGGTACCATAGGTAACTGCTGTTGCATCGGCTGCATTTGCGTCATCTGCATACGAGGCATCTGCATCTGCTGCGGCTGCATAGGTTGCAATCCCTGCAATTGATTTACAGTCTGAAAATTTGGGTTTGGACCTCTCATTTTTGGTCCCCTCATTGTCTGAAATGCATTGACATCATTGTTTTGCTGACCAACACCTACACCTGCACCTGCACCTGCACCTACACCTGCACCTTCGTGCACCACCATCGGGCACTCGCGTTTCCAATGACCGACGATCCCGCACACGTGACACGGCATCACCTTCTTCATTGCCTGTACACCCGTCACAACAGTGTTCAAATCCGGACCATTATTCACAAAACCTCCTCGACCTCTGCCTCTGGCCTGTGGCTGGAACGCCATGTTTCCCTGCAATTGCAACTGCTGTTGCGGTACCTGCTGTTGGAACCCTTGCATCCCTTGCAAGCCTTGCAGACCCTGCAAACCTGTTTGAGCTGCCTTAAGCTGCATCATCATCACCTTCTCTTTCAGCTTCTTCTGTTTTACCTCAATTTCGTCGCTACAGTATTTCGCATAAGTCAAGACCTCATCGATCGGTTTAGACTGCCAACAAATCAAATGCGACTTTATCATCTGGCTTATCTCTGGCCTCAGCCCTTCCACAAATCTGAACACAAAATGAAGCATGTCTTTCGCCTCAATTGTTTCCGTGCCACTGTAATTCTTGAACGCCTTCAACAACCTCTCATAGTAACTATGAATTGATTCTTTAGTCTCTTGGGCAGTTCGATCAATCTTCTGCCAATCCACGTTCTTCGCGGGTACCTTCGTTTTCAAATGCTCAATCACCTTATAGTACAAACTCATCACCATAGGTGATGGTGCACCCGTTTCCCTGTGTCTCTCCGGTTCACTTGTTGGCCAACCTACAGCTCTTTTGCAATCCTCCCACAAATCTGCCGGAACCACAATCTCAAAGAGAGTATTCAGGTCTTCCCAGAGGCACTTTGCAAGCTTCACAAACCTATCAGTCTGCTGATACCATTCAATCGGCTTCTCTCTTAGTTTGGGAAAATCGTCCGTAAAGGACTGAATGTCGCTTCTGTGCCATGGTACATGTACTAGTTTTCCTCCTGCTGTTTCCCTCATTGGTAACATTGTTACTGTATCACCACTCTGAGGTCTTTTCTCATTGTGCTCCGTAGCACTGTCCCTCCTCTTGTCCTTTCTCTTTACCCATCTGCTTTCCCATTTGTCTAGGCATCTCCATACTTGTGCACTCTGCAGCAATTCTCTAAGGTGGGTCTTCATGCCTGCTGACCTCATGTGTTCAAAATCTGTTGTCCCAAAATCTAACCTGTAGCTCCTGCTCAAGTGTTTCGTCTTGTCTATGTCAACCCCGTTTCGGTCAGCTGCTTCCTGCAAGCTCTTATGTATCTTGTTCACTTCCTTCGTAATCCTGGGACATAGATACCTCAGCTCTTCTTCCGTGTAGGACTCTAACCTGTTCACACCCATAGTCCCTTCCACCAATTCTTGTGCTTCCATGTTCAACCTGACCCTATTCATGTAGTCTTCTCCTTTCCCGCTAGCTGAATTTTGTGTGGAATTCAGGCTGTTGAACCACTGTGTCAGCTGTTGCGCATACACTCCCATCAGGGTAGCGTTTACATCGACTGCCATCGATGGCTGTGGCAGCTTTTCAGTGTTCGATGTGAGAGGTATTATCAGTGGGGGGCTCGACCTCACCAGTGTTGACTGCGCACATACGGGACTAAACTCCATCAAGGATCCAGACCCAGTTGGCTGAGCCGGTATCGGAGTTATCCCTGGAGTGTTTTCCATGCACCTTCTGTCTGTCCCATTCTGCAGCATTGATCCCTGACTGTTCAGACCCAAATTAGGCTGACTATTCAGAGGTACCACTGGACCTACAGTAATGGGTAACGATATCGCATCTGGGTTCTGTCCATTCCCCATGTTCTGAGGCATGTTCATCCCCACACCATGGGACATCATTGCCGGCATGCCCATCTGGCTTCCCGCCATTTGAACATGTGCGTTTCCTCCCTGCATCTGCTTTTGAGGCATCATAAACTGAGTTGAGTCAGCTTGTGCCATTGTTGGGTTGTAACCATTCTGTACTCCCCTTACTGTTGGATCTAGAATCATTCCTGCACTGTTATCACCGTTGTAGTACCCTGGCATCTGCGGCTGATAATTTTCTGCCGGTTTCAACACGGGCACATCTGGATATATTCTCCTAACCTGCGGTATCTGCGGGGTAAGCAGCAGACTCGGGTCCTTAGATCCCGATGACGTTCCTGGACTCTGTGTTTCGTTGCTCTGTACCGGTGCTGGAGGGGCAGAACTGGTACTTGGACCTTGTCCATTCTCTGCATAAGGCGGTGGACGGTCGTTCAGCAATTGCATTATCAACTCCTCATCCTCTAACTCCTCTTCTCTTCTCAACTTTTCCTCGTCCTCTCTATCCTTGGAACACTTCTTGTCCGTCTTACGGGTAGCTTTCTTACCTGTCTCCTCTCCTTCCTTAGTAATTGCGGGGAACAATTTGATCCCCTGCAATACATCTGACCTCCATACCTTCTGTGCATTATCCCACCTAGCATCCGCTAGTGTCTTTTCTACCTTCCTCATTCTGGTCTCGAACTTCTTTTGCTGTTGCTGTCTGGCCATTAGTTCCCAAATTGCTAGAGCCTCAAACTGTGCTGGCCTTGGAGGCACCTTCATGTCGTACATCGTGAATCTCAAATTCTCTAAAATCCTTATATTGAATGTCCCGTGTATCGGGAACGCTACGCTCCCATGTTTCTCTGTCAACTTGTGCCATTGCTTTAGCCAAAGACACGGAGCTACCCCTTTTTCCTCCATTACAATGTAAGCTGGTGTACCCTCGGGCGGCGTCTCTTCTCCTACGCTCGCTTTAATGTAAGACTCCCCCTTCATCGCGCTCCTGAATGCTTTAAAGAATTTCATTTTCTCGTCTTTTATTTAACCAAGTTTATAACCAATATTTGACTTCAATTCCACAAAACTTTAACCAATAGGTAACTTTAATTCCACAAAATTTGTAATCAATAGGTGACTTTAATTCCCGGAATACTCTTCACCTGCCTTTCCCCTTCCAATCGAGTCCCACGGACTGCGTCCAATCCGTGCGCGACCCTTCTCTTCAACCAACCTATCCCAGCGCGGCTCTCAGTGACGTCACACTCACAGACACTGCGGCTGACAAAGCCTCGCGGCTAGTCCTCCTTCACTCACCTCTTTTCGTAACAACTTCTGCATATATTGCGAGCTACCAAAAAAATAAAACAGATCTGTCGGTTTACTACAGGAAGGGTAACACAATCGCTTCAGGACCTTAGGGACTTTTCACCAACCGTGACCACTATTCGATCTCTTTCACCAGCCTCAGCCGCTATTCGGTCTTTCTCAGTCCCCACATTCGCAAGCAAATCTGACCCGCAGACCTGCTCTCAACTTGTCAATGATCTGTTCTAGTGCACTTAGAATCTTGTCAAAGCCCGAAGTCGAAGTTTCTTTCACTCCTTAACACACGTACCGACTCGTTGACCACTCCCGATCAACCTACTAAACCGCCCAGACTACAACATGGATCAACATACTCCGGAGTCTCTTGACCTCGCAGGGCCCGTCTCAACAACAACAACAACCACGTGGACCTTTTTATGCACAAAGCGCCAGACGCACATGAAGTTCGACGACTTCCCTACTCTCGTACTCGGAGCCGCACCTCCGCTATTTCTATGAAGTTCGACGACTTCTCTACTTCTACACTCGGAGTCGCACCTCCGCTATCCTTAAAAGAAAACCCTCGCAACCTTTTCACACACCCTGCGGCAATAAGCTGTGCAAGCGCAAAACCCTAACTTCACTCATACCATCACTAGTACCGCCAGCGCTGATTCCACACCTCCGTTCTCTCCATTTGCAAGCTCCGAGATCCCGGGAAAGTCGCGGTGGACCTAGCCCATCATCATTCTGTCAATCGTTTTATCCAAGAAAAATCTAATTCAACCTTTCGAATGGGGTCACAAAATGCGTAACCGTTAATTCGACACCATGTACTTTAATAGTACAGGGTCCCAAAAGACGTAACCGTCCTCTGCTACCATCTACTGATAGAGCGGAACGTGGTAACAAATTTACCTACGTTTGGACGCTCTTTAGGCCGATGAATCTTTTGACTTAGTGGGAACTCTCTGTACTCTTAATCGATCAATCTCATCAAAATCAATAATCAATAACGAACATAAGCAACACCTTGAACAACATAACACTTAACAATTAATCCAGAATACATTTCGGCGAACCCTGACCTTTCAGTCAGGAATAACCACACCAGTTTATTGCAAAGTTAGTGAATTTATTTCCCTATATTAACAAAGCTAGCACAATGTAAATGTGTGTCAACACCAAATGATAAACATATATGAACATTAATAGCTGTCCATAACGTCGAAACAAGTGCAATCTATGAAGCATTTGAATCACAAGGCATTCGATAATAGCAATGCAAAGCACTAATACGATAATCTGTAATGAACTAATTGCATACATTTAGTCAGCATAACAAGATCTCAAATTGCATCGTGCAACATATGGAATCCTCGTCTAACCTCAAATTAGCATTGGCATGTGGGACTTCATGCAAAAACAATTTGGCAACATTAATTTAGAAAAACTCCTAACTAGGGCTCTTACCAAAAATCAGCAGTTGGTTACCTAAAAGAAACACAATGCAATTTGACAATTTCCTTTCATATTTACCAATTACGATCAGCATACAAGGAAGTCTTCGTCTCACAGGTACCGTTCTTCGGTCACCATGGGTACAATTTCGATCGGCATAGGACTGGGCAAAGGGGCAAGGGTGAACGGGGCAATTGCCTCACGGCGGCAAGGTAAAAATATTACTTCATGCAAAGGGATCAAATCAAAGTTACAGTCTCTAGGGCAAGAATCATTTAAAGTCTCTTTCTCTCGATTAGAGAAAGCATCAAAGTCTCTCAAAATGGCGTCGCAGCAAAGTGGGCCATAATAGCTACGAAGTCAAAATGGCAGGATGTCCGATGATAGAGAGAGAGAGAGCTTTCCTCTCGTGCACCTGGGTTTTATAGACAACAGTTCAGGTCCAGTAGGGTCTCCATTGGAGGGTTCATAGGTTAGCTTCAAATTGACCAATCAAACACGACAGTTCTCAAGCTTTTACTTAAGCATACATTATCCTTGGAGATGGTTACGCAAATTGCAACATTGTTTTCCAATTAGCTTACTCTCAGAGCCTCCATTGTCCGCACCTGCAAGTCGGCCTTGAATTTAAGAGAAAATATGCCAGGCTGGCACCAACTTTAAGATAAGCATGTGAACAGTTTCTGTGGAAAAGTACAGCTTCAAGCAAAAATACACGTTTATTAGCACAGTGGAAAAATACGAGCATCTAAACTGTGAGACCAGGCAACTAGGCCAAAGCCTTTGCTAAAGTAATGCTAAGCTAAAACATTTCAAACAAGCAAATCGTAGCACACGTTTATGATTATGTCGGATTAGTGCAATTCTAATTCACCACGTTATATAAAGCACGCGTATAAATGGTGGCAAACTACTCTGAGGGCACATTTTGTCCCCGTACAATCTTAATTAATTCGGTTAATGTCACACATGATTATTTCAGCACTACGTTTAAGCGTTACTAAATCAAAACCTTCATTTTCTGCTTCATCAAGAGTGATGAGTCAAAAGTGGTGATATCATGTGTTTCTTTTTTCTCTCTGGTCTCATCCTTCTTTCACCAGTACTATGGCTAAACCTTCAAATTCCTACTGTGAATGGCTGGATATGAATTTGGTGAAGTGGGGAACTATTTATGCAAGGTCCCAGGAGAAGGAGACAGACATTGAGCTTCTCCAAATTGATGATTTCGGGATGAATAACCGAAGGCTGATTTTGGCGTTTCTAGAGTTTCGGAGACGAGCCTTTTTTTCAAACTTGTTCTAGCTGTAATTTGATTCAAGTTGTGATAAATAATGTACAAGCAAGATGTTGCATACTTCACCCACCAATCTAGATGATAGTCTAAGGATGCTGAGCGAAGTGGCGGTTGGAGATGGACTGGTAAAATCCTGGGCCTAATATACACCTGACTGGCCTAAGAAAATTCCGTCCATGAGACGTTCCTGCTCGAAATTCCTATTCTAGTCACAGCCCAAGTACCACACTGTGTGTTTCAAAAAGTATGCATATTAAAGGTCTTACTGTAAAATGTCCTGGAGTGTCTCACCATAGTTGTTTTTCATCATTAGAAAATCATTTTCTGCAATTGAGTTTTTTTATATATATTGCAGATGTGTGTTTTATGTTACAGTATCTTTTCTGCATAGATTAAGTGCCTTCTCAATCAATGTTATGTTATGCTATGGTACTAGTATCCACGGGTAAGAGAGTTCGAACAGAGGGTGTTTAACTATGACTCTGTACCAAATAGTGGAAAGGGCAAAAAAGGTAATTTAGGGCATTAATGGAATAGGCAGGGGCAAATGAGGCTACTCACTCCAGCATGGCCACTATGCAGAGGAGCATCAGCGATATCAAGCATTCTATATTTTTCCATGTCTGCTAATGTACAGAAGCCCAAGGCTCTCATTTCCAAGATGGACAGCATTGAAAAGGACGTCTGTGGTACTTTTTGTATTTCTATAGCTACCTACATGCAAAGGCTGACCAGGCTGGGCACTTCAAGGTGCCACCAGTGATTGGTCTATGAAGTATCCATTTTGTAATGCATTTCCTTTTTCTATATATATATATCTGGACCTCACACCCTCTTCATTGTGGTGTTGGATATTAATGCATGTTCTCTGACGTGTACTGCTGTAAGACTGCTGAAGAAGCACCACTCATCTCTGGTGTAGGTTCGAGTGGTAGGCTGTAGGCTTGGCATCTGCTTCTAGACTGTGCATCAGCAAAACATGACCTGATATGGTGGAAATAGAGTGCTATTTGCTTCCATCCTCTAATTGCTCACTAACAGGCATGTTCACACAGGTTCTGTGGCTTCACCACAACATACAACTATTCCTCCACCTCTTAATCAAGTCACTAAAGAGTAACTGAAGGCAGAAGGAAAAATTGCAAAACTGTCTTCTCAGAAGCTACATTGCTCCTCTCCTCAATTGCAAAGCAGAGAGGAGATATAATAAATGGCCCTCTACATGTCAGACACTAAATGGCCTGGTGTTCTCCCTCCAATAGAACTCACTGCTACCAGGGACACAAGTTACTTTTGGTGGGCAGGAATACTTCTCGTTATGTTTCATGACATAACTTGGACTGGGGAATGGCAGACAATGTACAATTGATAGGCTTTCTTTTTTCCTTTGGGTAAACAACTTTGCTATGGAAAAACCTGTTCTCAACAGCCCTACAAAGTTTGGGTGTGTTCAGTTCCCTTTCCACTCTGGAATGGACGCTATTTATCAAGCCAATGTTGAGAGAAATGATTTAACAATGAAGTAGGAATCAGGATATGTTTCCTAATATGTACATCATATAACAATGTGTACAGTGCCCACTTAATTTTAAAATCAGATCGTGGCTAGCAATTGCATCCATGCCTTCCCTCTGACTGCTTGTGTGTCACTGAATTAAATTATTGCTTTTCAGAATTTGTCGGCACTGGGTATGTGTCTATATTTAGTCTGAAGAAAAAAAGGAACACGTGGGAAGCAGTCAAAAACTATGTTGGATTCAATTCCTGGCCTTTCAGATTAAAGCCTGGAAAAAAGTTTGCAGAGACGTTATGAAGCTGCAATGTAGAGGTCTGTTTTGACAAGACTAGAAATGTCTTAGCAGAAATGTACACAGTTCTCTCCCTGATTGTCGGAAAAAGAAGCTCATTATCAAGATGGACCTTGATGGGAGACTGCAGTGTTTCAGTTACCCCAATACCTCCCGTTACCACTCCCATCTGCGATTAGTCGCAAATAATTATGAGGGCCCAAGACAATAACCTAATGGCCCGGGAGAATTTTCAAGATATGCTTTTACAAACAGCAAATATTGCCCAATTTCCCAAAGAGGCGGGGTGAAAATCCCATTAGTAGTACTGGAAGTGAGAAAAACACGGCTAGCAATAGGTTGTTATATGATTGAGGAACTGTAGTAAAGGCGAGTTATGGAGAATGAGTGCAAGGTTTGGAACATTCTTAAATATGATGCACCCAATTCAAACTCAGTAGTAAAGAACCAACGTTCAGGGTACTGAGTGCACCAGCCAGCCATGGTCTGGGGCGTAGCTTTGCCGGAGGGAAGAGGTTTCAAACGTGATTCTCCCCAAATAAGGACATTCTTAGCTTGGTAGTTGTGTCTGGGGTTCTGAGTCAGATTTGCTATGTCTTTATTTTTTTTCATCCTCATTTCACTAAGGGAAGGTTTTAACTTATTCAGACTCCAGTGACCGAGTGCAGATTTGCAGCTTATTCTAATTCACAGATATTGAAGTAGTGTGCAATCTCAGGTTTCCCTGGCATGCTACTTACAATGCAATATGTCATTTTGGTCATGTGACTTTTTAGATTTTACTATTTCTAAACTGCAGATTGCACAAACAGTGCACAGTAGTTCTGTGTTCCTCTTCACACACAGGAAAAGGATTTAATCCAGCACTTTGCTGGAGCATATCTTCTACAATTTCCAAGGGGGGAACGGGTCAGAGATGAATTTGAGAATGCACACTCACTCACAAGTGTATTGGTATTCACAAACTCCGTCCATACAGGCAGATCCTGGTACAGTCTCACACCCCACACTCCTTGCAAAAGGTTTATCACTGTATAACTGTATGAAGCTGTTACAAACAATTATGCAGTTATAAACATTAGATATTCTGTGGTGGCTGTGGTTATAAATGTGCCTTTGTGACGTGGGAGCACAATGTCAATATAGTATGGGATGGAGTGGCGAATGTAAATATCAATGGCTCACTTTTCTGGGTTTTTTGGAGGAACACTGTGAAATGGGACGGCCGTGCAAACGAATATAACCCTCAGGGAATTGTTATGCTTAATATTGCAGAGCTAAACTGTGAGCTAAAATTATTCCTAGAAAATATTGTAATCTTAGTCTACTATTGCACGAAGCAAGCACAGCAAGCCTGACCATCTCCAGCAAAGTCTGCATTATCCCATCAACAAAATCTGAAAAAGTTTCGGGGCTAAACAATTAATTTCACAACACAATTTCCAAACATCATTTGAGACAAAAAACATTTGTTTGATTACAAAATTAACAGAAACTGACAACTACAGGTTTCTGACTACTCATGGGTGCTGTACTTCTTAGCCAACTTTTCCCTCCACCCTACCACCCACTGCCTTTTTAGTTGGGAAACCCCCAGAATCTCACTAACTAAGCTACACGCCTGGGCACGGTCGATCCGTTTCAAAAGCAATATGAGGCAAATGTGTTTTAGCTTGTCACATAAAAATTGTGGAAGCCTCTCCTGGAAATGAATTTCTGGTCGCACATTGATCACCCTTACTGCTGTGCCATTTATTTTGCTTCACAGCAGTATTACCACGAGCCAGAACAGAAGATCTGTTGAACACATTGGGGCATTTGTCAGACATGCGACTTACAGATGTCACACGGGATAAGTTCCCATTTATTAAAAAGTATTGGAACACGTCGTAGCCCATCTCTGGAAAACTACCATGAAGTACACCGCTCATGGTTCTTTTTTAATGTTATATCCCACAAGGGATGGCAGATGGAGTTCTCTATGACCGCTTTGCATTCAGGTGTCTGTGCACAGTGACTGATGGTGCATCCTTCGAGTGCAGCCATTCTCTTGCATGGATTTTCGGTTTGCGAGACAAAAATAGGTGGAAAATATAACAAAGGAGCAACAGCTGAGAAATGATACCTATTAATGATTTCAGTTTCTTCACAGCCGATGTAGCTATTGATATCAGGAATTCAGCCGAAGCACAGCACAAAACCTAAAAAGACATGAAACACATAGGTCGACACATTATTTTAACCTTGTACCCCATCCCTCTTTCACTTGTGGATTGTGGAAATACAATGTTAATTAAAGACACTGATGGATGTTGATGTGTAACAGTTCATATGATTATGCGACACAGTAGATGAACTAAAATAAAATGGTGATGGCATAGCTGGTTATTTATGCAGAAAGGTATTCTTAATTGGAGAAAGGGTCTGACATTGAGGACGGTTGTTTGATTTGTAGTCATGTTCATGACATTGATGGAGAGCAAAGAATGCTGTTTACACCATGCAAAATGTGGTGCAAATGTTTAGACTTCTGCTGCACATAGAGGATGGATCTTTTTCTCGAATTGAGGCTGAACATCAACAATTCAATAACTTATCAATGCCAAGGAAGCATATTTTACCCCACAGTAATGACAGAGTAGCTGATTTACAAACTTGAAGGTTTCATTAGCAAATTAGAAAAGTTGCAAACTCAAATCAAGCAATTTTAGTCAGAAATCGATAAACAACCGAATACAGCATAAACTGATATTATCCGGACAGGTCAATAGCAAATGAAAAGACAGGATAGGCACATTTTAAAGGATTCAGTTGCCCTGAATGGAAATTCCCTAATGCTAAACTAAAGTTTGGGTCAAGTCAGAAAGATTCATCAGCAGCAGGTGTTAGCAAATATAACTGCTAAGGAAGAAATAAATAAATGTTCCAATCAGGAAAAGATGAAATGTACTTGGTTGAGAGATTTACTCTAATGAGTAGAAACAAAAGAAGCATTGGGTCTGAAGAGTGGGAAAAGGACGACTCCTTTCAAAGGTGGACAAAAGCAAGCCTAACTAACTAAAGTCAGTGACACAGAATGAAAACATGAAATTCAGCTAAGAGATACCATTCACGGTTCCCACAGAGAAGGAACAAATCAAAACTAAACATTTTTGAAGCACTTGGTATTGTCCCTCTTCTAATGCTTCATACAATAGTAGACAACAGATATGATATCGCCTAAGGGCAGATTTCTTCTAAACCGGCTACTCTCACAGAGAGGTCCTGAGATTTACTGTCCAGCTCATTAAAACGATAATTAGATGACCTTCACACAGAACTTAACAATACAGTTTAACAAGTACAAAGTTGGTACTTGGCTTCTGAGATGAGAAAAACATTATGCCCAGCAAGCCCAAACACATCATTTAATTTAATATGAAGCCTTTCAAATAGAGGCCTATAGTGATTATGGCTAACATGAACATAGTCTAATTATGACGGACTGTTAACATAAAATCACACAAATCATGGTCACTTTAACTTTAAAATCATACACAAATATATGTAACCCACAATTATGTATGTTATGCATTAGCATGTCATTAAACATACATCTAAAATAGTGACACTCACCAACATGCTGGAACGTTCACCTTGTATGTCAGTGCATGATAGGACTTTCCATATTGCACTGTGTTGTTTGCCATTTTATTTGCATTACATTTTGATTGATCTATGTACGATCACTGTAGATATCAGTCCTGATATTGGACACTGTAGGGCCTATTCACAGAGGTGAACTCATACATGAGTATAAGTACACTTTTGAGGAACTTCATAACTTTACAGCATTTATGAGTGTGAAGTTGCTTAAAAGTGTTGACTTGTATATTCCAACCCATTGAAATATGGGATGGGGTCAGTAAAAACATCAAATTTGAATATAAAGTTACTACAAATAGTGTCCTTATTACTGTATTCGATGTTCTGCACAGGTGACAGTGACCTCTGCAATCCAGGTGGAGATCTCCCTAGGGTAAACTGCAGGAAAATTAATAAATTTTTATTTAAGTTAAAAAATAAGTACGCATTTGTATATGTGCAATTTTAAATGTCTGCGCTGTTATTTATACCATATATTTATTTTATTTGTAGATATTTGTAAATGCCACTGCACTATTAGCTACATTTTAATTTAGTTGTTTAATACATTTAAGTATATTAAGTTAAATAGTGTTTATTAATGTAAAAAAATTAAACCCACCTGAAGTGAAAAAAAATATTTGTATTTAATATGTAGTAAAAAATACTAAAATGTATGTGTAATAAAAAAAAAAGTAAAGGTCCATTTAATTTTCAAAGTGATAAAGGTTATAAAAGTTTGGTTATGATAAAAGTATTAGAATAATCACACTCTTACATTTTCTTACAAAGAGAAATGGATGAACTGTCTCTCTGTGTGTGTCACGGAGAGAGAAAGGGCAAGAGAGAAGAACAATTGAATAAGGAAAGGAAGAAAATGGAAAACAGATGGAGCGAGAGGTAAAAGATGGAAGAAGAAGGGGAGAGATCTAGAGAAAGGTAGACAGAGATATACAGAAGCAAGTGAAATTTAAAAAAGAGAGAAGAGCAAAAACGAAGGTATGTTAGGGAAAAAGAGATTGAGCAATTGAGAGAGAAGGCTAAAAGTGGAATAAGTACAATAAAAAAGAGACTGCAATAAAGTGAGAAAGAGAAAAGTTAAGTGAGAAAGCTGCTTAGGTACATCTGTGTCTTGAGTGGTGATTTGTGAAACAATGTGAATATAAAGATCAGGGCTGAAGAGGAGGAAGGAAGAAAATGTTGCACTGGGTTTTGTTAAAGGGAAAACTCAGGCGCACTCTGAATAACGTTCGAGAAACTGTAATAGAAGTATATATATATATATATATATATAGATATATTTTTGTAGAGTACACTGATTGCAAGGGTTGATCTGCAATGTTTTTTTCCCCCAGTGGTCCATGGCCTCTCTATGTTGAAGAGAAGCACTTCCTCTAATACACAATATCAGTCTCCATGGGCCCCATTACAGAATAGGTGCACTGACCCGCTCTGAACCGGGCACACCTTCAAGAAGGTGTGCATGGTGCACCCTGGGTCAGAATGCCTTGTTTCAATGAATACGCTGCACCCCCGGACTGTTGCAAACATGCTTCCAGCTTCCAAGGCCCTCCATAATCAACAGTGCAGGCACTTTAGAAAAGGGACAGAGACCCCCCCTCCCCTTGCAGGTGGATACAGTAAGTGACTGCGCCCACCTGCTTGGGCATGTCTAGGGGGTCCTTTCAGAGCACCTACCAATGGCTTGTTTGCCTCTGTGCCTGCTTCCGTAAGAGAGTTGGGTGGAGAGGTAACATGATTCTCTCAATTGCATGGGACCACTGTCACGGTTGCCAGGACGTGCCAGCATTGAGTGCCTCCATGGAGCAGACAACTTGAGGATTTAGCTATCGCAGTAGACACGGTCTAGATTTGTTGTTTTCCTTGGCTGCCTCCAGTGCATCAAGGGCTTCTCCCACTATAGAAGTAGGAAGCCCTCGTGATTCTGACGTCCAAGTGCAGTTCAAATTAAGCTGCACTAGGAGGTCAAGGCTTTGCCTGCTCTTGAGATACTTAACTGAATACTTACCTTGCTGTTCAAATTCCTGTTTTTTTCTTCTGGATTTTCTAGTCTTGCTGTCAATCTGCCCAAGGATTTGAGCAGTTGTTTGGAGTACTCGCTTCCTGGCTGGTAGCTATTCTCTTAGTGAGCTCTGGAGTAGTTATTTTCTTAAGGCTGCTTTACCGCTCCAACTGAGGTCTTTGGAGACCTGTAACAGAGTTCTTGAGGGAATGACATGTTAATTACCTGGAAATAGCAGTATGATATTGGTCTCAATCTATGGTTCTAGGTAATAGGTACAAGGAAATTACATATGTCTTTGTATTTTTTCATTTTACATTGTTGGACTTTTTTGCTTATGCAGGGTCAACCCTTATCTTTTTGCCTCCTGCCTCCTATTTCTTCTGACCTGTTGCTGTTAGTTTTTTTTAACTCTGAGCACTTTACCACTGCTAACCAGTGATAAAGTGCATATGCTCTCTGTGTAAATTGTAATGTTGATTGGTTTATCCATGATTGGCATATTTGATTTACTAGTAAGTCCCTAGTAAGGTGCACTAGAGGTGCCAGGGCCTGTAAATCAAATGCTACTAGTGGGCCTGCAGCACTGGTTGTGCCACCCACATAAGTAGCTCTGTAATCATGTCTCAGACCTGCCACTGCAGTGTCTGTGTGTGCGGTTTTAACTGTAAATTCGACTTGGCAAGTGTACCCACTTGCCAGGCCTAAACCTTCCCTTTTCTTACATGTCAGACACCCCTAACGTAGGCCCTATGTAGCCCCAAGGGCAGGGTGCAGTGTATAGTTAAAGTAGGACATATAGTAATGTGGTTTATATGTGCTGACAGTGAAATATTGTTAAATTCATTTTTCACTGTTGCAAGGCCTGTCCCTCTCATAGGTTAACATGGGGGCTACCTTTAAATCTGATTAAAGTGCAGATTCCCTTTGAGAGCGGATGGACATGTGGAGTTTGGTGTCTCTGAGCTCACAATTTAAAGATACATCTTTTAGTAAAGTTGATTTTAAGATTGTGTGTTTGAAAATGCCACTTTTAGAAAGTGAGCATTTTCTTGCTTATACCATTTCTGTGACTCTGCCTTGTTTGTGGATTCCCTGTCTGAGTCAGTTTGACAGTTGGGCTGGTTGCACCTCTCACTAGACAGTGACAGAAAGGGAGCTGGGGTGTAGCCTGTATATCCTGATGAGCCATCTGTGCTAGGAGGGAGGGGAGGAGTGGCCATTCACACCTGAAAGGGCTGTGCCTGGGTATAAAAAGGGCACCCAAAACCACAGACTTTAGAAACACTTCTGGAACCAAGAGGAACCTCTGCCTGGAGAAGAGCTGAATAGCTGAGGAAGAAGAGCTGCCCTGCCTGTGACTGTGTTTTGTGGAGCTATCCTGCAGTTGCTGCTTCTGCCAGAGTAAGAGGGCAAAGACTGGACTTTGTGTGCCTTCCATCTTGAGAATAAATCTCCAAAGGCTTGATCTAGAGCTTGCCTCCTGTTGTTTGAAGTCTCAGGGACAGCAAGGACTTCTCTTTGCCAGCACCTGGCGTCTCAGGAGAGACTCCTACTCTGCCCTGTGGTGCCCATCCAGTTCCTGGGACCCTGAAAGGAGAAGCTGGCAGCCTAAAGACAAGAAAATCCAAGCACAGAGCGCCGTGCCGGGAAAAGATTGACGCAAATCAGATCTGCGGCTGAAAAAATGACGCGCCTCAGGCTCCACAGCTGAGAAACGACGCTCGCAGGAAACGCGACTGAAAAATCGACGCACGGAGCAGGAGAAATGGCGCGCAGCATCGCTGACGGAGGCTGGGAGATCACAACCTGCGTTGCAGGATTTTCAGATCATCGGCGGCTGGTTTTTTGACTCAAGTACCGCTGTGCGGAGTTATTTTTGACGCACACCCGCCCGTGCTGGGTTATTTTTGACGCACACCAGGTACATTTTCACTCTAGCAGCGCTAGTGTGTTTTTAAAACCACTTAAAGACTCTTTAATTTTTAATTGATAACTTGACTTGTGTATGGTGGATTTTTGTCGTTTTGGTCTTGTTTTGTTTAGATAAATATTTCCTATTTTTCTAAACCTGTGTTGTGTCATTTTGTAGTGTTTTCATTAAGTTACTGTGTGTGTTGGTATAAATACTTTACACCTAGCACTCTGAAGTTAAGCCTACTGCTCTGCCAAGCTACCAAGGGGGTAAGCAGGGGTTAGCTGAAGGTGATTCTCTTTTACCCTAACTAGAGTGAGGGTCCTTGCTTGAACAGGGGGTAACCTGACTGTCAACCAAAGACCCCATTTCTAACAGACATAATTTAGTGCTGATTTTGTTTCTGTGTTTCAGTTTATAGAATTCACCACTTGCATGCATTCCCTACCACAAAGTCAACATCAGAATAGTGAGAAAGAGGAAAGTCATCAGTAAGCAAATATGAGTGGAGCTTACTGGTTATAACAACACCATATTTCATAACACCCTTAGTTACCAATTTCTTTCATCTCTATTATGAATACATGAATACATGCCATTGTAATCAGAGGAGAGATCAGAGAAACATGCCCGCACACAGAAGAACCAGATTTGCTACAAATATTGTTATTCTTTCTCTTTTTCATTCTATTCCCCTTTCCTCTGAGCACTGGGAGTGTTCGGATTTGTTGTTCTGGAATATGGCAGAGTCAGTGTTTCAGTGGCATTGGGAACCAGCTTCTGGAATCAACATCTTGCTCCCATGAGATTACACTACCTGCAGAGTAAAACTAGGGAGCAGGTTAGTGCAAAACGTTACCTTTAACATGAAGATTTATAGTTCTCCTTTACCCTTGCATTTTAGTTGAATTGCCTTATTGAAGTTTTTATATATTCATGTTTCATTTATAATTGTTGCATTTATTCTATAACTGTAAGATGCACTTATAATCATGTATTTTTAATGTGCGTAGACTGTTCTATTACATTAGCATGACCAAAGGGCTTAAGCATTTGCTTTCTTGTGTTAAATTTTCAATGTGACCTTTTACTTGCGCTGCAATGTTCCTTGCAGGTGTGTTCGTGTGATTTCATAGTCTGTGAAAGGCATATTGTATATTAGAGATAGTGAGGTCCGGGAGGACACTTTGGCAAGGATGAGAGGCACTAACAAACTAAGAAGAAAAGACTACTGTTTGTGTATCAGGAGCAGGGAGATGTTCAAGGTCATCCTGATGTTCAAACCGTGGGATGGGAGACTCAGTGGAAGTTTCCAATTTCAACTGTGAGAAGATGGAAAATTACTGGTGCTCATGACATGAACTTCTCAAAGGTTCTGTGAGCTTAATTGGTATTCACACTATTAGATGAAGGCAGATTATCTTTAGACTTTGAGATGTACAGACCCTTATTCTCTTTGTGTGGCTTTATGCTATACAAAATCTCTCTTGGGGAACTTCTACAGTTCTTATTTTACATTTTTAGTTACATTTTCTATTTTACTTTTTTATCCATATTTTTTATTATAGTTTTTTAATTTTAATTTTAATTATTTTTTTATTTTGTATTTTATAAAAAAAAAAAATCAGTTTTTTTTAAAAAAAATGTTTATTTTTATTTTTATTTTTTTATTTTTTAATGTTGATTAAAATGTTTTATTACACTTTAATTAATTCTGCATTTTGCCTTGATCCATCCATCCATCCACATCCATTCCTCCATCCATCCATCCATCCATTCACCAAAAGTGCACAGCCGCTCTACAACATTCGGTTTATTTAGGTATATAATAACTCCATCTCCTCCTGGACACCCTGTCTGCTGTGCACTGCAAACAAATCAGCAGCATTGTTCATTTTGTGACGATAATTCCATTTCTCCTGGACCACCCTGCTGCCATAGGTGTTTTAAGGATTATTCCATTTACCCATGTACCTCTCAACTACCACAGATAACTCCTTTAAAACAGATGGAGACACAGCTCCATGTTGTGCTGCCTGATTTAAAATGACATTTTTGTTGTGGTGGTGTGGTTTCACTTTACAATGTTTGATTATATTGGTATTCATTACATAAGTAACCAACCACACTAATATTGCATATGTCTGTACTATTTCAACCTACAACAATGCCACATTTCACTAACTACATGTTTTTCTTGCTTAATTTGCTTTTAAGTGAACAACAGAAGAGGCATCACTTCATCCGCAGAGCTGCCAAAGAGAAGGCCTGTACAGTTAGTCCTCCAATCTCTTCTTGTTGTGGAGCTTAGTGCCATTGCTACCTGGGAGCTTTAAGATGGCCCAAAAGAAAATTGCTCCCAAGAAAGTAGTCAGTGAGGAGAAGCAGCTTTCCACCAGTGGTGTGCCTATCACAACCTTTTTCGGGAGACCTGTGGCTGCCACACTGACTTCGAGGGAGGAACTTAGGAGCAGCACTCCAGCATCTACAGCACCACCCCAACCTAACCCCAAGACCATTTCTGTCAGTGAGGCAGCCACTGCAATCATGACGATACCCGCAAGCAGTGATACTGAATTTGAATTGTCCCTTTCACAAGGTAGTACCCAATAGTTTCAGTAAACAGAGCAAAGTGGACAGCAGCAGCAGCCAGCAATATTTGCTCTTCCCGATGTTGGAGAAAAACAGGAGGTTGAGATTCCTGTCAAGCAAGAACATCCTCTTTTTGAATCAATGGCTCCCAGATCTCCAGCAAGAAAAAGGAAGGGTACTACTCCACCATCTTTTCTAAGCAGCACTTCTGGTGACAATAATAGGGACATGGAGTGGACCCCAGCTGAGTCTGGGAGATGCCAGGAGAGGCAAGGGAAATAATAAGCTTCAGAAATCCTTAGAATCATGGAAAGGGATGATGGTGTAGGAGGATGATGACAATGCGCCAGTCATTGTGGAAACTGGCACAAAGGAGTCAGACCATACTATCCAACCTGCTCTGACGGATGTAGCACAGGCAGCACCACCTGCTCCCATATTTGTAAGAAACAGCAGTGACCTGCACCAACCTGCAACTCAGTAGAAGTTTGCATTGAAGGGAGGCAATCAACACACCCACCTACCTCCAATTCTTCTTCAGGCATTGGCAGTGGCCTAGGAAGAAAGTACTTCTCCCCAGTTTGTTACTTTTGTATGACTAGCAAACAGGAGGAGATCATTGCCATATGCTCATTTGTCATGTGAGTGTTCATCGAGGCAAGCCTGGTTCACATGATGGTACTGGAGGCCAGACAACCCATATGAAAAAACATCACACAATCTGGTGGGAGGAGCACCTTAAACAAAATTACTGAACATGGTTCTGGTGATGAAGGTGGAGAGAACCAGGAAACATCAGCTACAACTGGTCAATTCACAGTGGAAGGTGAGGAAGAAGAGGGGGACATTCTCACGCAAAGCAGCCCTGTCCCCATCAGTGCACCAAAATCACCTGCCTCAGTGACCTCATAAGGGCACAGGAAGACTCAGAGTCAGATGGAGACACTGCAGTATACCGTGACTACATCAGAACGCACATTGAGTCTACCACAATCTACAGCTCAAAAGTCACCTGCGTGAGTGGCCCCAGAAAAGACGAAAATCCAAGCTACTATTATGGGCATGTTTAGGCAGGAGGGGCTCTACAGCCTCAACCACTTCATGGCATGTTTGTACAGTGGGAAGAAAAAAAAAATGTGAGTGCTGGACCTCCTCCTTTTTTCTTTTGTGGAAGGAGAATGATTCTTGGAGTTTGTGGCAGCCATCTGTCTGAAATGGAAGGTTCTAAGTTGGACCTACTTCACCAGAGTTGCTTTTCCAGCTCTGCATCACAATGTGCTGCAATTGGTTGGACAAGCATTGCAGCAAAGTTTTGTCCACACTATTCACCCGACTACCGACATGTGGACCAGTTGTCAGGCTACTGATTACATGTCATCACTGCACACTGGATCTCTTTTGAGCGGGTAAAGCAGTAACTATCCACAGGCCTTGTCCCTGAAGAAATTTTTAAGAGTGATTGGCGGCATGCAACAGTAGCCATGGAGAAATCAGATACAGTTGCAAACAACATGGACAAATTTAATAGCAAAGTGGCTGGCTGCGACCCAGAGGTCTCTGAATTGGATTTGCTAATACGGACATTGGCAGTAACATAGTCAAGGCCATGGTAGATGGTGGCTATTTCAGGGTACTTTGTGTGCGCACTGCATCAACCTGGTTGTACAAAACTTTCTCAAAAAAGAAGAAATAGTCAGCAACATACTGACCACCTGCAGGCGAATCTGCACTCATTTCAGCCATTCTTTTAAAGCCCGGAAACAGTTGGGGACTATTCAGCGTGGTAGCAGAGTACCAGCTAAAACCCTGATACAGAAGGTGCCACACCTTTGGAATTCAACCTATTATATGTTACAACGTCTGTCTGAGTAGTACAGACAGATCTTTGACTATGTCATTCCAAGAGAAAAGGATGCAATTGGGAAAACTATATCCATAGATGCGGACAAATGGGGCCTAGTCAAATGCCTGACACAGAAGCTGCTCCCTTTTGAGGTTTTCACGGAGGAATTTGTCAAAGAGGACAGTACAATGGGCCAATCTATCCCATTGTTGTATCTGCTACAGGAGCAGCTAAAGAAGGTATCTGAAAGGTTTGCCCTCGGAGGTGTGAACGAAAACTCCGAAACGCATGCCTTGGTTGAGAGCCTAAGCTATTACTTGACTTGTAATGCAAGACTGCAAAAATACATTATCAAGTCCAAAGAGCACACCTGTGCCACCCTATTTGATCCATATTACAAAAAAAATATTTCCACTTTCATTCGTTTTTCTGAAGAGGATGTTTCAAAATACAAGAGGTGGAGCTGGAGAACTGGAAGAAGAATGGCTGGAACTTTGAGTCTCACTCCGCAGTTCCGGGGTTGCTGTCTTCAACTTCCGCAGAGGGCAGTCTTGTCTTACAGCAACCAACACCAGAAACAAGAACACCGACAACAATAGCATCAGAAGAATCGGACCCAATCTCTGCATTGGCAATGTTTCAAGTGGCAGGTCTAGTGCAGAGGCGAAGGTAAAACATGTTGAGCAAGTGGCAGAACCAATGTCACTTCAGAGGATGTTCCAGGAGTATATGGATAGCCCAAAAGAGGTGTATATGGAACAAAACCCATTAGTGTATTGGTTTGGGTAGGTGCGTCAATGGCCACACATCAGTAGGCTGGCAGTGAAGTATCTGGCTTGTCCTCTAGCGAGCATGTCTGCTAAACGTGCGTTCAGTGCAGCTGGTACAGTTGTTACAGTGAGAAGGACCAGTCTCTCACCTCAAAACATGGAGAGAATAACCACCTGAATACATTGTTCCCAAAACACCACAGGAGGAGGAAGAGTATGATTGGCCAGAATCAAGGGAGTTTGCTGACCAACTTCTGGGTGAACTACCTGAGTTTGAGGGTGAACTCTACTTCCTGGACTGAGGATGCCAGTGCCACCATAGAACTTTTAAATTATTTCTCATTGAACTTTGTTTTTTTCTTTATTTCTTTGTAAAAAAAATTAGCTAGTTGAATATTGTTTGTGTCAGATTTATGCTGCCTCACCATTAATAATAATAATGTGTATGGATGGAGAGGAGTTGGACACGTGTGCAGTGAAGTAGCCCCCACATTTCTTTCAGGTCATTCAAGACAATGCCTGCCTCCCTCACATGCCATTGCCTATCCTTTTTTATTTTTACATCATCTAGCCGGGCTGCCCTAAAAGATCATTGATTAAAATCTTTCAGTGCCAATGCCGAATTCCAATGTGTTGCTACCTTCAAAGAGGAAATAATATTTTGTATCAACCAACGTGCTTAGATTGGAAGAGGTAACTACTAACTTTTTCACAAATACGTGGTGATATATTGAGTCATTATGAGTGATGATGATGATGTATGTGGTGGCTGACAGTGAGGAAGGGAATTCAACAGATTTGTAAACTCAATTTCGATGATTTGCAATGTCTGGGGGCTGATGGATGATCATTTTTTTCCTGAAAGTTATTGGCCTTTCAAACTTAGCAAAATTTACCTGTAGGGTCTACTCATTTTTTTTGGTTCCTCAGAGACCAGACCATTCATTTTAGTTATCAAACATAAATCTAAATAAAATACTTCATTTCTGTTTCTATATTTGTTCTTCAAAAGCAGTGCACTACACAGATCTACCTCACTCGGTTTGGGACAGGGACGGAGTTGCTCAGAAGTAGAAGAAGGAATAGGAGGATGGAAGAACTCATGGCAGGATTACCTCAACAGCTACAAGGAGAAAGTTATCAACTTCAAAGAAGACCCATGATGATGGCCAAGATTCTGAGGCCTAATACTCTGCTCTGTGAGCTGGAGAGAGGTGTGTTGAAATGGAAAATGCTGCTGAGTGTGTGTTTGCTGTATTGCTGACTCAAATATGAAAATCCTCTTTGTGTTCTTGCTCTGCCTCTGAGTCCTCTTTGTACACTCCTGACGTTTCATGAAGCTTACCTTGCTTCCATTTGTCCTTCACCTTTACTCTACAGTACAGTTACTGTTTTTCAACCTGTAAGACTTCTCCTAGCCCTCTCTTGCACAAACAAAACTTGGTGACAGGTCACCACTCCAGCTTGCCTACTGGACAGGTTCAGCCAGGCACTCAAGAATGAACAACATTCCAAGCAAGAAGAATGGAGATGCACTGCCCAATTTGCCAAAACAGTATAATTTTCCTTTTAACAATCGTCATTTTTTAGGACTGGGTGGGTTAACTTCAATCCTCCATAATTTGTATTTTTCAAACCCAGAAGACATACCATTTAGAGATATACTATCTGGTGTCTCTGTGGGGCAGAAGGACTGTTTAACTGAACTGTGTCATAGTTATCCCTTTATCATTTCCTTCCACAGTAGATTGATAATGGTGTGCTGCTCAGCACCCGATGATTATTATTGTTGTGGTTTCTTTTGTGTAGTGTTTGTCTTTGTCACAACTTTCCCCAAATCCCCTTTCCTATCCATTCATCAATCAGCTAACCATTTCCCCCCGGACTGTGTGATATATTCAAGAGTCACTTAATTTTACACCATAAATGGATCACATAACTTCTTGGACAGATGTGGTGAAAGCAACACCGACTCACTGCATGACCTTCTATTACCTGCGCAATATTTCACACTGGCCCCATCAACATCATCATTAAGGATTTATATTGTACAAACCTTTAACCTCGCCCAACCACTCCTGACTCTGAGCCCACTTCTTCTGCTTGACTCGATGATTTCATTTCCTGAGTTTATTTTTTAAATACTGGCTCCCCATTCCTCAGAAGAAGTTGGTATGGCTAGTTTTTTATTATCACATCAGGTCTTCTTTGTTGTGTAAAATGTATGACCCACAAATTTCCTGTTTTTCTTTCTAGTTGACAGTGATGTATAAACATTTGAATAATCCTGCAGTTGGAGTTTGCATAAATGGGAGTGGCACCTTGTGCATTCCCTGTTAGCTCACTAGCTTCCTACTTCTGCTATCACCCCCTTAAAATGCCACCTTTGGAAAAACCCTGCAGTAAGGAGACTGAGGTACTATTAGCCCTCACTTCATCTATTCAGGTAAGAGAAGAACTATGGATTGAAGTGAACTTGTTTAGTTAGCAATTAACATCTACTGAAGAAGATGTTGTTTGTGGGTATCTAGGTTTTGGGGGCAAAATAGGCAATGGCAATCATCCCCTAGTGCTCAATATAGTTACAGAGGGCAGTAGAGCAAAGGTATAAGTAAATGACATACACTTTTTTTAGCAAATTTAAAGAACAGGCTACACTAAAAGACAGCAGTGCAAACAAAAACACCCAAATAAACATTTGAGGCATAAATCAAGCAAAATTAATTATGCCCTTTTATTTTTACAAAGAGAACACCCATGCTTTCCACCCCCAACAGGCCCACCCCTCTCCCCAAACAAATGGCCCGTCCCCAAAAGTCAAAGGTCCACAACAAAGGTCCACAATAAAAGTCTAAAGTCCAAAACCCAGTCCCAACTCCCTTCCCACCCTCTCCACTCACAAGAAGTCCCTCTCACCAAAACAACAAATTTAAAAAAGGGCTCAGAAGAGGGTACTGTTGGTTCAAGTCTGGAACTGATCCAGGCTCCTTTCGATCCTCTCCAGCCAGATCTCCACCCGCCTCTCCAGGCGCTCCATCCACTGCAGGATGGGCCGCAGCAATGTCCTCTGTGTGTCAGCTCCAGAAGGGGTGGCAGCAGTTACTGATAGCTGGTCGTGGCATTGGTGATGGAATAGACAGGAGGCTGGAGAGGCCCAAGTTAGAGGCAGCTTGTATTTCCGCCTTGTCGTCCTCCAGGACCACCAGCTACCTGTATTCAGTCCAGATGGTCTTCAGCCTCTGCCGCCTGAGACGGGCTGATATCTCTTGCCTGTTGGATGGTGCTGGTGGATCAGCAGGTGTAGCTATATTGAGAAAAACAAAAAGAAAAAATCTAATTGTAAACAGTGCTCTGTGCAAATACTTGTTTAAAATTAATTAGTGGGTTGTGCTGCTAAATTAATGGAGGCATGCTAGCTAGTGCTTCGGGTATTTTACTACTGTCTGTAGCTGGGGCAGCTGCAGTTGACAATTATCTATCTTTAATTCCAATGGCCCTGATCTTCTCCAAATGCCTTTCACTTTCCACCTTGACTCCAAAGAGGCAGATGAATAATAAATAAGATACTACATCACACATGTATAAAATGTGTATATTATTGTCCTGTCTGCTGTGTAAAACAATACACTGTACTACAGGGAAAGGAATGGGCTATATAGATTGTCTTTGGCACATTCATCAGAGAGTATCCCTTACACCAAACTTGAAATCAAATCAGGCATTTAGTCCCACTTTACTCTCTGGCCTTGCCCACCTCCACAAATTCTTTCCAACAAATTAATTTGCTGGGCAGTAATGAAAGGAAACTTGACTTACTCTACTGCAGTGTAAGATAGAGGTATTAGGTGGGTAAGTAGAGCTTTTGCTATAGAATAGAGGGGTGTCACTGATCATGCATTCATCATGTGCCTAAGCTTTGGCTTATTCAATCACTGTAATAGACAAAAGTCTAAAGGGGAAAATCTGAAAAGGTGTAAAATACATCTGTTATGGGAAACCATTAAATATATTTTTGAATCACTTCAAATGACCATAGAAATGTGGCACATGCCAAGAATGGATTTTTCAATTTTTTGGAAGTTGGGGACAGAAGAATAAAGGAGTGAAGTACTAACAAGTGACTGAGTGGGTGAAAGGAAACACATCTTGTGTGTTCGGTTTGCAGTGCATCGAAAACTTTGTAAATGCTGCATTAACTGAAGCAGACGCACATTGCGCAAACAACACTGCAGGCACAAATTGAACCATACTGCATTTCAGTCATTGGTGGTGAAATGCCATGGGCAGGGAGGGAATTGCTGAATGATGATGGGTGGGATACATAACTGCCTCACTTCAGAAATACAATGAGTCAAGGAATTAGAACAAAAATTAAAATATCGCCCACTTTGAACTGTAGTATTGCTGACCAAAAATAAGTAAACCGAAGTAGATGAGAGCACCTCTCCAAAACATCTCCCTCGTTTATTCATCCAAGCAATCATTAAATCATTCTTTCATTCTTCTTACTATTTATAAATCGAAGTGTGGCTGTGTAGTAATTGGTGCGCACTTCCACAATTTTTTCGCTTATATTGAAAAACAGTCATTTATGTTGAAACTTAAGACGTAAAAACTTCCGGAGTTCCAAAGTAGTTCCACACCCAGCCACAGGGTGTGTAGGCTGTGAGCCAGCTGGTCCACAGTAAGTAAATTATGCAAAAGGAACCACTGCACATCCAAATATTCCAAAAATGTCCTTTTATTCTTCCATATAGTTTGTCCGTTGTAGCATCCGCCAAAGTGTTCAAGGTAAAGACAGCCTACACGTGTTTCGTCGTGATAACGACTTTCTCAAGGCTTACTGATATAACGTGTGATATTCAACATATGTCATTTATATCTGTGATCTATTGATCACAGAGAGAGATCCTTTCAACTGTGAAGGTATTTCATGTTTAATTCATAGATGCAGTTTCGAATTAAATCAATAGTTGTATCCGGACCATAATAAGTCCGTCCATCCGTCCGTGTGTGCGTAATTTGCTTCAAAGCATGTATTTAAAATATTGATTATTGACAACTATTGATTTAATTCAAAACTGCATCTATGAATTAAACATGAAATACCTTCACAGATGAAAGGATCTCTCTCTGTGATCAATAGATCGCAGATATAAATGACATATGTTGAATATCACACGTTATATCAGTAAGCCTTGAGAAAGTTGTTATCACGATGAAACACGTGTCGGCTGTCTTCACCTTGAACACTTTGGCGGATGCTACAACGTACAAACTATATGGAAGAATAAAAGGACATTTTTGGAATATTTGGATGTGCAGTGGTTCCTTTTGCATAATTCTTCTTACTATATTGACCCAAAACCACAATGATTTAAGCTTTACTTTCTCTCATTCAGTCTTCCATAAAAAATTTCAATCCATCAATTCAGTATCCACCCTTTCTTTTAATCATCCTTCCATTCATCCATCCATTAACCCAATACTCACCCACCCATCCTTTCACCCACCCACGCATCCATTTCTTTCACTCATTTCACTCATCACTCATTAATCTTCTTTTCTTCCCCGTTTCCATCAAGCCACCATTTTTTGCATACATTATGTGAGCTTTTGCTGAGTTGCAGATGGAAAGGCCCATAACTCAACCAGCTCATGATCATGAGTCACAGTGATGCCCTTATAGCTAGTGAGTATAACAGTATTGTCAATAAGGAAGTAATGTGACTTACCACTGCCTGTACTTGCCGCCGCTTGTCCTCCTCCAACTGGCACTCCTCCTGCAGGGGTACTTGAGCCGGTGGCACTGGTGGTCAATGTGACAAGACAAAAACATTATACATTTTTTAGATGCCAGATACACCTCCCTTAATTTGTTATTCAAAAAAATAAAATTGCAATACATCACTACAGTTTCATTAGCAGCCCTGCAGGATCCTCTATCAGATATCTCACTCTGAGCATTTTGTTGGTTAGAAAAGCCAGGTAGTCAAGCCAACCAAAAACTATTCGTAATGGAGAGGCAAAGCTATAGCCTATGATGATATTGACTCTGAATCATTGAAGCACAATTAAGGGGTGAAATAATAATGAAAGACATATGGTGTTGGTTGGCAAATGCAATAGGACCTCATACTTTTCAGTCATGTTGCACAGTCATGGGATCAGCCGGTATACTCTATAAATGAATTGCACAGCACAACATTGGGAGTAGAGATCGGTGGTCCATGACCATGGCAACACTCTTGTTAACTGTTAGAGCAAGAAAAAGAAAGCCTTCTCAATGAATATATATGGTGAATATTATTTATAATACTAGCTCACTTGAGCCTGCAATTTTTACAGTAGGCAGTAAAGTACCAATAATAGGTTCTTAGTCTTACAGTAGCATAAGATACATAGGGGAGAGGAAAAGAGTACCAACAAGGTAGAAGAAATCTAAAGACTCGTACAAAATGGAAAAAGTTAGCTACAAAAGAAAATATAACATAAAATAAGGGAAAAAATGATAATGCAGGCATACCAGGAACTAAAACTTTGGATACAGGAGAGAAATCAAAACATTCTCCAACAGTTTAAAAGTTGTATGAGTGCTGTCCCAGCCTGAATGCATGGATCCTCCAAAACTGAAAATCTTGCTTTTGATAATTCTACCAAATGAAGACCTACGTTGCAGCTGAATTATTTCAGTCTCCTGTTGCCTTGTGCTATTTCAGCTCATGATCTGGTTATTTTTTAACATGGTCTCTCTTTCAGCACCCATGTCTCTAAACTAACAGCCATTTTATGCAATAAAATATTGTGTGAAAAATTCTTCCTTTTATCTACTAGGACTATTGGAAGACAGTAGTCCAGCAAGAATAGCACCCTCATCCTTGTAATCCATACTACTGTAATGCATTCTTCCTAGTCCTCCTTCACTATTTTATTACTCATCTTTAAGTTGTTAACAGTGCCGCAATCACAACTGTCCTTGGGAGATAGATCCATGTAGACAAACTTCACTGGTTTCCATCAGGAACCTGATGACTCCATATCCTTCACCTGTACTCTTATTGAATTCTGTGAAACTGTACTCTTAATGAATCCTGCAAACCTTTGTGTCTGAAAAACTGGTCCCAACACCTACCTATACTGTTGAATATAGTAGTGATCATCTTTATTGTAATTGTGACTGTATTTATATAGCGCTTAATACCCCTAACAAGGCGTCAAAGTGCTTTTTGGGGAATAGCACACTACTCTGGAACCCAGGGGGAATTAGTGGAGGATTAATATAGGGAAATATGATTACAGTATTATTATTATTATGAGTTAATTTGAGCAGAGGTTATGTGGGTTTGTTTGTTGCTTTGACTAGAGTAATAAGGATAGAGGAGGGATGAATCCAGAAGTGTTAATTGGGAGTTTATAGTAATAGGATGAGGCTTGGGATGAGTAAAGGAAAGAAGGAAGAGGGAAGAGATGAGATGAATGAGAGAGAATTTTGTAGGATTGTTTGGGAGATCATGGTAGTAATCTGAGATTTGGGGTGAGCTAGATGCGGTAGATGAGGGAAGAGCGTAGGCAGGGTTATTTTGGAGATGAAAGTCAAGTAGTAGAATGGGTTTGGGATGAGTCACAGTGAGGATGGAGGATAGATTGATAGAGACATAGGATGATGGGGAGACAGAGTAAAGCTTAGGAGAGGGTAAAACTTATATTATTTTTTATTTATTTATTTTATATATATTCATAAGTATCTATTATAACAACTTATCTAGAAGTTATGCAATGAGCTATGAACATGTTAAGCATAGAATATTATACTCATATATATGTATATACACACACACATACCTACACACATGCACACACACACACACACACACACACACACATACATCTATATTTAACCGTGAGTAAATATACATTTGTTAAAAAGGCTTAAAGAGTATGTGTATAATTTATTATTATGAAATAGTAATGATGCATATTTCTTAAAGAACTATACATTTCTAGACTATACACATATTCAGGTTATAAATATTTATCAACACAGGTATATGTAGTCCATTGCCCTTTGAATATGATGGGTTTGAAGGAAAGAGCCAACTCTTGAGTAGTCTTCTGATGGCTAGATCACTTGCATATATTCTTTACCACAAAATCAACTTCATAACAGTAAGATAGAAAGATGTTATTGGTAAGCAAATATTAGTGGTGGTAGATGGTTATAATTTTTGCAGATGTCAAAACACTCATATTTACCAAGGTCTTTTGTATCTATTAGGAATACATGAATACACTCCACAGTGATCAGAGAAGAGGCCCTAGAAATGTGCCTGCACACAGAAGCACCTAATTGGTGGAGAATATTGTTCTTCTTTCTCTTTTCCATCCAATTCTTCTTTCTCCTGAGTGCTGGCACTGCTCAAATTTGTTGTTCTAAAATCTAGTAGAATCAGTGCTTGGGGGTGTAGAGAACCAGCTTCTGGAATCACATCTCAGTCCCACTGGATTACACTACCTGCAGAGGAAATCTGGAGAGCAGATTAGTGCCACATGTAGCAACCACTCCCCCATGAAAATGAGGCAATGCCCCCTGTTCAAGATCCCACTAGTACTACATGTGCACCAGCACAATCAGTATTACAGACAAATGTCTGCAGCCCCTTCGGTAATACTATAGTGCCAGGGGGATGCATGTAGCGGGCCCTCACACCTTTTGACTCCAGGGGCACTATTCATAATCCGGACCCATATGTCTAAATGTGGCAATACTCTGTTGGAGTTGTACATTCATGTATCACAAATGTAGCAGGCAGTGATCATGAATAATCTTGTCAGTCAATATAAGGCAAACTTGTTGATCACAAAGTAAGTGTACATTTTAGTATATATGGTGTCAAGCTTTTGTCACCAAGTTGAACAACCTGGATGTTTCACTAGCACAGCTAGATTAAGTACTTTCATCTTCGCACATGACCTCTGACCACAGGTTTCTTTTGTGAGAAATACAGTATAAACTCAAATGCATTTGTTCTCACAGCTCCTTCATGCATGTGCAAAGCCTCACCCTGTACTTGTCTCACTCCAGTCCCCCTTATTCTGCACATAGACAAACACCTTCCTTGCGCAAACATGTAATACTTCAACACGTCCCCCTTTGCTGTCATTCTAACACCACTCTACCTCACAGTTACATATTCATCAAGGCCATAATCCCCTCATGCTCTTTTCTAAGCACCATTTTTGTGACTCTGGAAATCTCAATTGCTTCCAAGCCTTTTCTAGTAGTACTATCACATTTCAGTAAGCATATTATTAATTGGATTGAAATTAAATGTGGGTAAAATCACTTATCTTTTCCAGCTAAAGTTTGTGAAATTCCATAATATACCACAAAATTACACTATGAGGGCGAAAAGTGGTTTGCCTGTAACTAACAAGACTTTTATCACACAATTGTGCGCATAGGTTAAAAAAAAAATGTCTGGGAGCTACTGGTATCAGACTGGTTTAAACAAAAAACATCTCTTGAAAAGATATTGTCTGCCTGAACAAGTCCCTCAGATGCAAAAATTACATACATTTGCATAATGCAAACTTTCAAGTAATTTGGGGAATTTCCCTTACATTCAGGGTTTACAGAATTTTTGCCAGCATATTTAAATTTCTCCCAGGTCTAATGAGAATTAATACTGCTAGTAAGTACTACAAGCATGATCTCCAGCAGGTTTGTACCCCCTCAATCTCCCAAGCAACCACATATATTTTCACACAATCCTTGGGGTAACATCTCATGCAACACTATGCTCCTCTCAAATCACAGACACCCACTTTGTTGGCCGTAACAAAATACATTCTCATCCTATTCTGTTCTGTTTAGCATTTTTCTTTAAGAACACCACCTCAGCAGTTATATTATATAAGGTGTCAGCTGTAGAATAAGGTATGCTTACCATAAGGAAGGAATTTTCTTATTTGTACAAAATTCATCCCAATCCCAAAAGGGGATGTCATAATTTTCATAATATCAAATAACATTTCCATACTAATTTTCTGTCTAATTTTCTACAGAATATGCTCAATAGGTTGCACAGCAGTGAAAACATAAACTAGATAGCATCACCTATCTCAGCCTTCAGGTAGCCAAGAAAACACCCTTATGCCACAAAGCACATTGTTTTGAAAGATTTCAAAATCCCTTTATCAATTGTATTCACCATACTAAAAATAATATCACACCTAATATACCCTATGTCACTAGCCCATTTTTATAATTGTAAAAGAATCCTTTTGTAATCTAGGATAACTTCAAGGAAGGGATAGCTGTATTAGTGTCAGGTTGTGAGACACAGTGGCACACAGGAGAAGATAAACAAGGAAGAGATGACACACAAGACAATGTAATTTACACCATTTGAGACGTAAAACTGCATTACCCAAAACCAGAATCACAGCCCCAGCCACTAAAGGACCAGCATGCTCAGACAAACTTCCAGGTCAATGGTAGCAGGCAGATTATTTAGGTCTGACTAACAATGAGCTCCCTTGTCTGGCATCAGTGGTTGTTGTGACTCCTCGCTATTTGCATTAGTTCGCACTTGGCTTGACTTGTTCCTTCTTTGTTGTTTTTCCCCTGTTCTGGTCCTTTCAGTTTCCTTGAACCCAAATCCTCTCCTGACTTGGTATCTGCCCCCTCACCCTTGTGTTTACCTTGCATTTCCCATCCAGTTTTCATCTTTCATGATGCTGTAGTGATCTTCATCTCCAACTTCTGTGTTGGTTTCATGGAACACTTACAGCATACTATGTGCTTGCATCGGGTTAGTCTCAATCTGTGGTTTTTGTATGTCTTACTTCCCTCCAGTGGTATGACCCTTTTGTAATCTGTGTGGAGACCTAACCCTGATAAGTCTGGACTTGAGACGCTGTGCCTAAGGAATCCAGTCTGGATCTTCCAGCTACCAATCTGAAGGAGAGTCTCTCTCTTTCTCTCCACCTCTCTCTCTTTCTGTCTCTCTCTCTCCATCTCCTTCACTCTCTTGTTCCGATTCCTCACCCCCTTTTCTTGTTAGCTTCGCTCTTTGTCAGCATCCTTGATCTAATACAAACAGGTGAGTAAGCCTCTTGAGGGAGAGCTTGGCCTCAACATTCTCACACCCACAGTACTGAGTCTATGACAGTTTGTAAGACCAACACAAAATGGAGTCTAATGCCTATCACCTGCAGATCATGGCACAAGAAATCAGCAAGATCCTATCAATCTTGAATGTGTGCGTCAAGCACATGCTTCCCTGTTAAAGAAATGAAATCAGGCAATTTATCTGTCAGGGTAATCCAGTGAGACTGGAGTTACTCTTACGCCTCTGCCTAATCAAGATACAAACCCTGATTCTGGAACCAGTAGTATTTTAGCCAGTAATTCGGTAGTACATCAGAATGTGTCCTGTGTTTTAGCACCACCTGAAAGTTTGTAGAAAGCCCATGTCACTTTCAAGACACTATGGCTCACTGCCATTTTTAAGTGACCAAGCTAAGATTACCTTTATGTTGTCCTTTGTTACCAAAGATGCAATAGAGTGGCTACTCCTTTAATGTTAAGCCAAAGCCCTTGGTTATTATATTTTGGGACAATTTACTGCTATCTTTGGGAAGAGACTCAATGACTGCAAATACAGAGTTACTTTCCTTCTGACAAGAGAAGGGGGACTTGGTATCACACATTAGCTGGTTTCACCAGCTAACTGCAGAAACCACCTGGATGGATGAGTCAGAGGCATCAGGCTTCTATCATGGCCAAAGGGAAGGACTGAAAGAGGCTCATTGTTTTTGTCATGAATCAATCCACCACCACTACAGCATTTATAGATCTCATGATACTGATTGATGTCCAAAGACACAAAGAAGACAATAATGATGGTGGTCTTCCACAGAGGGGATCGTTTCCATATTTAAAGACACACCAAGGAGAACACCAGTTTTACAGAGGAAGCAATGCAATTATCTGTAATATCTGTAAAACACTAACAACAGAAGAAAGGTAGCACAGAATAAAGTAATCTTAAGTCTCTTTTGTAAAAGGCAGTAGCATTTTGTAAGAGATTGCCTCAACCTGGTGGGAAACTCCAGGACTTGACTGGGGTTCAAGTACTGGACTGTGAAGACTCCAGTTGAGTCCTTGTTCAATTTCGAGGTTTAAATCCAACACATACGAGTGTGGCAAAGAAATTTTTTAACTCCTGGTGCAGATTAGCCCTAAGCATGGACCCCTTACCACTTTATCTCTCAATGATTGTGTTGGTGAGCATCAGGGTTCTTCATGGATCAAAGATTTCATGAAAGACATTACCTAAGCAACAGAAGGAGGTTCCATGGCATCTAATAGGGATTGATAGTGAAACCCTTGTTTCTAGAGAAGTTTGTTCAGAACCTCCCTCCTTGGGAATAGGCTTAAATAATAGACACTTTGAAACTCTTCAACTTTGCCCACTGAGACTCCAACCTTCGTTATTGTACAGGGCACGCCTTTTGTTGAGGAGATTTAGTTCCTCTATTGACTCACAAAACCTGACCTTAACCTTCACACCACAAAGGTGCAATCAGTAGGGCTATCCAAGGAGGTGTTGGAATTGGTTCTTCCTTTGACATGCTGTGTGGTCCAAGAGAAAATGGAGCAAACAGAGATACCAGGGGTTTATAAGGATTTAGAGGCTATTGTCAGTAAAAAAGAGCTGAACAATTGCCACTTCATCACCAAAATGGCTGTCCCATATATCTGATCAGCAGAGCCAAGACTTTACATGGGAGAATATATCCATTAATAGTGATAGAAGACAAGGGGGGTCATTATGACCCTGGCGGACGGCGGAGAAGCGGCGGTAAGACCGACAACAGGCTGGCAGTCTAATCTGACCGCCATGGATTTCATGCGGTTTGGAACCACCATGAAATCCATGGCGGTAAGCACTATCAGTGCCAGGAAATTCCTTCCCTGGCACTGATAGGGGTCCCCCCCACCCCCCACCACCCCTGCCACCCCCCAAAGGTGGCAGGACCCCCTCCCCACCCCGACCCCCAACATCACATCACTCATTCACACACGACACGCACGCAGGCACCACCAACACACATATACGCACACACACCGACGTACATGCCAACATCCACACACACAGTCAGACACGCACACCCACATTCAAACATACACGCACACATCCATACAGACATACCTAAAGACATACACGCACTCATTTCCAAACACACAACACCCCCGCAAGCATACACGCACTCACACACCCCCTCTACATACACACACGCACACCCCCATGCACGCGCACAACACACAACACTCCCCCACCCTCCCTCCCCTAACGGACGATCGACTTACCTGGTCCGTCGATCCTCCGGGAGGGGACGGAATCCATGGGGGCTGCTCCGCCGACACCACACCGTCAACAGAACACTGCCACGCCGAATCACAGGACCTCCACTTCCCCGCCGCCCGCCAGTATGGCTGTTGGCGGCTCTCCATCTGAAAAAGGATGGAGAGCTGCCAACAGTCTTAATATACCGAGCGGAAAACCGCCACCACTGGCGGTCTTCAGCACGGCGGTCCTTCGGCGGTCTTGACAAAAGACCGCCGAGGTCAAAATGACCCCCAAAATTCTTCATGGGTACAACACCAAAAACCCACACAAGGGTTTAATCTACCATTCCACTTGACCAACTGGGGGGCCGTAATGTTTTCATCCCCAAACCAGGGGATGTGGAGGGTTGAATTTCAACCTTGTATAGACTACAGAGAACACAATACAGTAAGAATCCCAAGTTAATACACCTTAACGTTCATATCTGTCCTCTCGGATCAGATGAAGTGAGAAAATTATTTTTAAAGACTAAGGTTCAAGGAGCATTTAATTTAGTACATATTTAACAAGGAGATGAAGGGAAGACTGCAGTCAACATAAATATGGACACGTTGAATATCTAATAAGGCTCTTTAAGTTATGCAATGCAGCAGCAACTTTCTAACATTTCATGAATTATATCTTCAGAGATCTGCTGGACACACACATCACTCTCTATTGTGACGATGTTCTCTGAATCTTTGGAAAAACAGCGCAGACATAGGGAGCATCAGCCTTTGCCAAATTAGAGAAATGTTTAGTTTAAGTACCATAGCTTATATTCCTTGGATTTAAAATTTCACGAGAAGGAATACAAATGCAAATAGAAAAAGTAAAAGCTGTACAGGAGAAGCCTGTGCCAAGAACTGTCAAGGAGATCCAATGGTTTTTAGGATTTTCCAAATACTATACAAAATTTATTCAAGACTTTCAGATATTGCACATCCCATTTCTCAGATAACACAAAAAAGGGGGTCTTTTCACTGTGGTAAAGAACAAGAAAAATTACAGACATGTCAAAGAAATGTGAAGACACTTAAGGAAAGATTCACTTTTTGCCAAACTAGGAAAAGGTTTATTTGAAGTACAATAAATTATATGCCTTGGGTTTAAAATTTCACAAGAAGGAATACATATGAACATAGAAAAAGTGAAAACTGTATAGAAGAGGCCTGTGCCAAGTTTTTTAGAATTTGTCAAATATACACAATTTATTCAAGACGTTTAGATACTGTACATCCCATTTCTCAGATAATGCAAAAAGGGGTAGCCTTTCACTGGAGTAGAGAACAAGATAAATCATTTGAAACCTTAAAATAAATTCACAAACTTACCCATCCTAAGACACGATGTTTGTACCCTACCCCTATCATTGAGATAGATGCATCATCCTTCAGTATTGAGGCTATTCTGTTTCAGAAAAATTCAGCAAAAAACAAAATGTATCTAGCAGTTTACTATTCCCGAACTTTAATATCATCAGAAGTTTTCTACACCATCTATGACAGAGAACTATTGTAAAAAAAAAAAAGAAAGTTGTCACATTGGAGACATTAGCCCTCATTATAACATTGGTGGTATATACCACCTACCCCCGCAGCGACGGCTGCCAAAAGACCATCGCCTCAGCTCCCAGCCGTAAGATGGATTATGACCATAGCCGAATTTCCTCAAGACGGACGGTGGTAGCAGTGCCATACCAGTAGACTGCCGCAGACCGTATCATGACCCATGATACGGCCTGGCGGTGTTCTGCTGATGGACGCTGCTGCTGGCAGCAGCGCCCCGTCTCCTGCTGGAGGACCCCCTCACAAAAGGTAAGTCGGGTGCTCGGACAGGTGAGGGAGTGGGGGGTGTTGTGTGTGTGTGGGGGTGTGTGTGTATTTCTGTGTGTGCGGGTGTGTAATGTGTGTTGTCTGTGTGTGGGTGTATGGATGTGTGAGTGTGTGTATGTTGTGTTGTGTGTATGCATGTGTGCACGTATGTATGTCAGTGTGTGTGGATGTGTGTGTGAATGGATGTATGCATCTGTGGATGAATGTGGGTATGACTGTGTGTATGCGTGTGTACGTTGGCGAGTGAAGGGGCCCGTAGGTCGTGGGGGGTCTGGAGAAGGAGGGAGGGTTGGGGGGAAACCAGGGAGGGGGAGGGGGACAGGAAAGACCCCTATCAGTGACAGGATAGTGTCACTTATAGTGCCTACCGCCATGGTTTTCGTGGTGGTAAGGTTGCCACGAAAACCATGGCAGTAGACGGGGTCATAATCCCTCGGGCAGCCTAGTGACGGCCGCCTGGCTGGAGACTCAAGTCTCCAGCCCGGTGGTCGTTACCGCCGTGGCGGACGGTGTGGCACCAATGTCGTAATATGGGGAAAAGTACCACCAGCCTGTTAGCAGTACTTTTCTCCATTTTACTGCCGTCCACCGGGGTCATAATGACCCCCAGTATCTTAAAGGAGCCTAGCATCAAAATATCATCTGGGCTGATCAAAAACTTTTAGGATAACTTAAGTCCATGAAGTAAGTGCATTTCAGATTTGCCAGGTGGTTCTTGTTATTTTTCAGGTTTCACTGCTTCACACCAGGCAAATTACATAGGAAGGCTGATGCCATATCCAGACAAGGGAAAGATCTTCAACACATCAACAGCTCTCCATCTATTTTAGCTACTCAAAACAGGCTCCTTGATTCAGAGCAAGGATTTTAACAGTAACTATTGAGAAGCTATCAGAAAATCAATGCAGATTGATGGGTTTCATAAGATCCTTATAAAGGAAGGAAACAAAGAAAACTATTTTGACACACTTATAGAATCTCCATCCCACATAAAGATCTCCAGCAGCTGGTTTTACTGAGAGGACATGATGCATTGGTAGTGAGCCATCCTTGTATACGTAAGGGCACATGAAAAGGGCTCTCATCAGTTTTGGTGCCCACATCTCAGAAAGGATATAGAATATAATGTTAACCACGGTGTAGTGTGGTGTCAAACCAAAGCTCAAGAATGAAACCTTCCACCATGATCTTCTCACAGCTTTTCACCCTTGAGGTCTTATTCATAAGCTGTTATTTCATTTTTTGAGTAGAGCTTGTAGCTTGAGTGCTGTTTGGTGTTACCATGTTGGTCTCCATCATCTTTGTTCCCAAGCTTTAATAAGGGCCTCCCACAGCTCCTTCTGCGGAAGAGATTTTACCAGCACATCCACACTACCCTACCAACTTACTTCTTACAGTGGGAGGCATAGATCCAGGTATCATATATGATAGTTAACTGCAGTGTTGGTTACCAACAGTACTTGTAAAGGTCCTTTAAGAGCTGACGTGCGCTTGCGGATTTTTATATGTACCCACTTTCAAGGATTGCAAGTTGGTGGTTGAGGCTACATTCTAGACGCCAGTAAATGGAAAGCTTTAATAGTTTTGATCACTCGTCTTCAATAGTGTTGAATCCCATCATCAGTCAAATGTACATCTGTGAACACCAAGGTTACTTGAACTGTCATAGGCTTTCACATACATAGCTAATGCACATATAGGCATGTTTCCCTGTTCAGCGCACTTTTCTTGCTCATGAGAGCAAAAGGCAGTACATTTTTTCCTTCATGCTTAGTATGCCATGTGATAGTAAGGTGCTGTGTTTTGTTTTTCAGAAGAAGTGCTAAGTCTCATGTGAGACAAGTATGCCCAAACATGCATCTTGTGCTCACTGTGCCACTGGATTCAAGCTATGTCCCACTGACTAGGCCAAAACCTGTCTGGGTTTGCTTGGATTCCCATTTAGAGGGAACATGGTTTGGCAATTTCGGCTGGACTGATCCAAGTGGCTCAGGAATCAAAAAGCTGACAGTATGTAACAACTCACAGCAATGGGACAGGCTTGTTATAGCAAATGTACAAATGCTCCTCTTAGTAACCATTAAAACGTATCGCAAATAGCACTCTACACTATTCAGTGTCACAAATATAAATCCATAGAGCAAAATATGGCAAAACAGAATACCACGAAAGCTGAGAAGAATATACATCTTAAATCTTTTATCTGACAGTTAATGAAAATCATTCAAATATAGTTGAACCCGAAGAGTTCATTCACAGAACCGAACTCAATAGTGAGTGAATATATGCTAGATGAAACGGATAAAATATTAAACATCATTTTTATCTCATAGCAGCAGTGCTCAGTGCAGTAATAGTAAAAATAATTTTACATTTTAAAACAGCTGCATCAATTTACATGGAGGTGTGGAAATGTGTAATGTGAAAAGTGTAGCATCTGTTAGTTATGCTTCACGGAAGCGGTCTGTCAGCCTTCGGAGGACCAGTTTTATCCTAATAACAGCAGGGCTCAGTAACAAGATTAAAAATAGATTTTAGATTTAAAACATCTGCATCAAAATATAGGTGCGACTGTAAAAAAGTACTGTGTGCATAGTGCAGGTCCCTTAATTGCGCATAACTTGGGAAAGCTGATTGCTGCTACTTATTTGGCATTCCTAATGTTGTCATTAGTCTACAGTCTTTACCCTGGAAGCAGTGCTTCATTGTCTCCTGGCATGACTGAATGTTCAATCCCTGAATAATGGTTTTAGCAGCAGCATTCTTCAAACTCAAATGCCAGAGGCTAAGGATTCTTTCAGATAGGGGCAGAAGCGATTAGAGGTATCCTGATGGGAATCTTGAGCCACTTCCCCTATATCAAATAAGCCCATCCGAAGTCTTAGAATTTTTTGTTTGGTTGCTTTTGACAGGGGAGCGATAATTGATATTGAGGCTTCAGCTCCGTGTAGGTTGGTACTATGAATTGTGGTTTTTAGCTTGTAGTAAAAGATGGTCAAAAGAAGGTCATTTATTGTTAATTGGATTTTTACTGATCTTCTCAAGAGGCATTGAAGCAGCCATCGGAGATGTTCAAGGACATGGTTGGACCATTTGGAGATCGGTGAGGGCCTTCCCTATGGAAGTTTGCCAAGGTGAACCAAGGAAGTTAGTCAAATATTGGCTGAGATGAAATTTGAAGCTCCTGGCCTCATCCATTTTTAGGTTGAACCAAACTTCAGCAAGTTTGTCCTCTGCACCAGACCATGCTCTGTAAGCCCAAATTCCAGGTGAATCTGGATTTGTTGGAATTTGGGAGTCTAAAAATTGAACTGAATAGCCTTGATTGATTTAAGTTTAGCCATCCTCCAAATTTATCTGGAAAAGCTTCAAGGCCGTAAACTAGCAAGGGCAAGAACTTAGCATTTATGACCTGCAAAAAAGGCTATAGGGAGGGGCCTGTGAGTGCCACTTTATGCATTGCAGCTACAATCCCTGCAGGTTTTTTAGAGTTTCCATGTGAAGTTTGTAGACACCCAAAGCCTGAAATTCAATGGCAAGATAATTATAGGGGTCGGTACTGGAAATTACATATTGCCCTAATTTCCAGGTCCAGGAGTGCCTGTTGTGGATCCAAGCAAAAGTGACAATGTTTGTTTTTTCATAGTTGATTTCTAAACCATTGGCTGTATGGAATGAGGCAAAATTATTGAGTGAGTAATTGAAGCCAAGTGCTGAGTAGTCCAATAATGCCCTGTTGGCCACATACTGCAAGATGTTAAGTTTGTGGCCATTTAGCTTTGGGACGGCATGCTTTAGGTTTTTCACAGCAGCTTCGATGTAGGAGATAAATAAGTTAAAAAAGATGGGGACCAACACATCCCTGTTTTAGTCCCTTATTAACGTGCACACTGTTGCAGAATTACGTGAGCCTAGTTGTGAGAGTACAAACCGATCTATCTATAAATCTTTGCTGGAAGGTGCTAGGTGCTCAGTTTATGTCTTAGGTGGCACCTATCAATGTCATCAAATGATTTTTTATAATCAATGAAACACACGTTCAAGGTTAGTTTGTTGGCAAGAATGTTGTGGACTAAATGGGCGAGAGCTACTAGATTATGAATAGTGTGAGAATTTTTCTGGAAGCGGGACTGAAACCACAGTATCAAATTTGCCTGGGTTGTCCAATCTTGGAGCTTCCACAAGAACAATGAGGCAAATAATTTGGCCTACAGGTCAAGCAGTGCTATCAGTCTGTAGTTTGCTGGGTCGCCCTTGCTCCTGCTTTTTTGTGAAAAGGGACGATGTACGACCCCTGCCAAAACAGAAGAACCACACCAGTAAAGAGAATGTTATCAACAACGCTTCTCATTACCTTGATTCAGAACTGGCTATTGTCTTTGAAAATTGCAGTGGGGAGCCCATTGGGGCCAGACGCCCTTTGCTCCTTGTGTTTTTTCCTCAACAATATTTTTCAAAGAAATGCCAGAAAGTATTACAAGCATTGCATAGTCCAATGCATAATTCAACATAGTGACCAAACAAATAGGTGAGTGGACCATTGAACCCAGACATTCCACATTTAATAATGAAAACCAAACATCCCGTCCCCTACCACCCACTCTCCTTCTCTGTCGAGCTCTATCCTTGAAATCCACTGCAATCACTAGTGATTCCTCACGCTCTGTCTCACAATTGAAACATGTCCCATTTCACCACCTATACCAAGACCAAAATGAAAGGAAAAGAAACAAAATCTTAAAAGTATACAGCAGCAGGAATCCCTGTATAAGTTAATGATGCTCTGGTATCCTACACCGCACCAACTACAGCTTATGTATGGACAGTCAGATGTGACATGCTTGAGAGGCTGTGGGGAGACATAATTCATGTCTGATCATCATGCTCTAAGCTGATCCTTTTTTGGAAGAAGGTCCGCAGCCATATCAAGAGGGCAGTGGGTTATCCTGAGATCGTGATACTTGGTCTGTGTCCCGAGGGATATGATTCAATGATGAAGGGAGGGTGATTAGTGTCCAATATTCAACATGGTCTTGGCGACTCATTCATTTTTTAATGATATTTTCCGGTAATGGGGGCAACCCCTTCCAGGTTAGGCCTTTGCCGCACAATAATGAGTTATGTGTGAAGCAGTAGCAACTTTTGGAGTTGAAGGTGTTGGGATTTCTGGTACTGCAGCATTTGTCTTTTATAGGCAGGCCACATAGTTCTGTGTCATAGTGTTCAGCTGATTTTCCTGTCAGGACCGTCAGATTGTTCACCCATTTCCAGAATTGGCTACTACTGGAGTGTGAGCAGGCTTTGAATAAAAGGCCCAAATTTGTCTCTTCACCGCTTGCTTTGATTCTCAGGCTAACTTTTTATATTGCTTTCTCAGCTTGCAGAGCTCGGCCTTGCACAGATCAACATCCTAATTGAATTGAAATTGAATTGGTGAGGTTGGCCACCTTTCGTTTCTTGTTTCATAGGCTAATTGAGTACCAGGATTGTGTGCCTTTTGATAGATGGGCAGAGCTGCTGCTGGGTTTGGGCATAGTGCTGATTAACTCCAATCGTAAACTTGTCATTGCTGCAGATCCAGGTTGAAGAGCTGAATGGATTGTTTTCTAAATCAACTGAATTAAGGTAGGTGCTGCACTCCTCCCGAAATGTGTTCCTGCAATCGGCCAGGTGATTCTCTGTATGTGATGACAATTTGACATGTTCTATTTTTGGGTCAATGGAGCCATCTCCTATCTGGACAGAGCCGTGTAACCAGGAATCAGCAGGACTCCTGTCTTAGGAAAATAGTCACTTTCTAAGCAAAGCTCAATTTTAAAATCCTATAGCCAATTAAGAGTGGGACAGAAACGTGTACTCTAGTGCAGCATCGCGCTATTGAGCCACATGCGTGAAGGGTGCTGGTTGGTCGATGATATAGTGGCCATTCAATGCACTTAAACCAGCAGATTGAAGTGCTTCAAAGAAAGTGTTGCCAACTGCATAGTGCCTCTGCGGGTGGCATATTAGAGGAGTGATATGCCAAATTAGGTGCTGCTGCCTGCGAGACTCACCGCTGGTGCAGAAGTTGAAATGTTTCAAATTAAAGTTTCCTGTGATAAATAATCCTGCATCCAGGTTACCCAGGATAATATTGTGTAGATAGCTGCTGAGGTATTCCACTTTTGCTTGGAGGAATTTTGGGTGAGGTTTCATGTAATTGCAGAACAAAAGAAGATTTATCTCAGTTTATTTGGAATTGCTAGCAAGACCCCCCATGATTTGTTCGTATTCAATTGTTCCGTTTAGAGGTTCATAGAGTTTCGGCATAGGTCCTAGAACCCTCCTGCTGGTCTACTTTTAGCGACCCTTTCGGGCACCAGAATAACATGTGACTCATTTTCCACCAGAGAGATTAGCTGGTTGGACCAGGCCTCTTGCAGACAAATGAGTTTGAATTGCACTAGATAGGCAGTGGCTTCTTTTTGCTTGCTAATTTGGTTCCAGCCTGTACGTTCGAAGAACAGAGCTTGATATGGTAAATTTCAGTATATTGGTAATACGGTTGACTCAGGAGCACTGTTGCTTGCATGGGTCTCTGCCTCTCAGATGACTGAAATACTAATGATATGTTTATCTGCCTCGCTTAAATACTCTTTAGTAACAGAATTCTCAGGTACACACCCACATACCTCTCCCACACACAAACACGAACACAGTCAGATACACACATTCACCACACACACACACAGACACACCACACACACAACATTTGGCATTTGTTTTAAGTCTGTCTTGACAGAGCAGCTGTTCTCATGACCTATTATTACCAACGCTTTAAAATATACATAGAGTGGGCTTTGGCTCCGTTCAGTGGAGTATATTTTCAATTGCCTCATTGTATTGCCTATTTTGTTCATCTTTCTGCCCCTTAGGAAGTGATTCCAACTGAATTTATGAGGGACATCTAGAAAGTTTACTCTATCGTCATGTGTGTGTCACGTTCAATTCTTTAGCTTCTGTGTGCATTCCATACAGAAAGCAATCAACCTTTCCCCAGCGCCGACAATGGCAAGAGGTCCGACTGCAATGCACTAAACAGCATTTTTACACGCAACGCATGCAAGACACTATTTATGCTTGCCTGTGTTTGTGTCAGCACATTCAAGCCAGACCGAGTCGCTTTGCCAGTATTTGTTTTATTTTATTTACCCTCTGCTGCCTGACAGTGTTTCTCTTCCGGTTTTGCTCAGTCACTGAAGCTGAATACAAAGACCATCGGGCACATAACTTTCACACCTGGTTGCAAGGCTTCCAGTTAAACATACAGTGTCAGTGGAGTGGCAGTACAGTGCCTGATTTAGTCATGAACTGTTATTCACCCTATAAGTGTGATCTGAGTCTTGCCATTGTTTAGAGCAGAGGTCTTCAAACTTTTTGATGTCGAGACCCTCTGTCAAAAATGTTTAAATGTAAGGACCCACTCCTGACATACATTTCTGGAACATGGTACTCCTTATCATTGACAGCCATCGCCAACCATAAACATCCTCAAGTCCCACAGCAAATCATTTTACGGTGGGGAAATAATATTAAATAGTGCTTAGCAAACCACACAGTTCAAACAAAAAGTCTTGAAAAGAATTACCCAAAAATGCACAATGGACCTTTATTTTTCACAAACAAAACATAATATGACAAATCGTAATTGGATGATAATACCTTCCTGAACTAATGTGATGAGTGTGCCTGTCTTTCTCCGGAGAGATGGTCAATCTGTGTTGCACAAGAGTAGTACCTGTTAAACACCTAAATATAGCAATAAGCAACAAAAAGGTGACCAGTCCAGTTTTGCAAATGGCATTCTACTCTGCAGCAACATGTGTAGTTGCTTTTTAGTAACTTTTGAACCTTTTGAGCTATAAATAAAATACTTTTTTGTCACAATCAGCAGATTAATCAGAATATAATGGATTATGTGGCAAGTGCTGCAAATTCACTCAGCCACACAATTGCATAATTCCAGTGACCCTGGGTATAATTGCTGTAATGCATGGACTGCATGCAACTTTAGTGCATGGCATCAGAGGTGAACCATACTATACTTCATGTGATGCTGACAACTTGGCCTTTACAGCTGCATGGAACTGGAGGTCGCTAAACATAATTCATAATAATTAAACCATACCATATACAATCATTAATGATGAACTGTAAGGTCCAAGTAGAATGCTTTCTTAAAATGGCCCCTTAATTTTTCACACTGTTTTTCTAAGGCATTGGCAGGAACTGCTGTCACAGTGGTTCCTGTCAATGCATTTTACTGTTTGTGACAGGGCTGCTTTGAAAGGATGCAGCCCTGTAACAAACAGTAGTGTGTTTTTCTTTCCGAAAAGAAAATCCTTAAATGGGACTTTAATTTTGTAAAGCAAAAAAGTAATGCTTCCCTTGCCATGGGAGCCTTCCCCCATGGTGGGTAGCATTAAAACTACTTTACTGTTCCTTCCTGTGAGGTTTTACCTGCCAGTAAAGAACAGCAAAAAATGACTACATTAGGGCATGAAAGACTTGGGTTCTTCAGCACGTGAAAAATAAAATAACCTCCATGATCTGTGACAATAAGATGCACCTGTCACTTTTAACTGTAATTATAAGGGGCTTGTCATCGGCAAATAACATCACACCAATGACATATAGATGCAGCCAAGAGTGCCACATATATTGAACAGCATAGGAATTAACACCAAGTCCAGAAGCATCCCACAAGAATCATTTTTAAATGTAAATGTAAGTGGTGATAACAACAATTGGACTTGATTAGAAGGAAAAAAGATGTACCAATAGAGAGAATGTTATGCACCCCTGCTCCACGCAGTCTCTGAAGGAAGATGAGGTGTAACAATCATATAGAAGGTTGCTAAGAGACCAAGAAGAACCCACCATTCCGTATGAGCCCAGTGTGCGGGAAATCACTTTGTCACTCTATTAAACATTGTAAAAGGCTGCTTTTATTAGGGGTAAGTTGGGCAGTTTAATTCTTCGACTGAGCCACACATGCTATTATGCCTTAAACAGGGTCCTACAATTTACTACTAACCGTTCTCATCTCCCCAGTTTCTCACCCCAATAGTCCTACACCCCTTTTCCTTAAAATAATTACATAAATTAAATCCTATGATTTAGCTTCCTTGTGTTATCTCATTCGAATATTCTGCCATTGTCTCAATCTCTAGCATGCTCGTGCCCAGGCCACAGCCTCCTCTTGATTCTCCATTCTTCCTCTCTCTTCCCCTACTTCCTGTATCCCCCTTTCTCCTGCTCATCCATCTCTCAATTCTTTGAGCCCTCACACTCCCAGCAGAAAAACCTTCCCCAAGGTGCTCCTTCTGTCCCCTCCCAACATTCTTATCCCATGCCATCCATTCCCCTATTTTCTTCATTAGTTTCTCCGGGCATAACCTATTGCCTATTAATAACAGATGTACTCCATCAATAAGAAAACAAACAGGGCATTCATTCACAATCTGGTTGGGTTTAATCACCGACATTCACTTGCAAAGCCAAAACTTTCTCTGTTAATCGCCTTCCATGCTCTGTTTATTGCAGCCGTTCTCCGATCTCCTCTCCTCACCTTTCTGGGCAACAGCCGCGTCTCACAGAACTCAGTCCCCTCCCATCTTTCTTGCAGAAAGCGTAAATATTTCTTCATCATATTGATCACTTCCAACCCCATTGACTGAACCAAGTCATTCTCCCCTAGAAATTATACCACCACTATGGCTGCTTTGATGTCAGTTCTTACATCATTTTCATCAACTGACACCACCTTATTCCTCCTGAAACATATCAAAGTACCACTACTCAGTCAAAATCCATTCCCAACTGTTGTCCATAGAACTACCTTCCCACGCATTCCACGTCCTATTTTACTATTGAATACTAACATATCCAAATATCTCTCTTCCAACCTTTCTTGTCTTCCACACCTGCAAGAGGAAAGCACAGCTGTTAGGCACCTAGGCCTCCCAGCCCCCTCACTCAAAATCGCTCAAAACTCTTTTGTCACTGTTCCTATCCTGAACAAATGGGCCCCAAACTCCCTCTTGGTCTATCCTCCTTGTCTTAGACATTCCTCAGTACTCCTATGAACTGCATGTTCATCAATCTAGATCCATCTGCATACCTAAACAGCAGTCATGTTGCTTTTCTCCACAAACCCAAACACCCCTTCAGCCTCTTTATTGAACAAATTACCTCTTCCCCTGACCTCCAAAGCCAAAACATGTTTCTTTTCTCTTTTTGATCTATCTTGCTTCACTTTATCCAAAACCCTAATTCAGTCCTCACTATGTCATCCATCTGCAAACCATCAAAACCTTTTTCCCCACTAACTGTTCAGATAGTGGAAAGGCCCAAAGAACAATACCAGAAATTAAGACCCAAACAACATCCCTTCCCAGGTGGTTCCTTTCGCAAGTGAAAGCTTTGACAAATCTAGCCTGGGCCACCAGAAACTCTCAAAATCTCCACTGTAACTTGTTTCCTAAACTCCCCATGTTTCCATTTTTCACAGGACCATCCCTTCATTACCCTCTTAACAAGTTCCTAACCACATGAACCATACTGCCAAAAATGTCTTTTGTAAAATGCAATCTCTACCATTGTCCTTTAATTGCCACAGATGACAACCCTTTCTCAATCTACCCTTGTTGACATTGCTGGAGACTTCTCCACTACCTGCATAGCTCTCACAGTCCAATCTCCCACAGGTCCCAGTGCACTGGCATGCATCTCTGGTCATCCAAGGAAACCAAACAACAGACTCTCACCCACTGTGAACAAGATAACACATCAACCACCCCTTTGTCCATACTTGCAATGTATCTTACTTTAAACAGAATATTCCACTTCAAGCACATCTAGATGAACTCTCTCAGTAGTCATAAAGTATATACATTTTTACTGTTGATCACATACACCACTGCTGCATCATCAATCATAATGTCAGTGTTTGTCCTTCAGCTCTATTCCCACCTTCTCACTGACACCACAAATGGAAAAAATTAAAACAAAAAGGCAACGCTCTGTCTCCTGCTCCTCCATGCCAATGGCCACTTCTCTGCACACCACTGCCATTTCCAGTAAACTCCAAAAGCCCTGCTCTATACACACAGAAAAGACCTCTACTGTCCATGTCAACTTGTCATCTAAAATAATAATCTCTCTAGGTTGTTAGATGGAACCATGCATGCTTTTATCACCATGCCTTTAGAATGTGTTCTAAACAATGAACAGTACGCATTCCTTTACCACGCAAGGCATTTTAACGATGTGCCCTAGGGAAGCGTTGGACTTGAAACATTTTAATTTATTATTCCAATTCCTGCCTGTGCAACAATAGGGAATGCGTTTGACTTAAACTCCAAAAACAGTCCAACAATGCATTCCCTAAAGCAAGTCATTGTAAAGACTAAAGACTTGCGTGGTTCAGGAATGTGTGGTAAAGATCCATTCTTTGTTGAGATTGTGTTCCAAAGGCACTGCATGGTTCGCACTGTGTGGTAAAGACTGTTTCCCATCTCTCCATTGCAGTGTTTGAGCAATTTCAGTCCAATCCACAAATATTTTCTCACCGTCTCTGTTAGAAATGGGGTTTCAGGTTGGCTAGGGTATGCACCTCAGCCAGGCAGAACCCACCCACTCTAGTCAGGGTAAGGGAGCTACACGTCCAAGATAACCCCTGCTCACCACAGTGGTAGCTTGGCACGAGCAGTCAGGCCTATCCCAGAGGCAATGTGTAAAGCATTTGCACAACACGCAAAACACATGTTACGCACTATCCCACCATAAAGGAAATACAACACCAAGTTAAATGAAAATATACTGTATTGTACAGAACACAATTATTAGACCAAACATAACATATCAGTACTATCTTGCTACCTTAGCAGTTGTCAGAACGTTACACATTAGTTACTCTGCAAACTAGCAGTAGTCACATGTAACACACAGGTAACTCAATATTCTGCAACATAAGCAGTAGTCAGGAAACACGTTACTACACCAAAACACTTGTCATAAGAATATCATAAACACCCATAGTAGGAACATTAGAAAACATATGGCAAGTCATCAAAACGTAATAGTATGCTATGACCTTAACAGGAACATGTTCATAGATATATCAACAGATCAAACACAGGTAGGCAATATATATATTTAAGTCTGTAGAAAGAACTTAGATTAGCTATATTGTTCCTTTTGGAAATACCTGCTTGTCTGATGAGGCACCTCTAGTGCCTAAAGATGGGTCCCCCGGCGCTCCTCTGCACAAAATGGGGGCCTCTCTTATCCTTTGGCCATAGGAGGGCGGCACGCACCTCCTCTCTACTATGGACAGGCCCCTCTGGGGACCTGTGATCACTAGGGGCCCCCTGGGCCTCAACCGGCCCTCATGAGGGGGGGCCAACATCCTCGGGATAATGTAAGAGGAGGGTGGCGCCACGCACCCCCTCTGACTTTGTAACGGGCCCCTCCTGGGGCCTGCGATCTCCTGGTGTCTCCCCCGGGCCTATACTGGCCCTCCGTCGTGAGAGAGACCACAAATACAGACACTGGCCCGCACGGGGCCACACAAGGAAGCCAGCGGTGCGGGGGGAGCTCCAGCAGGGTTCCCACCCCACCCGTGGCCTCCACAAGAAGGTCTGGTATGTCAGGAGAGCAGGGGGAACCTCCGGTGAGGCTTCCCTTCCCCCTGTCCAGCAGAAGTCTTCAAAAAGGGCCTGGTGGGGCGAGGGAGCTTCTGATGAGGCTTCCTTCCCTGTCCACCAGCTCCTGCAGCACTCGGTGGCCCGTCCGGCCGTCAGAAAGGGCAGGCACCAATGTAGATGCCTGCCAGTGCCCCGGGGGCGCTCCACAGAGCGCGCTTCACCCTGGGGGCACGACAGGAGCCTGAGTTTAATCTTCTGGTGCCCTGGGGGCATGACAGACAACGAGACTCCGGCGCTGAAGACCACGCAGCCCTGGTTGCGGCAGTGATTTCCCTAGGCAGCAATGAATAAGCACTTTTTAAGGCACTCAGCACCAGCAAGGGGAAGCACTTTCAAGCGCTAAGGAAATCCCCAAAGGAGTGCTTTCCCAAGTGCTTAATTTCAGCCAAAAAGGCGAAGCACCCCTCATGCTTCAAAGTGGATGCAGGGGTCAGGGGCCACAGCACCAAGCCCCTGGGGGACAACAGTCCAGGAAAAGGGCTCACAGGGGGAGGGGCCCAGCAACAGGCCAGCACAAAGAGGATGCAGCAAGTGGCAAGTTCTTTACAGTGACCAAGCAGATCACAGGTCAGCACAGCAGCAGCAGTCCATGGCAGTTCCTGGTGAGTCCTTCCAGCATTTCTGTGTCCAGTTCCAAGGTGATTCAAAGTGTCTCCAAACTGTGGGGAAAATTCCTCTGTACTTATACTCAGTCCTTACAATGTTTTGCAATGGTAGGGAGAGGAGGTTCCAGCCAGTTAGAGCTGGTTCTGGGAGTGCCCCCTCTCTCCTTCAGCACAGGCTCCAAACATCAGTGGGGTGTTAACGACCCTATTGTGTGAGGCCAGGGCACAGCCTTTTACATATGTAGGTGTTCCCCGCCCATGAAGACTATTCAGCATGCAGATGCACCTCTGTGACACCTCCACTCTCCCTGCGTACAGGCTGTCTGAAAAGTATGCACAAAGCCCCAACTGTCACTCTGCCTAGACATGGATTGGAGTCAAGCTGCAGAACACCAGAGTCATAAGCACAGAGAAATGCTCACTTTCTAGAAGTGGCATTTCTGTAATAGTAATAAAAAATACACCTACACCAGTAAGCAGCATTTATTATCACCATCACAATAATACCAAACATGCCTACGCTACCCCTCATAAATCAGGCAATACCCCTTACACATGAGGTAGGTCATTTCTAATGCAATCCTATGAGAACGCAGCACTCACAGCAGTTAGACACCAAGGCCCATATTTATACTTTTTGACGCAAATCAGCGCCAGGGCAGACTTGCGTCAAAAAGTTTACCGCCGTGTAACGCCATTCCAACACGCCAGCCGGGCGTCTTATTTAAGGAATTACGTTAGCCGCCACTGCAGCCTGGTTAGTGTCAAAATAAATGACGGTAACCGTTGAGCAGATGTGAAGGGAAGACTGGGGGTTGTGAGCCAAAGAATGGTGCAAGTCAGGTTAGAGTCAAAAATCTTGTCTCTAACCTGACTTGCACCATTTCTTGACACACAACCCCCATGGAAATGACTCCTGTCTTAGCAAAGACAGGAGTCATGCCACCCCTGCCCCCCCTGCCCAATGGCCATGCCCAGGGGTCATTGGGCACAGTGGCATGTAGGGGGGCCCAAGTTAGGTCCTCCTATGCCACTTAAAAGAAAAATAATAATACTTAACTGCACTTACCTGCATTCACCATGGATGGGTCCCCTCATCCCTGAGTGTCCTCCAGGGGTGGGCTAGGGTGGCAGGGGTGTCCATGGGTTCAGGGGAGGGCACCTGTGGACTGCTTCCATGGTCTCCGACCATGGAAATGAGCCCACAGGTCCCTTAACACCTTCTCTGACCCAGGCATTAAAAAACGGTGTAAATCCTGCTGGGCACCTTGTTTTAAGGCCTGCCTCCTCCTGTGCGTTATTTTGACGCCAGAGGATAAATAAGGCGCACATGCCTTAGAGTCATTTTTTGCACAGGAACGCCTACCTTGCGTGTCATTAGTGCAAGGTAGGTTTTCACATCCAAAAAATTACGCATATCCCATAACTTTGGTGCTGGACGGGTCTAGCGCCAAAGTATAAATATGGGGTTAAGTTTGCACTGAATTTGCGTTTAAAAAAATGACGCAAATCTGGCACAAACAGAGTATAAATATGGGCCCAAGTTAGGCTGTTTGTCACTACCAGGAGAAACCCCGCAACCTGGCACATGTCTTGCCTTCTACATACATGGCACCCTGCCCATAGGTCTAGCTAGGGCATACCTTAGGGGTGACTTACATGTAGCAAAAGGGGAGTTCTGGGCCTGGCAAGTAAATTTAGATGCCAGGTCCCTGTGTCAGAAAACTGCGCAGGCATGAGACAGGTTTGAAAGTCTGCTTCAGTGGGTGGCGCAAGCAGCGCTGCAGGCCCACTAGTAGTATTTAATTTACAGACCCTGGCTATAGAGATACCACTGTACAAGGGACTTAAAGGTAAATTAAATATGCCAATTAGGTAAGAGCCAATCATACCAACTTAGAGAGCGCCTGCACTTTAGCACTGGTCAGCAGAGATGAAGTGCTCAGAGTCCTCGAGCCAACAGCGAGAGGTCAGAAAAAATAGGAGGAAGGAGGCAAAAAGACTGGGGATGACCCTGCGTAAAGAAAAAAGTCCAACACTCTCTGTTATTATCATCCTGCAGTGAGGTTTTTTAGGCCACCATATGGTGAAAGCTAGCCATCTATAGAAAGCCCTGTTCAGGGCCATTACCATGCAAGCTAAGTTCAGGTTTCCAAACACCTGTTGACGATTCCGCAGCTCACATTTCTTTCTTCCATCCACATCTTTCAATTGCTATGTCAAGGTGTTCTGTTTTCCATGTCATCCGGTAACAATGACACCATTGCAACTGGGTCTAATTCAATCCCCAGAAATGTCAATTGCATACCTAGGCCCACTCTATTTTCCAGGGCTAGCAATGCACCCAACTGCTCTGCTATCTGCTCCAACATTTTATTCAGTCTGCCACATCCAGTCGTCTCCAATGCTGTGTCACTTATCGAAAATTGACCAAGTCATACAGCACCAGCCTAGACCCAGGCATTTCTCTCACCCCCTACTCCACTAATGAGCTGCATTTTTCACAAATGCACAACTCACAGAACACTCATCCTTTTCACTTTGTCAATGTAATATTGTCCCTGTAAATGTATGCCCATTATAGCACTTACTACAATTTGAATGCCTCTTGTGAAAGAGGTCACTAAGGCATCCAACTCTGATATGGATTTTCATGGTGTTGCAGAATCGGGTACAACAAGAAGGCTTTTGAACATAGGCCCAGATTTAACAGGGCCTAGCGCCATTCTAACGACACATTAGCATCATTTTGTTTACGCTAATGTGACGTTAGATGACCAAAAACGCCATGCCATATTTACAAAGTGGTCCAATGCATGCATTGCACCACTTTGTAACCCTTTATGCTACATTATGCCTGTGCCAGGCATTTCCAAATTAGGGGTGGGCCAAAAAACATAACACAAAGAAATCTAAGAGATTTGTCTGCATGATTTTTTTGGCACTTTTAACGCCTGCTGTGGGCAGGCGTTAAAAGGAGGCTCCCGTTGGTTACAATGGGCCTCTGGGTGCTTTGCAGGATTAGCGTCAACATTTTTTATGCCAAATCTGCAAAGCGACGAACTAGCATAAAAAAGGCTAGTTCCCTAACTACTGCCATGGTGTGCCACATATTAAATATGGCACACACATGGTGGAGTTACGGGGCGCTAAGGGGTGCAAGAACAGTGACGCTGCACTAGGAGCAGCGCCACTTTTCATAAATATGCCCCATAGTATAGAATGGTGGTCTGGGGTGTGGCATGCATGACAAGGTACAGAACTGGAACTAAGAGCGCAGGTAAATCAAATAAGTTGCAACCCTAGGCCCTTGTCAGCCATCAAGGAACATTCATTAATATCATTGGCTCGATTAGCACAAAAATACGTGCTGATCTGTGCAATGATAAATCCCGTTTGACCCGTGCTTCAGAATACAATTCTGTATTCTGCCTACTGCTGTCTCGGACATGCTCAGAAGGCTTTTAATATCTAGGGCATATCCGTTTCTACGGGAATACACATTGACAGGAGCATCTCTCTATCAGTCCTCATCTGCACTCAGATTCAATACTGCGGTGTTTTCTAATTCCTTCACTGCACTAGACAGAGAATAGACGGTCGATGTTTGCACCCTGTGTCTCCAGGGGAATAAAGATGGATGTTGCCGGCAGCTTTGTTGTGCTGCTCAAGGAACGCGCACTCTTCAATCATTTTTCTTTCAAAGCACACAGCCAGGCATGGCCCTAGGCTGGAGAAAATAGTTACTTATTAAGACGGTAGATCCTCTTGAACACAAGCCTACATCTCATAAACGTTGTTGTTTTTAGCTGTTCTATATGAACAGTATTGTAACGCATTTCATGGCAACCCAGATATACTAAATTATTATTGTCAGTGGACGAAATTCAAGATCATTGATTGACCTGCAGCTGTGGAGCACCAAAAGTTATTTACTGCTAGTGGCATTTATTAGGTACCGTTCTGTTATATCTGTTGCTTCACTTTGCAGACCAAAAGCCCGACAATGCACAGAGAAAAAAAATACTTTTTTAAAACGAGCCTTAAGTTTACTAAGAATTATGCTATGCAATGCAACATGAAATTCTATAGTGTTGTGTAAATGGTAAAAAAGTGTACAGCGCTTGGTGCACGAATGAGGTCACTGGCAAAGCTTGAGCTGAATATGGTGTGTTTGCAGAACCCTAAGCATGATCTGGAATTTAACAATGGCACAAACGTAAGAAAACAGCGTCTTGCATGACATTTGAACCTAGGTTACTCAGTGGCATACTAGTTTTCTCAGGCAGACAACTGTTCAAGGGTCAGTCATGTAACGTGTGTCATTTTCTCGGAAATGTTTTGTATGTGGAAATGTTATGCTATACTATTATCTAAAAACTATTTCTTTTTGCTGATAGTATCTCATAGTGTCAGCCTGTTTTCATTTGCACATTGGAATGTGACACTGGAGGTTGGGCTCCCAGGGCCTATAATGACTCAGGTGGGGGACCACATAACCCCCTTCCCGGAGTTAAGAATGCGGCCCAAGGGCATGGGATTTCTGGGAACTAAAATGGCCTCAGGGAGGGGAGCACTATGCACACCCACTCACCATATATATGATAAAGAAAATGGCGACTGCCATTTTCTTTCTTTTTGTTGCTGTTTTTCTGGCAATTCTGCAGGTGTCCTGAGGGATAAGTGGAAAAAACTCAGATTTTATTTTTATTATTTTGTCCCCACAGGGCCTAGAGGGACAGGTTATTCCTACCTTACCCCCTTATATTATTTTTTTAAGAAACTTTAGGAGGGGGGACTAAGGCCCTGATTTATACTTTTTTTGTGCTGCATTTGCGTCCTTTTTTGAGGCAAAAGCAGCGTAAACTTACAAATTACAATTGAATAAAAGTATACATCAGGGCTTAAGTACCTAAGTCCTGTGATGACTCCCAGAACAAGTTTCTCTTGTTACTGGCAGCTGCTGCGAGCCACTCATCTGAACTTCAGGTGGTTCAGATGGGGCAGCGATAATCCCTGAATCACAATTAGAATTGACAGGGCAGCAATGAAGGACATACTGTAATCCTAAAAGTTTTCAAGGGGAAGGTGGGTTGGGATGAGAGAAAAAGAGAGAAATAGCAGGACTTCTGCATATTCTGATTTCTCTACTCCAGGGACTGCTGGGCTCTAGGATATCTGGATTCTGGATTCAGGATCCTGGCAATCAGGATTATTCAGATACAAGGGTCTGGACTCTGATTTCCCTGTAATTAAAGCACACTTTAAAACAGGAAGAACTAAACAGATTTTTGATACTAACGCCAAACCAACATACAATAATTCACACTAGAAACATTCCCCAGTATGATTTGAGAATTATCTAGGAATTATCATGGACTAGAAATATCATGCACAAGGATTTCACTGAGAAAAAATAACAAGGTTAATCACAACAAAACTACTTCAAATCCTTCAGTAGTTCAAGATGCTCAAAAGTTCAAAGTTCATATGCAAATATGTAATGGGGCAATCAGATGATAGTTCTCAGTTGTCCCAAAAGTCTTTAGAACAGCAACATCAGATTCTGATCGAGAAAACACGTATTGAAAACCAACTATGAGCAGAAGATCCAGAAAGGCGCAGCTATTACAAGAAATTCAACTTTTCTCTAATGTCTTTTCAGTCACAAGTTTCATTGGAATATTATTGCTGGCTTTAGATACGTTTGATTAGTCAGTGCTGATCAGGATCACAAACTAAACAGAAAAGGTTGTATTAACTTATTTGGGATGCCTGGTGTCTTTTTGCCAGCGCAAGAAAGCGCAATGCGAAAGATGAATTGCACGCTCTCCCCATTTACAGGTACTGTGGTAACTACAGAGAAGATCGGAAATACTAGGTCAGCACTCAGGAAACGCATTGCTGCGATGAGAAGCTTGTTGCTGTGAAGGTATGGATGCCGCTGCAAAGATAGGACTGCCGCTGCGAAGGGCAAGCTACCAAAGACTGGAGACAGGTAAGCGTCACTTGCAAGTTAAATAAGGCTAAGCAGGATTTAGTCTGAAATGCTGGCTTTTATAGCCGGGCTGAACCAGGTGCAAGGAAACACTTGTGGAAAGCAGAGGAACTCGTTAGTCATTACTGTAACCGCCCATGTTTCTCAACTGTCTTTTTTTCATTAGGAGGATCAATTAAAGAACCAGCAGTTTTTGGCAGTTGGCATGTGCTTCCTGGATTACCTGGGTGAGGCCCAGGTGGTTGTAGACAGTTGACGTGCATCCTGGATTACCTGGGTGAGGCCCAGATGCTCAGAAATTATCTTGAGAACAAGCATTGGTCTACATTTGCTTTAAACATTGCCATTATGTTAATAACTGAGTTGCAAAGTTACACAAAGTTTCAAAAGCATACCATGATTCAAAGTGGTACTGTGATGAAAAGAAACTAACAACATCTCTAATGTCACTCATAAGGAGGGTAATAAGGCATGACTAAGGCATGACTAGCCCTGATCACAGCTGGGACTATGACAGTTGCCCCTCCCAAAGGCCAACCAACATGCCGAGGTTTAGTGGGGTTCAGAGCATAGAAACGTTGGATCAGACGAGGCACATAGACAAAGGAGGCTGGTTCCCAAGAGCGTTCAGAAGAGCATTCCACTCAATCAAAAAATATATTTCTCCTCAAATGCGTTTTGCGTTTAGGATACGTTGTACTTCATGTCCTTTATGATCTCCTACTACCACTGGGGGAGAAAGTATATCCTTTTGTGTGTGTAGATGACTTGGTTTGATAAGAGAAACGTGAAACACTGGATGTATAGCATATTCATCTGGTAAGTATAAACATACTGTGATAGGTGTTACAATATCAATAATCAGAAAAGGACCTATGAATCGTGGTTGAATTTTCCTTGGGCCCTCAAATTTGATGTTGCAAGTGGATAACCACACCACATCTCCTTTCTGATATTTAGGTTTTGGAGTCCTACATTTATTGGCTTGTGCTTTCATAATTAGTTTGTTTTGTGCTAAACATTTACAGGCTTGTTTTTGTGTGTCTTGTAATGTCAGTAACCTTTCAGAGACTGAAGGCATTAGCTCTGGTGTGTTGGGAAATATCACTGGAATGAACCGTGGATGATAACCGGTGAGGAAGAAGAAAAGAAAGCACACCATAAAGGAGTGAGCACTTTTATAATATGAGAACTCAGCCAATAGTAGGGCCTGGTCCCATTGACTAGTAAGAGTGGAGGTTAAACACCTAAGGATTTGTTCTAAAGATTGGTTGGCTCTCTCCATTTGAACATGGGTCTGGGGATGATAGGGTGTTGAAAGAGCCAACAAAATTCTTAATTCAGTATATAAAAGTTTCCAGAATTTTGACATGAATTGTGACCACAATCTGAAATAATCTTAATTGGTAATCCATGCAACCTAAGAATTTGTTGTAAGAATATTTTTTAAGAGAATGAAGTGGGCCATTTTGGATAACATATCTACCCCTACCATTATGGTGGTAAATTTGTTAGATTCTGGTAAATCAGTGACAAAATCCAAATTGATTGTATGCCAAGGAGATGAGGGAATAGGTAATGGCTGTAGAAGACCCAGCAGTGCTAAGTGTTGAATATTATTATGAGCACAAACAGGGCAAGAACTTACATAAATCTGAACCTATTTTTGAATATTTTCCCACCAGAAATTTCTTTACATTTTCTCTAGGTTCCCTGGATACCCGGGTGCCCAGCTAAGGCCGAGTCATGGTGCCATTCTATGAATTGGTGTCTCAAATCTCCTTGTGGTATAAACATCTTTTGGTCATGAAAAAGGTAAACTTTTATGTTGTATTTTGGGTTAAGCAACCAATCCTGGGTCAAGTCAAGAAAGTATCGCCTATTATCACTGCCACAATCTTTTCAGAGGGTATAATACTAAGGGGAGGTGTCGAGTTTTTCTTGTCTTCTATTTGCCCTAACCTAGACAAAATGTCTGATTGTAATTGCTTAGTTACAGGATGATAAGTGATAAGGAAATCAAAATCACTAAAAAGTGTAGCCAGCGCATTTGGCAAGGTGTGACATCTTTTACTGAAGTAAAGAACTGTAAGTTCTTATGATCTATGAAAATTGGAATGGTGTGTTTTGCCCCCAATAGGTGATGATGCCATTCTGAAAAAAAAAACCTTGATGTCCAATAACTCTCTCTCTGCCACTGTGTAGTTTTGCTCAGAAGGAAGTAACTTTTGAGAATAATATGCTAAATGGTGCAGATGACCGGTCTTGGGATGTCTCTAAGATAACACTCCACCAATGGCTTTTAGTGAAGTGTCCAACTCAACAAAAAATGGCCGATCAGGATCTGGATGTGACAGAATGGGAGCTGTTGTAAATTTCTGCTTTAAGATCTGAAAGGCCCATTCATCCACTTCTACCAGAATATGTTTGTCCTTTCTCCAATAACTGAGTAATTGGTACCAAAATAACTGACAAATCTGCAATAAATCTCCCAAAAAAGTTGGCAAAACCAAGAACTCTCTGGCTCTCTTTAACAGTAGTATGTTATGGCCAATAAAGAAAGGCTTCTACATTTTCTGGGGCTATTATAATACCTTCCGGGGACAGATGGTAAACCAAAAATTCCACTGACCTGGAGTGAAATGTACATGTATCTAATTTAGGGTACAGAGAATCCTCTCCCAAATGCTGAAGAATAGATCTGCTCAGTCTTAGAAAAAATCAAAATATTGTCTATGTAGACAATTGCACAAATGCCCAAGAAGTCATGGAGAACTTCATTTATATGACACTGAAATACCACTGAGACATTTTTCAGAGACCAAAAGGCATTACAGTATACTCAAATATGACAAATTTTGTTCTGAAAGCCAGTTTCACTCAACTCCAGCTTTAAAATGTATGAGGTGGTAAGCATCTTGTTGATCTAACTTTGTGTAGATGGTTGAGCCGCATATTTGATCTAATAGCATGGTTATGAGTGGTAATGGATAATGATTTTTAATCATGGCCTTGTTAATATTGCAAAAGTCCACACAGACCCGTAATTCCCCATTCTGTTTTGGAACAAAAAAGAGGGGTGAGAAACAGGTGAGGTGGAATGCCTTATGAATCCTAGTTCTAGCATTTCAGCCACATATTTATGTAATTGTTGGGTTTCTGGCTCAATAAGAGCATACATTCTACTGCCTGAGAGTACTGCCCCAGGAATGAGATCGATTCTACAATCATACAGCCTGTGAGGTGGTAACTGGGTACCTTTGATATGATCAAAGACATCTGAAAAGTCATGATATTCCTGTGATAATGTGTTAGGGTGAGAATGATGTGCAACTGCAGAATGAGTTGGTGTGACTGTTTCTGAGCTTCTTGATAACATGTTGTCCTACAAAAGGTGGAATTCAAGGTTATAGTTCTCAGGACGCAATTTATCTTTGGTTTGTGATGCTCTAACAAGGGGATGACTAGAATCACACCAAAAGTTAATGTGTCAATAAGATCAAAGATTACATGTTCTGTGTGACCGTTATCCCCAATAAAGGTCAGCTGTGTGGTATTAAACCCTATCAGTCCAGAGGAAACAGCTGAACCATCAACTGCTCTCTCAGGTTCTGGTTCTGATTTTGTCAATCAGGAGATACACAATTTTTCAGCAAGGAAATTTTCAGTGGCCCCGGAGTCAATCAGAACAGGAAGATTAGCTCCCTCTTTATGACTTTGGCGGTAAGTTCCGCTTACCACCATGCCGACTGCCGCGAACGTGCCACCGGCGCGGCGGGTTACCGCTACCCATATTATGACACACACATAGCAATCCATCACTATACAGCCATACACACAAGTCTGCCAGCCTAAAGGTCAGTGATAAACTGGCGGTATCAAAACCCACACCATTACTCAAACAGAACTACACCCACAATATTATGACCCACGACTTACCAGGGCGGACATTTAATGGCGCTAAACCATTGGCGGTACATACCGCTGCGTTCAAAATACACACACACATACAAAACACTACTACATTGGACAATTTAAATATCACACACCTGACACACATACACACACCACCCCCACACCACTATAAAACACAAACCCACATTACCCACAACCCTGTACAACTAGAAAGATTTGCCAACAGAGAGACAGCAAGAGCACCACACAACCAGAGCCATATAATACCATCACCCATGCACCATCCACACACTTTACAGCACACACCCCAACACATCACCCAACACACCATCACCCACACCATTCAAACTAAACCGATGGCACCACAACGACAGCCCAGGTTCACAAAGGAGGAGCCAAGGGTCATGGTGGAGGAAATCATCCGGGTAGAGCCACAGCTATTCGGATCACAGGTGCAGCAGACACCCATCACTAGGAAGACGGAGCTAAGGCGGAGAATCGTGGACAGGGTCAACACCATGGACAGCACCCCGGAAAAAGGGATGACAAAAGGAAGAGGTGTAATGAGCTACGGGGGAAGGTGCATTCCATGGCAGCAAGACACCAAATAGCTGTACAAAGAATTGGTGGTGGAACCCCACCTCCTCCCGCACAACTAACAACATGGGAGGATCAAGTCTTGGCAATCATGCATCCTGAGTGCCTGGCAGGAGTAGCAGGAGGACTGGACTCTGGTAAGTCAACTCTTTACTACTTTCAGCCCCCTACCTGCATGCCATCACATACCCCCACCTTTACCCTCACTCCCATCAATCCACCACCTCCCACACACTCCACCATCACATCCCACTCATCCCAATGCCATGCCCTGCATGCAACACCAATGCATGGACACCCCCACAGACCTGCATGGATAACTATCACCACTGCATGCACACTAGAAGCAATCACTTAGGCCACCAAATAACAACTCACACAAAGGCTAATCTCCCAGGGCAATAACAACCATAGAGGGCAACACACCCATGCACAACATGTCACACGCAGAAACAATAACACTGCATTTACATCCCCACAGGTCCCCCAGTTCATGTCACCGGAGAAGAGGTGCCAGCAACATCCAGTCCCCTCCCAGAAGAGGCCCACAGTGATGAAAGCAGCTCTGGACACCTGGATCTAGATGACCAACCGGGCCCATTAGGGATCTCCAGACAGTCGGTTACCCAGCCATAATCCAATACTACCACAGAGCCTCCCCCCTCAGGAAACACCACCACTGCACCCACCCAGAGAGCCTATACCTTTGTCCCCAGGACATGTCAATCAGTCCACCACTACAGGGACCCCAGGACACCCCACAAACACAGGACAATCAGGGACCTGGGGCCAGTGGCAGTGGGCACGCGGTTTAGGGGACAGAGGCACAGGACAACAGGGAAGCTAGGAGGACTGCTGTGTGACAGGCGGAGGACACACCCAGGGAATTGACCCTCCAGGAGGCACTCACCAAGATCCTGGGAGCATACCACTGTTCCCAGGAGACGATGGGCCAGTTATTGGACAAGATGCAGGAGAACCAGCGGCTGCAGGAGGGACAGTACCTGGGGATCAGGGAGGACCTGAAGGATATCAACACCACCCTGGTCTCCATTGCAGGGGTGCTGGCAGACATGGCCAACACCATGAGGGAGGCAGTGGCACACCACTGGGACCTTACCACTAGCCAAACCGATAATTAGCCTTCCACTTCCACTGCCGCTAGTGGGCACGAGGCCCCGCCACAGGACCAACAGGCCACCAGCACCCCTCCCCCTGCAGAAGGAGAACCACCCTGTAAAAGTTCCCTGTGATCCAGGCAGAAGCCAAGACCCCCGCCAGGAAATGAGACTCTCCTGATTGTCACCCTTGTGTCCACTCTGTCACCCTGTCCACCTTGAACTGCCATTGCTCCACTTCCTATGCCCCCTTGGACAATGCACCTGTGCGACAAATAGACTGGAACAATACCCTGGACTTTCCTCCATCATCACCCCATCCCATTGCACATCCCCCTATACTTCTTAGCATGTAAATAAACACCCTTAGAAAAAATACAAGTATGGAGTCTGTCAAAAGATTTAAGTATGTATTTGGCTAACAAGGTTCAAAAATTGCAATTAAACTGTACAGTACTGTATACATGGGAATGACCTGTAGCTGGATGCAGTCAACACATCAGGAGTGAGAGTGGGGCACAAATATCTGCAAATAGAGATGCCAAAGGATACAGTGAGTGGGCATAGAAGTGGGAAAATCAGCCTGCCAGTGACAATTTCAATCACAAAACTGGCAATTAACTCTTAAGTTACACTGTATTACCTGTGTGTCATTGGAAGTATTGACATACGATTGCACTTCTGTTGTCCTCATACTCATCCTCTGCCTCCTCTTCTTCACTGTCCACAGGGTCCACTGCTGCCACACGGCCATCTCCAGCCTCATCGTCCTGCAGAAAAGGTACCTGGCAACGTAATGCAAGGTTGTGCAACATAAAGCATGCAACGATGATCTGGCAGACCTTCTTGGGTGAGTAGCACTGGGATCAAGCCTGTTAGATGGAGGCAATGAAATCTGGCCTTCAGGAGGCTGAAGGTCCTATCTATAATTCTTCTTGTTCACCCATGTGCCTCATTGTAACGTTCCTCTGCCCTTGTCCTGGGATTCCTTACAGGGGTCAGTAGCCATGAGAGATTGGGGTAACCAGAGTCACATGCAAATATCGAAGGACAACTACTAACCCTTATGGCCCACACCAAACACCCATACACCAACATCCACTGGGTGAGAACCAGGGCTCACCTATTAGCCACATCCCGTGCCTCTGGAGCTGACCCATCACATATGGGATGCTGCTATTCCTCAGGATAAAAGCATCATGCACAGACCCAGGATACTTTGCATTGACGTGGGAGATGCACTGGTCTGCCAGGCTCGCCATGTGCACATTCATTGAGTGAAAGCTCTTTCGATTTCTGAACACCTGTTCATTTCTCCGTGGTGGGATGAATGCAATATGTGTACCATCAATTGCCCCGATGATGTTGGGGATATGTCCCATTGCATAGAAATCAGCTTTCACTGTTGCCAAATCCTCCACCTGGGGGAAAACGATGGAGCTGCGCATGTGTTTAATAAGGGCAGACAACACTGGTCAGCACTATTGAGAACACTGACTGTAACATTCCTGCTGCTAAGCCCACTGTCACTTGGAAGGAGCCAGGTGCCAGGAAATGGAGCACAGACAGGACTTGCACAAGAGAGGGGATCCCAGTGGGGTGACGGATAGCAGCTATCAGGTCAGGCTCCAATTGGGAACACAGCTCTGTGATTGTGGTCCTGTCAAGTCTATAGGTGAGGATGATGTTCCTGTCCTCCATTGTTGCCAAGTCCACCAGGAGTCTGTACACAGGGGGTTTCGCCATCTCCTATTCATCCGCATCAGTTGCAATCTATGAGGCAAAACGGTGAGCAGATGGTCAGCAACTCATAATTCCAACCACTACACTTCATTGCATGTTGTGAATGATAGTGCATATTGTTGGAGGGGTCAAAAATGGTGCTTATGTGTACTGTGACGCAGTTAGGAGCCATGGCCTGCCCCCCTTCAGATGGCGTCCGCCTGTCCTGTATGGAGGGACATGTGGAAATGACAGGACATGTGGAAATAATGTATTTCCGCCGACATTGTGCGCTGTTGCGGGAGGTGGTCGAGAACCGCTGTGCAACTCCTCATTGGTTATTATTGGACCCTATGGGGTACAGTGGGCAATGGTGATGTACGCCAGTGGTGACGGTACACACCGCCGCGGATGTGAGTGCCATTTTCTATCTGTTCACTCACATGCTACCTGACCTTCAACAGGGGAGGACCTACACTCCATGTGCTGCTGTGACCTGTGTCTGGAACCGTCCATGGCTCATGTCACTGGGGAAAGGGCCCCTGCCTTCACCTCTGTGGAGTTTGAGAGACTGGTGGATGGGGTCCTACCCCAGTACCGAATGCTGCATGGGCCTCCAGACCAACAGGTGAGTACACTGTTAGCACGATGCATGGGGCATGAATGCATGGAGTGCTTTGTGTGAAGGCCTTTTTCTTTAGTAGGGCGTTGACTTCGGCGTGTTTCCAGCATTCGGGGAAGGAAGCAGAAGAAAGCATTGTCAAGGAGTTCTCCAACCCCAACGCCATCGCCATCGCCAACGCCGTCATGCCCTCACAGGATTTGTGCGAATCCCTCGCCACCTTCTTCCATCGCAAGATCAGCGACCTCCACGACAGCTTCGGACACCAGATCCAACCAAGCATCACCGAACCCGCACCCCCGGCCATCACCCTCAATGACTGGACCCACATCAACACTGAAGAAACCAAATCCATCATGAACTCTATCCACTCCGGCGCCCCTTCGGACCCCTGCCCTCACTTCATCTTTAATAAAGCCGACGACATCATCGCCCCGCACCTCCAGACCGTCATCAACTCTTCTTTTTCTTCTGCTACCTTCCCCGAATGCTGGAAACACGCCGAATCAACGCCCTACTAAAGAAACCTATGGCTGACCCGAGCGACCTTAAAAACTTCCGCCCCATCTCTCTCCTGCCCTTCCCAGCCAAGGTAATAGAGAAGACCGTCAACAAACAGCTGACCACCTTCCTGGAAAACAACAACCTGCTCGACCCTTCACAAACCGGATTCCTAACCAACCACAGCACAGAAACCGCCCTCATCTCAGTCACAGACGACATCAGAACCCTGATGGACAACGGTGAAACAGTCGCCCTCATCCTCCTCGACCTCTCGGCTGCCTTCGACACCGTCTGTCACCGCACCCTAATCACCCGCCTCCGCTCCACCGGGATCCAAGGCCAGGCCCTGGACTGGATCGCCTCCTTCCTCTCAAACCGTTCCCAAAGAGTTTACCTCCCACCGTTTCGCTCAGACCCCACCGAGATCATCTGCGGCGTACCTCAAGGCTCATCGCTCAGCCCAACACTCTTCAATGTCTACATGAGCCCCCTCGCCGACATCGTACGCAAGCACGACATCATCATCACCTCCTACGCCGACGACACCCAACTTATACTCTCCCTCACCAAGGACCCCGCCAGCGCCAAAACCAACCTACAAGAGGGTATGAAGGACGTTGCAGATTGGATGAGGCTCAGCCGCCTAAAGCTGAACTCTGACAAAACGGAAGTCCTCATCCTCGGCAACACCCCATCCGCTTGGGACGACTCCTGGTGGCCCACGGCCATCGGCACCACACTGAACCCCGCAGACCACGCCCGCAACCTAGGCTTCATCTTGGACCCTCTTCTCACCATGACCAAGCAAGTCAACGCCGTGTCCTCCGCCTGCTTCCTCACCCTCCGCATGCTCCGCAACATCTTCCGCTGGATCCCCGCCGACACTAGAAAAACCGTGACCCACGCCCTCGTCACGAGCCGCCTGGACTACGGCAACACCCTCTACGCTGGGACCACAGCCAAACTCCAAAAACGCCTGCAACGCATTCAAAACGCCTCGGCCCACCTCATCCTCGACGTACCCTGCAACAGCCACATCTCCGCACACCTGAGACACCTGCATTGGCTCAGGTGTCTGCATTGGCTCCCAGTCAGCAAAAGAATCACCTTTCGACTTCTCACCCACGCACACAAAGTCCTCCACAACAAGGGACCGGAATACCTCAACCGACGCCTCAGCTTCTACGTCCCCACCCGCCTCCTCCGTTCCTCTGGCCTCGCGCTCGCTGCCGTCCCTCGCATCCGCCACTCCACGGCGGGTGGGAGGTCTTTCTCCTTCCTGGCAGCCAAGACCTGGAACTCCCTCCCCACCAACCTCAGGACCACCCAGGACCACTCCGCATTCCGGAGACTCCTAAAAACCTGGCTTTTCGAGCAGAAGTATCCCCCCCCTTTTTCCCCTAGCGCCTTGAGACCCGCACGGGGGAGTAACGCGCTTTATAAATGTTAATGATTTGATTTGATTTGAAGGCCTCATGTGGGGGGGTTGGTGGATAGGCCCTGGGCAGCGTGCAGCATGTATGCTGGGCCATGTCTGTGCGTAAGGGGATAGGAAGGGCCATGGTGGGCCATGAATGTAACATACAGGACTGTCTGACTGATACCTTTGCCTATGTGTATTTCTCTGCATGTCATCGCCCATAAAAAAAAAAGGGTATGTAGCGTGCCATCGCCAAGGACGTGCATACCCTGGGGGTCTATGGCAGGCGGAGCACCCACTGTCGTAAACGGTGGAAGGACCTGAGACGCTGGGCATGGAAGACGGTGGCGGGCTAGCTGGGGATGGCCTCCCAACGAGGAAGGGGTGCCTGTCGAACCCTGACCCCCCCTGATGTCCTGGATACTGGCGGTGGCCTATCTAGAGCTGGATGGGGGCATCACAGCAGACACAAGGGGGTGAGTACAGTGCCCCAATACACTACATAGGCGTGGTGGACTGGGTTCCTGGTGGGGGCCCCTATGTCAGGCCTGACACTGCAGGGTAGGTCCAATGTTTGGCAGGGTCTGCTGTAAACTTCCTCCAAACAGGCAAATAGGCATCCACTACTGGGCAGGGGTCTGTGGGTCTTAGGTATGCCACAACTGGTGATAGGTGTCCCTGTCCATGGGCTCGTGATTAGCATTGTGATTGGAAGTGCATTGCCTAGTGTGTAGGACTGTTCCCTTTGTGTGTGTGTTGTGTACGCCAACGGTGGTGTTGTTGCCGCCACTGACCAAGTGTATCCTTTGTCTCTTCCCCTTTTTTGTTTCATCATCCTGTCCTTTTGTGCATTAGCATCATCTGGTGGAGGAGCAGAGGCACCAATGACGGAGGGAGCTGCATCCCACAGGACCCAGGATGCCGAATCCACTGACGGTGAGGGCACCAGTGGGACAGAGAGTGAGGGAAGCACCACAGAGGAGACTGGAGGGGACAGTTCTGACAGTGATGCCTCCTCCGATGGAAGCTCCCTAGTGGTTGCGGACACCTCTGGGACCACCCCAACTACAGGTACAGCTGCCACCCCCTGTACCAGCACCGCCCTCCCATCAGCCCCCTCAGCAAGTTTCCCGTGCCCGCTCACCCAGGCGGGTGGGCATCTCCTTCACCCAAGGCACCTCAGGCCCTGCCCCAGTTAGTCCTGCTGCCCTGAGTGAGGAGGCTATTGACCTCCTGCGATCCATCTCTGTTGGGCAGTGAACCATTGTGAATGCCATCCAGAGGCTGGCAGCCCAAATGCAACAGACAAATGTATTCCTGGAGGGCATTCACACTGACATTGTGGCCCAACAGAGATCAATCCTCTCTGATGGCAGCCATTGTCCCTATTTCTAGCCTCCCCCTTCAACTTCCTCTACCCAATTCCATTCCCCTCAACCCCAACCTATCCCAAGCACACAGGCAGACCAGCATGCACACAAGACAACACACAAGAGTGGCTCAGGCAAACACAGGCACCACACATCATCCCACAGGCACTCACACAAAACACCATACAGAATCAGACATAATAACATCCACTGCCTCCACTGTGGCCTCATCCTCCTCCTCGTCCACCTCCCTCCCAGTTGCGTCTCCACTCACTCCTGCATGGACTACATCCACATCCACCATCACCAGCACGCCTATCACTACATACCACCACTTCCATGCACACATCCCCTGTGTCCTCTCACACTTTGTCTATGCCCCCTCCTCCAAAGTACACAAACGCAAGCACTCCACCTCACAACAGCATCCAGACCATGCACCTGCACCCAAACACAGCAGACTGACACCTCCTACAACCACTCCCTCTTCCTCCACCCCAAACCTTCACCCTGTTCCCACCCCAGTGTCCCTAAGAAGCTTTTCCTCTCCACCTTTTCCCTACCCCCCCAATCCTACACATCGTGCCAGGGTGGTCAGAACCCAGTCGAGCACCTCAGCCACCCTGTCCATGGCCACTGTAGTGTTGTCAGCTACTCCAGGTGGGAGAGGATACCGGGCATCAGGCAGCCACACTGAAAGGGTGCCTGCACTAGCTGCCACAAGGAAGGGCAAGAGGGCACCACCAGCTGCCTCGAGGAAGGGCAAGGAGGCACTACCATCTGCCTCGAGGAAGGGCAAGGAGGCACCACCAGCTGCCCAGAGGAAGGGAAAGGAAGCACCACCAGCTGCCTTGAGGAAGGGCAAGGAGGCACCACCAGCTGCCCCGAGGAAGGGCAAGGAGACACCACCACTGCCCCGAGGAAGGGCAAGGAGGCACCACCAGATGCCTTGAGGAAGGGCAAGGGTCCTGCACCTGCAGGCAGGAAGGACAGGAGGCCTGGTGCTGGGACTCATTCAGAGCCCCCGCCACCAACCATGTTGGTTCAGCTGTCTGAGGCTGCAAGGGAAGGGCTGGAGCCTCCAACCACCACTGCCAGCACAGCCACCAGCCCCAGTAAGCAGCCATCCGAGGCTGCAGGGGAAGGGCTGGAGCCTCCCCCCACCACTGCCAGCACCGCCACCAGCACCACTGCCAGCAGCAGCAGCCCCAGTGGGCAGCCATCCGAGGCTGCAGGGGAAAGGCTGGAGCCTCCCCTCAACAACTGCCAGCACTGCCACCAGCCCCAGTGGGCAGCCATCTGAGGCTGCAGGGAATGGGCTGGAGCCTCCCCCCACCACTGCCAGCTCAGCCAGCAGCACCACCACTGCCACCACTGAGCAGCCGTCATCACTGGCGGACAATGTATAGTCCTGCGTCCATGGGCTGTTGTGCGCCCTGGCCCCAGTAAATCCTGTGTGTGTGACACCCAGGTGAGAGACGGTGACCTTGCACTCCCCAAGATCTGCATCACTGGGCACAATGCCCCCTCCAGAACCAGCTGAGAAGCCATCCACTCACCCCGTCCTTCCCAGGATGAAGAACACTGGGCACAATGCCCCCTCCAGAACAAGTGGAGATGCCATCCACTCACCCCATCCTCCACAGCATGAAGATCACTGGGCACAATACCCCCTCCAGAACCAGTGGAAGAAGCCATCCACTCACCCCATCCTTCCCAGGAGGAAGAACACTGGGAACAATGCCCCCTCCAGAACCAGTGGAGGTAGTCACCCACTTGAGATACTATGGCTTTGCACTCCCCAGGACCAAGCATTGGGCAGACCACCCACTTGAGAGACTGTGGTCTTGCACTCCCCAGGACCAAGCACTGGGAAAACCACCCACTTGAGAGACTATGGCTTTGGACTCACCAGGACAGGGCACAGAGCATGTAGCCGCCTCCAGGACCAGTGGCATTGTACCATCTTCCGGCTGAGGTGTCCCCCCATTCCCCGACCACCCGGGGTGCCTGTCTGTTTTTGACCTGATGCCCCGGCAGTGTTCTCTCTGTGTTGTTGCAGGAGTGAGGTGGGGCCTTGGCCTATGTGTTGTGGCCCTGTGGCCCACGGACATTGAGGACTGGACAGTGTCCTTACATTTGTACATGTATATACATATGGTTTTTGCTGCTCTTATTCATTTAATTTGTACATATTACACTCACTTTCTTCAAATAATTTTGTCCTTGTATTATTCCTGAGGGGTATGGGGTGAGTATGTAGTGTTACTGCATCTGCTTGTGTGTATGGGGGTGGGGTGTTGCACGTGTGTGTCACTCTCTTTTTCCTCCCTCCCTCCCCTGTGTGCTAGGCGGAAGTACTCACCATTGTCGTCTTCGCTGGCGTTGGTGTTCATAGTGAAGCAGAAGATAGACGAGCATGGGAACACCTGGAACTCGGGCTCCATGGCGGCGTGGTTCTTCCTTGAGTCTCCTGAGTTGAGTCATTTCCCTTCTGTGCAGTGTTTCCGCCAGGCTTTTGATGTCGTTGGTACCGGTCCGGAAAAGTTGGCAGATAGGCCTGTCATAATTCACTGGGCGGAACATTGTCTTCCGCCTGGCTGTTGGCGGTTACCGCCATGGTGCTTGTTGGTTTCGCCCTGGCGGTCGGTGTGTTAAAGTGGCTGTCTGTCTGAGCGGTTTTCACCGTGGTCATGATTCCAATTTTTTACTGCCGGCCTCTTGGCGGTATTACCGCCGCTTTATCACCGACCGCCAGGGTTGTAATGAGGGCCTATGTCTTTTTTGTGTAGATAGAATGAAAGTTATTCTAATGGTTATGTGTCTTGGGACTCGATTAATAACATTAGTCACATATTGCGAGATCTGAGGATCTATACCCCTCAAAGAGGTGATCTCGTCATTCTTCACGAATGTTAGTTTTCCTGCATTGTGCCATCTGTATCTATGCAAGCCATTGTCCTTTTCTTTTTGGGCTTGGCAATACAGTCTCAGGCAAAATGACCAGGCTTGCCACAATAAAGGCAAAGATTACCCACACATTGTATGTCCTTCTCTTCTGATGACAAGGACCCCTTGATATCTCCAATTTGCATAGGTTCTGATTCAGATGCCTTATCATCCTTGTCTTTTCTTTCTGTTTTCGGGACTAATACTCTTGTCACATTTTGTGGCTCTCACTTCTACGTTCACTTAGTCTATGATCCAGTTTAACAACCAGATCAATTAATTCTGTGCAGTTCTCATGTAATTCTACAATGTGTGCCAGTGAGGCTTTTAAATCTTCCGTAAGACCTCTATAAAACCAGGATGTATGTTTTTCCTCAGGCATAAGGCGGTCAAACGGAGTAATGTAGGTTAAAAGATCTATAGGGTCCTGTTGCAAATTTAAAAGCTCATTGTCACTGGAATGAATGAAAGCATGCTGCATAAAAAGGCTATTCATTGCTGCCTTAAAGGCTGTGAAATTGTACAGGATAGGGCCATAAAATTCAATGAACACAATGACCCAATTAGCCACCACACCACCCAGATAAGAAATAAGGAAGGCGACTTTGGCTGCATCAGAGTAAAAAATCTGTGGCTTACAAATGAAATATAATTGGCACTGACTCGTGAATACTGTGAATTGTGCTCCATCTCCATTAAATACTTCTGGGTTAGCCAGAGGAACCGGACTAGGAGTCATGGCTGTAGAATGTAAGTTTTGGTCTGGGTGAGATGAGTGAGGGGTCCGACAAAGGGTTTGTAAATATTATTAAATATAGGTGAGCTTAAAATGGGTGATTCCCTTTCTGTGAAGTATCCCTCCACTGTATGAATTCAGTTTGGCTTATGATGAACTCCTCCCTTATACTTGCATTCTATTCTTTTAGGTGTTGCACTTCTATTTGAAGTGTGTGCAATATATCAGTTATCTGGGTAGTCTCAAAAGGGCTATCTGCTAAGGCTTGAAGTAAGGTGTCCATAGTCACATTGTCGCCCTAAAGGAACATTTTTTTCTGTGGCTCAGCCTTCTGTTGTGAGCCACTCACCTGAACTCCAGGTGGTTCCGATGGGGCAACAATAGTCCCTGAATCCCAATGAGAACTAACCGGGCAGCAATGAAGGACACACCACAACCCTAGGAGTTTCCAAGAGGATGGGGGCTGGGGTGACAGAGAAAGAGAGAAGTACCAGGACTTCTGCATATTCAGATTTCTCTATTCCAGGCACTGCTGGGCTCAAAGATATCTGGATTCTTGTTCTGGATTCAGGATACTGGCAATCAGGATTATTCAGATACAACGGTGTGGACTCAGATTTCCCTGTGATGAAACCACACTTTAAAACTGGAAAAACTAAACTCATCTTTGGCATTAACTAATATGAAATCAACATATTAATAATTCTCTTGAGAAACATTCTCCAGTGTGATTCAAGAATCATCCAGGAATTATCATGAACTGGAAATATCAAGTACAAGGATTTCGCTGAGAGTAAATAACTGGGTTAATCACAAACAAAACTAATTCAAATCATTTAGTAGTTCAAGATGCTCAAGATTTCAAGGCTCAGATGCAAATATGCAATGGCAATCAGATTATAGTTGTCAATTGTCCCAAAAGTCTTTAGAACACCAACATCAGATTCTGATTGAGAAAATATGGATTGAAAATCAACTATGAGCACAAGATCCAGGAAGGTGCAGCTATTACAAGAAATATGACTTTTCTCTAATGTCTTTTCAGTCACAAGATCCGGATATTATTGCTGGCTTTAGAGAAGTTTGATTAATCAGTGCTGAGCAGGATCCCAAATTAAACAGAAAAACTGGTGTCTACAGGCATTGTAGTAACTGTGGAGAAGATCGGGAATACTAGGTCAGAACTGAGGAAGCGCCTTGCTGTGAGGAGAAGCCTATCGCTGTGAAGGTATGGATGCCGCTGCGATGAGAGGACTGCCGCTGTGAAGGGAAGGCTGCTGAAGACTGGAGGCAGGTAGGGGTCACTTCCACGTTAAACGAGGCTAAGCAGGATTTCATCTGAAATGGCGGCTTTTACAACTGAGCCAAACCAGGTGAAAGGAAACACATGGGGGAAAAAAGAGGAACTTGTTAGTCATTTTTGTAACTGCACATGTTTCTCAGCTGTCTTTTTCCCATTAGGAGGATCAATTAAAGAACCAGCAGTTGTTGACAGTTGACATGTGCTTCCTGGATTACCTGGGTGAGACCCAGATGTTTGTAGACAGTTGACATGTGCTTCCTGGATGATTTGGGTGAGGCCCAGGTATTCCGATGTTATCCTGACAACAAGCATTGGTCTAGATTTGTCTAGAACATTGCCATTATGTTAATAACTGAGTTGCAAAGTTACACAAGGTTTCATGGCATAACATGATTCGAACTGGTACTGTGATGAAAAGAATATTAAAACATTTCTGATATCACTCACAAGGGGGGAGATAAGGCATGAATAAGGCATGACTAGCCCTGCTCACAGATGGGACCATGACAGCAGCCAATGAGAGCACTCACTCCCTCAGTGGTATGAGTCCTGGGGGAGCAAATTGACCCAACGGAATGAAAGCTCCCTGGGCCAGTCAGAATACTTCATTTTTAAAAATTGTGTTTGAAGCCTTAAACCCAACCATCCAGATATACAAATATTTTTAAACCTTAATAGTTCAAAACATACTCAATGGATTTAAACAAAACCAAAAAAGCACACTTTCTAAACCAAGATTTAGCTTCCTGCAAAATTTGATGTAATCCCGTTCAGCAGTTTTTGTGGTAGTAGTGTCTAAATAAAGTCTCTACAAAATGTTTGGGGATTTTGCATTTTGGGAACCCCCCCTTTTTCCCTCAGCCCCTGCTTGACAGGTCATCCTGACACTACCCATGCACAAAGTAGACAAAAAAGAGCACCTTTAAAAAAAAAATGTAGTGAAGATTCGTCAAAGTGTGCCAAAGTTATTTGCATTTCAAAAAAGGCATTTGCTATGGAAACACTTACCTAACTACCCCCGTGACTACCACTCAGTAACATAATATAAACATATTGTTGCAGCCAACCCACTATAATAACACAACCCTATCCCTATGCACTCATGATTTGCTTCTTTGCTTGGTGGAGATGTGATCATTTTCCTGTGCATCAAGAAGGTGTTGCAAAAATCTGTTGGCAACACGTCCAGGGGGTACTTTTAGAAACCTGTCCATCTTCTGTGCAAAATGGGGGGAAGGGGTTGCATATGACTAATGTTTCTGGGGCAGGGCCAAAAGTGTGGGGCTTCTAGGACATTTACATACTTGTTGTTTTTAAAAGGCGCAAGACAACCTCTGGTCTCCGCATCAGATGGCAAGAATTAACCCACTCTTCACAGACACTACATGATACATTGCACTAAAAAAAGGAAGGATGCAAACACTATCCTTAAGGTTTAGAGATAACTTTCCACAGTGGAAATGTCAAAAAAATAAACTTGCTTTGCCTTGGCCATGCACACGAAGTTAGGATGATTAGTACATTACTGAAGAAGATCTTCAGTTTGGGTACTGCTTTGTGTCAGAATGAATCCTGCACTACATATTTATCTGTCATAAATATGCAGGGATAGATTCATTATTTTCATTTGTAATTGTTGGGGACCACAGGGGGAGCCTCAAGGCAACCGTGGGCCTAGCCAGCTCCATGCCTCCTGCAGGAGCAAGCATTGCTCCTGCATGCAGGGAGCTGCTAAAAATTAAGCCCCGGGGCTTTAATGAAATTAAAAGCGGGGGGTGTCCAGCTGCTCCGCTGCCCTGGGAGCCACCACCTCCCAGGGGCTCTAATTAAAACAAATGCAGGGGGCTGCTCATCCCCCCACAGCACAGGGGACCGCCACCTCTCTGGGGCACATATTGAAAACAAATGCTGGAGGGAGCACTTGGCCACCCCCTCGCAGGCCCGGTGATCATCACCTCCTTGGGGGCACACATCAATTTCAATGTAGGGGGACTGCACGACCCCCGCAGCCCCGGGGACCACCAATTCCCTGGGGCAAGTTTGAAGAAAGAGGGTCCATTTCAGACCCACATAAACCTGGGGGTCCACCACCTCCCTGGGGCTGCATGCAAAGTTGGAGGGCAGCCGCGCTGCCCCCTTGAGGAGCCACAGATGGCCCTGGGGACTGCCACCCCCAGGGAAGGCTCCTGCTATCTCCTGGGGAGCCCACCTCTGGGGCATAGCTGCTTGCTTTTGATTGGTGGGATACCATCATGGGATGGAAGGGAGGGAGTGTGCAATACGAAGTTAACCGTGGCATACTGGTTAAGGTCACAGACCCTCACACTGAAAGTTGAGGGTTCTAGTCCGCAGCATTTCCCTACTTTAATTTCTTGTAAAATGTTAAAGTCTAAGGTTCATACTGAAAGGTGATCTAACTATTTTTAACTGATGAATACATTTTCTTTTCAGTTTGTCCAGAAATATCTAATTCTAAGTATATCATCCATCAAAGCCTAAAAATCTCCCTCTCCCTCTCACTCTCTTTCTCTCTTTCTCCATTTCTCTGTTTTAATCACTTTCACCCACTCAGACCCTTATACACCCACTCACAGACCCACTCACTCTCATGCACCAACTCACAGACCCACTCAGACTCTTGTGCACCCATCCACAGCCCCCTTAGACCATCATTCAACCACCCACAGACCCACTCAGACACTCACCCGCTCACACTCATGCACCCACTCACACTCATGCACCCACTCAAAGACCCACTTACACTCATGCACCCACTCACAGACCCACTCAGACCCTCGTGCACCCACTCACAGTCCCACTCAGACCCTTACGCAACCACTCACAGACCCACTCATACACTCACCCACTCACAGACCCAATGAGGCCCTTGTATACCCACTCGTAGACCAACTGAAACCCTCACACACCCACTCACAGACCAAACAGAAACTGATGCACCCACTAAGACACTGATGCACCCATTCTCACACCCAGACAGACACTCTCACACCCACTCTCACCCTCAGATACACCCTCTCACACCTATTCTCAAACCCAGAGAGACAGGTTGTGGCCAACTACCAACACACACGGACGAAAGGCTGTGTGCAGCGTGGGTTTGGGTGGGTTGGGGGGGTTTGCCGTGCATGGGCCGAGGTTGTACGCGGTGGAAGTTAGATTAAGGTATGGTAATGAAAATTACTTTACATTAAAAAAAATATAGAATTTCACAGAAAAAAACAAAGATTACAGGGACGTTATCATTAGTAAATGGAATTGAAAAAAACATAGAAAATCACTTAAAACAACAAAGGTTACAGGGACGTTATAGTTAGGGTCACATTTTAAACATATCAAACCATAGAATTTCCCTATTATAGTTATAGTTATCTCAAGTAACTATAATTTGTGCCCTAAGGTAACTATAACTCGCTCATAACCCTTCAAATAACCAGGTTTCTTGCAGCATCTCCATCTTTTTCGCAAAAAATCACACCCACTTGACCCTTCAACCTTTTCCACATTTCAAACAGGATCCTCTGAAACCACCACACTTGGTAGTTTCACCACTCTACTAAGATTCCATATCCTATGATTATATGTTCTGACAGCATTGTTGAATTCTTTAATAACCTTCATGGATGATAAATATTTGGTCCACAATGAAGTAGACACTTTTTGAGGATTTTTTAATCTTGCTATATCACCCACTTGTAACTCCATCTTCCTCACAGCCTTGCAAATAGCAAACCTCTTCTTTCCCTCAGTCATCTTTGTTAATTCCACTGCACCCTTCTCCTGCACATCATGCTCAACACATTCCACACCTAGGGAGTCATTACAACTCTGGCGGTCTTTGACTGCCAGGGCTGTTTTGTCGGAAGCTCCACCAACAGGCTGGCGGTGCTTCCTTGGGAATTACGACCGTGGCGGAAGCGCCGCGGTCGCACCGCTGGGACCGGCGGTTTCCCGCCATTTTTGTCCCGGCGGTTTAAATCCACCAGGGCAGCGCTGCTTGCAGCGCTGCCCAGGGGATTACTAGTCCCCCTCCCGCCAGCCTTTTCATGGTGGTTTGAACCGCCATGAAAAGGCTGGCGGAAAGGGGAGTCGCGGGCCCCCTGCCACCGCTCCATGCAGCTTTTCACTGTCTGCATAGCAGACAGTGAAAAGCGCGATGGGTGTAACTGCACCCGTCGCACAGCCGCAACACCGCCGGCTCCATTTGGTGCCTGCTCCCGTGTTGCGGCTGAGATCCCCGCCGGCTCAGCGGGGATCTCCAAATAGGCCCCACGGGAGTGCAGCCGCATTGGCGGCCGCCCAGCGGTTTCAACTTGGCGAGCGGCGGTTGCCGCCCACCAAGGTTGACATGAGGGCCCTAGTCTTGTCATACACCCAGGAGGGAAAAACTAACGTATTAGTCCTCCTTTTCCACAACAACCACAATAAACTCTGCTCTGATTAGCGAATCCCGATACTTTGTTGCTGACTAGTTTCTCTTCCCTGTACTGTCAAACAAATAACACCGTTAATGATGCAAAGATCAAAGTTTAAACAGAAAAAAAGTAACAACTGTGCAGAAATACACAGGCTGTCTCGGTTGTAATAACACTGGGTGCGGGAGAGATGATGGACTGGCTGTGTATGATTTTCAATAAAATGTCCTACAGCAAGAAAGTTCCAGGTGACTTGAAGTAAGCAATCATTGTGCCAATCTCAAAGCAAAGGGGTCATAGGCAGAGTGCAGGAGGGAGAGGGAAAGAGGCAGCTTTTTATGGCCTGTAATATCTTTTCTGACAGCACTCCTGATACCGAACTGCTCCAAGCTGCTCTTGACAGAGAAACTACAAGATGAATAGCTTGTCTTTCAGGAAATATTAGCGCAGGCTCCAGAAATGAAAACGGGCCGCAAAATAAATAATATCTCCGATCATATCTTTCCTCATGCAATTTACCACAGGACAGCACAGAGGGGAGTGCTCATACCAGCCGTGTTAACTGGAGAAAACAGCTGGCTTGTCTGCATCCGCCTCGCTGGAAGTGCCAGGGTTTGCAAAGAGAGCATGCTCAAATTAAATCCATTTAACATAGCAATGTGGCAGAATGGGCACTCTTGCATGCTAAAAGAAATACCGATTAATTCTTACAGAATAGCATCGGATCTCACTGCAACCAGATAACACATACAATTGACAGCTGGAGACGAAATTGGCAGGCTAAATTGACGGGAGGACGCGTAGCAATCATCATTATCCATGTATCTGATGTGGCTTAGGGAACCACTTGGAATTTTGTCCTATCTTGTCCCAACTCGGGTTGATGAGACGGGATTTTATCATGTGAAACAAAATGAACTGCTTATGCAGGCAAACGTCACTTCTCCACTACAAATATCCACGAACCTGTTATGTTAGGTTTTGGAAAATCCCATGTTATGGATTGAGGGAGGGGGGATACGTAGTTGACCCCGTCACGCTTGGCAGGAATGCTTTTAGCCATGACATGTACGGGTGTAGAATAAAAAGGCTCGGGGCTCTGTGCCTCGTGTGAGGTAAGAGTACAAAACTGGTGTTGCCTCCTCACTTTGGGCTCTGCAGGTTTTTTAGGCTGCACTGGGCGACATAACGAATTGGCAATGAAGGGGAATGCGGTGTTGCTCGCCTGTTCATCCTGATCCGTGCCCCAACAGCTGGTTGCTTGGCTGTGGCAACAGACTTTCTGCGGGCACATTCCTGCGCTTCAAGTCAGCCCTGGCAGATGACTGTGACCGCATTCGCCTATTTTTCCTTCCGCAGTTCACCATTGTGGCCCCCCTCTGGGTGCGAGGGCCGCCTGCATCTGTCCTGTGCCGTAGAGTGTGCTGGTGCTGCTGGTATCCTGCATGTGGGTGAGTTCAAGAAGCATGCAAGTCATTCATCTCAAGGTGACTTTGGGCTCCTGATGGTGACCACATCTGTAAACATCAAAGGAAAGAATCCTGCTAAAAAGTGCCCATCCCACAGTGAGTGTACTGATCTCTGCTGCCTGGGAGTGGAAGATTAGTGGCTCCAAGTAGGCGTGTGAGCCCCAGTTCATCACCCACAGCATGTTTTCTCCCTCACCAGGTGCCTGTATTTTATCAGACTTGCCTGGTTGTTCCATTCAGCACCATTATATCTGCTTGCATACCACCTGCCTGTAGTGACCCATGATGGCTTCAGTACTACCCCTTGAGCCTTTTGTAGTTGAAGGCACCCCAATCTACACAAATAGCCCAATGGAAAGACTGGGTTAAAGCTGGAAAATTACTTCACTGCAGTAGAGTTAGAAATTGACCAATGCCACCCCATGCTCCTACATCCACGAGGCACCACCATTCACAAGCTGGGAAAGTCGGTAGTGGAGGCTAGACCACGTTTTACCTACTATATCCTGAAGCAGGCCCTCACTATGCACTTCAAACTGCTCACGAATCCTGATTGCGAGCAGTTTCTCCTTCGCTAAGTCAGGCAGCTTCCTGAAGAATCAGTGGAAATGTTCTATGTTTGACTAAATGAGCTTGCCAGCACCTGCATGCTGCCAGATGCCGATGATGAGATTCTGGCCCAGTTTATACAGGGGTATTTCTTCGTCAAACTGAGGGAGAACATCCTAAAGGTCCCAGGGATGTCTGTGGCTGACATGGTTACAATGGGGCAGTCGAAGGATCTTTCAAAAGTGTACGCTGCACACATAAAAGTGGCTCTACAATGAAAGGTGAAGACAGAGCCTGTCAAAGTGGTGGTGCCTGTAGGAGTATAAAAGAAAAAAGCCCTCCCCAAAGCTGCTGTGAGCGTCAAGGTGTGTTACACATACGGGAGACCCTATCCTCATCAAGGGAAGAGGTGTTCCGCCCGCAACAAACTAAATCATTTTGCCAATGTATTTCGCTCATCTGCTCCTCAAAAGATACAAAAACCCAAGTCTGTCAACATCATGCAGATGCCAGTTGCGTCAATAAACATTCTGGCACAGTCATTATTGCAAACTCTTCCACTATGGCCAGGTCTGCTCCCCACAGGCACTCAGGTATTTGCTTTTGGGTCTTCAACGTCACTCCCATTGGTGGGGTTGTTTACAATAGAGATCTTACGTGAGTCCTATTCAACTCATGCCAAAGTATATGTTACTAAGAGCGGCTCTGGAATGTTGCTAAGTTGCAGGACAGCGGAACAACTTCATTGAATCTACTTAGCTTTCAGTGGAGTGTGGACAATTTATTAGCCAAATTCTCCCAACTGTTCAATGGCATTGGATGTCTAAAAAACCGTCTCATACATCTTCATATTGATGAGTCAGCCAGTTGCACTGAGACATTGACAGATGGCTTCCATCTGCGCTGCAAGGTGGAGGATGTACTGAGAAAGCTTCAGCAAGCTGACATTGAGTGGGTAGACAGACCAACACACTGAGTGTCCTGGACTGTTGTCACTCGCAATCCTAAACAGCCAGGTGAAGTTAGGATTTGCATTGACATACGCCTACCTAACATGGCCATCCAACATGAAGGTCACCTAATGACCACTGTAGATGATATAGTTGCTAAAGTGAGCCGATCGAGATGGTTCTCTAAAATGGATCTTCACACAGGATATCATCACCTGCTGCTGGCTCCAGAGTGAAGGTCCATTACCACTTTCTCCACCCATGTCGGCTTATGACGATAAGAATGTCTCCATTTTGTAGTGTCAAGCACAGTGGGGATTTTCCAAGATACGATCAGAAGAGTGCTGGCTGGATTGACGGGAGTTCCCAATGTCAGTGATGACATTTTTGTACATGTCCCAACTATTGAGGAACATCTCAATTTGCTGAGGGTGATGTTCCAATGATTACAGGACAATGGTCTCACCTTACCCCGCAACAAATGTGCTTTTCTTCAGGAGAAGATTGCTTTCTTTGGCTACCATTTCTCTGAGGATGAGGTCATGAGTGATCCTGCCAAAGTTCTAGACATTCAACCAGTCCCAGCGCCTACCAGTGTTACAGGCATCCAAAGCTTTCTGGGGATGGTCACATATTGTGACTGTTTCATTCAAAATCTGACCACCCTCATGGCCACACATCAAGAGCTGACCAAAACAAATGGAGTGTGGCAATTGGTCCCACCCAAGGGGAAGCTTTTCAAGTGACAAAACAAGCTACCTTGGTGTATATTGATCCTCGCCATGAGTCAGAATTGTTGGTGGATGCCAGCCCCACTGGCCTTGGGGCAGCTCTATCTCAAAAACAAGATGGTAGTGAAAAGGCTCTAGTGGTATATGCCAGTGTGTTCCTCTTGTTTAAACTAAGAGGAAATGACACCAAGGAAAGCAGCACTCTTAGTCTGAGTAATTCATTTATTAAGGCACTTCCCAGATATCAAATGAAAGCACACAAATACATGAAAATAAGCATTTAACTCAAATCAAGAAAAACATGTGCATATGCAAGAATAATCACAGCTGTTAAACAATCACAGACAAAAATGTGCAATACATCTGCAGTGAATATATACATACGCTAGATAATTAGGAATTAAAATGCATCACTTTGGGGGTTAAATCCATCATCCTTGCCAGCACCAAGCCGAGGACCCCTGAAACAGCTGAGGCAGGAGACCCCCCCCAATGGATCAATCTCCCGGGCAGTGCGTCCACCCCACAGGTGAGTTAATGTCTTAGTGCTAAGGTTCCTCGTCTTTTATACCTTAAACTAACTTAAGACGAAGACTCTAAAAACCTCTTTGTCAGAGGCTGGTCTGGCTTGTAGTGGGTACCTAAAGGTACTGACACCTTGTGCCAGGTCCAGTTATCCCTTATTAGTAGATTGGTAGTGTTCTAGCAGCTTAGGCAGGTAGAGGTAGCTATAGAAGAGCAGCTTAGGCTGAACTAGGAGACATGCAAAGCTCCTACTATACCACTTATATCATATAGCACTACATCAGAAGAATCACAATATTCAGAGTTCCTACAAATAAAAGTACTTTATTTTAGTGACAATGTGCCAAAAATATCTCAGAGGATATACTCCCTTAGGAGGTAAGTAAAATACACAAAATATACACACAAACCAAAATCAGGTAAGTAAACAGTTAGAAAAGTAGTGAAAACACTGTAGAATACAATAGGATGCAATAGACCTAGGGGCAACACAAACCATATACTAATAAAGTGGAATGCGAACCACTTAGAGACCCCAGGCCTAGTGTCGTGTGTAGAGGGTCACTGGGAGTGTAAGACAACGCTGAGGGTGTCCAAGACACCCCACCCCAAGATCATGAAAAGTAGGAGTAAAGTGACCCTACTTCCCCAGAAACACACTAAAGTCGTGATGGATTCTGCAAAGACCACAACTGACTGCAAAGCACTGAAGATGGATTCCTGGACCTAAGGACCTGTAAAGAAAGTGGACCAAGTCCAAGAGTCACAAAAGTGTCCAGGGGGGCAGGAGCCCACTAACCCCCGAATTAAGGTGCAAAATGGCTGCTCTGGGTGGAAGAAGCTGAAGAGTCTGCAACAGTGGAAGGTGCCAGGAATTTCTCCTTTGCACAGAAGATATCCCACGGAATGTTGGAGGATGCAGAGTTGTTTCTTTAAAGAAAGACCACAAACAAGCCTTGCTAGCTGCAAAGGCTGCAGATAAAGAAAAAGGGTGCTGCCCAGGCCCAGGAAGGACCAGGAGGTTGCCACTTGGAAGAGGAGACAGAGGGGGCCCTCAGCAATAGTGAGAGCCCATGCACAAGAAGGCAGCACCCACATAAATATTTGAACACGGGTTCAAGAAAACTGAGCATGGTGGTCGTCTCAACACTACAAAGTAGGGTTCACGAAGCCGGTGGTCAACTCAGCGAGTTGAGCAATGCAGGACGGAGTATTGGTGACCTGGGCTGTGCTGTGTATGAAGGATTCCTTGCAAAAGTGCACAGAAGCCCTAGCAGCTGAAGTTCACGCATTACACAGGATTACTGTCTGGCGAGGGGAGGCAAGGACTTACCTCTGCCGAATTTGGACAGATGGACCACTGGACTGTCGGTTTCACTTGGATCCACCACCTGTGTTCCAGGGGTCACGCTCGTCACGATGAGAGGGGACCCAGAGGACTGGTGAAGCTGAAGTTTGGCGCCTGAGTTAGCAGAGGGATGACTCCGTCAACCCACAGGAGATTTATTCGTGGCTTCCAGTGCAGGGTGAAGGCAGACAGCCCCCAGAGCATGCAAAACCAAGAAACAGTCGAGAAAGACGGCAGGATTAGGTGCTACAATGTCGCTGGTAGTCTTCTTGAAACTTTGTTGCAGTTTTGCAGGCATCCTGAAGGAGTCAGCGATCGTTCCTTGGCAGAAGTCAAAAAGGGAGATGCAGAGGAACTCTGGTGAATTCTTGCACGTCGTCATCTGAGAAAAAGCCCACAGGAGAGACCCTAAACAGCCCTCAGAGGAGGATTGGCCACCTAGTCAGGTAAGCATCTATCAGAAGGGGTCTCTGACATCACCTGTTGGCACTAGCCACTCAGAGGCCTCCATTGTGCCCTCACACCTCTGGATTCAAGATGGCAGAGGTCTGGGATACACTGGAGGAGCTCTGTGCACCACCCCTGGAGTGGTGATGGACAGAGGACTGGTCACTCCCCTTTCCTTTGTCCAGTTTCGTGCCAGAGCAGAGACTGGGCATTCCCTGAACCGTTGTAGACTGGCTTATGCAAGGAGGGCACCATATGTGCCCTTCAAAGCATTTCCAGCGGCTGGGGGAGGCTACTCCTCCCAGCCCTTAACACCTATTTCCAAAGGAAAAAAGCCTGTCTGTAGGTCTGTGGGTTGGCAGCAACAGTAGCTGCAGTGAAAACCCCAGAGAGCGTGTTTGGCAGTACTCGGTTTCCATGCTGGAGCCCCGGGGATACATGGGATTTGCACCCCAATACCAGATTTGGCATGGGGGGGACAATTCCATGATCTTAGACATGTTACATGGCCAAATTCGGAGTTACCATTGTGAAGCTACATATAGGTATTGACCTATATGTAGTGCATGCATGTAATGGTGTCCCGCACTCACAAAGTCCGGGGAAATTGCCCTGAACTATGTGAGGGCACCTTGGCTAGTGCCAGGGTGCCCTCACACTTAGTAACTTTGCACCAAATCTTCACTAAGTGAGGGTTAGACATATAGGTGACTTATAAGTTACTTAAGTGCAGTGTAAAATGGCTGTGAAATAACAAATACTCAAGATTTGTTTGAGCTCCCTATGGGAAATGCTGCAGCCCATAGGGATCTCCTGGAACCCTCAATACCCTGTGTACCTAGGTACGATATACTAGGGAATTATAAGGGTGTTCCAGTGTGCCAATTAGAATTAGTGAAAATGGTCACTAGCCTATAGTGACAATTTTGAAGGCAGAGAGAGCATAAGCACTGAGATTCTGATTATCAGAGCCTCAGTGACACAGTTAGTCACTACACAGGGACACACATTCAGGCCACAAACTATGAGCACTGGGGTCCTGGCTAGCAGGATCCCAGTGAGACAGGCAAAAACAAACTGACATACATGTAAAAATGGGGGTAACATGCCAGGCAAGATGGTACTTTCCTATACTCTTGTCCTGCTGTTATGAAACTCAAATGCTGGCCATACTTGGTCTGTGTCAAAAACAGGCAAACTAACTGTCCAGGCCCCATGTGCGCATTCCTGAGACAGAGCTGTACCTTTCTCTGATGGAAACATTCTCAACCTTGTACTATCCTTCTGCAGCTGCATCCCTCATAATATGTTCCAGCATGTTAGGACCCTGCTCTGTTGAGAAGAGTGAAAATACGTTCAGTGTGGAAAACAAGCTTTGTGTAGAAAAATCCTGTGCCGCTGCTGTGACGGCAACTGAAGCTAAGCACAAAATGGAGTCAATGGTCAAGATGGAGTCGGTGGTTAAATACACATAGCATTACCGCCAGTCATGCTCTAACAGATACTGAGCAGCAATATTCTCATTTTGAAAAGGAAACCATTGCATTCTATTGGAGGTGTCACTATTTTCACCTATATTTCTATGGCCAACCATTTACACTTCACATGGACTATGTTGGAAAGATACGTCTGTGAGCAAGGTAATGTTACGCGCTGCACAAATGGAGTCCACAGATGAGGAGAAGGGTTCACTCTGGGTTACTTCAGTGGTCCCAGAGAATGTAGACAGAGATATCCACCTGGGTTCACAGAGGCATAGAACTAGCAAGAGCCCCTGCAGTAATGGGCCATTGTCACAATTCTATCGTACTATGCAGGGAAGTCCAGCAAGGTATTGATTGGCCTACTCTGGCTTTAAGATGCAAGGGGGTAGTGTTGGAAGTGGCCCTTTCTGCAGGGTTTCCCCTTTCCTTTTGCCTCTGACCTCCTGTTTCAGGACTACGTGCTGCATTTAATTTTTTCTGGCTTTAGGACTCTGGTGACTTTACTACTGCTGACCTAAAGTGCAAGTGCTCACTGTCTTAATGATATTGGTGATTGGTTTATCAATGATTGGCATATTTGGTTTACAAGTAAGTCCCCACTACAGTGCAGAGTGTGGGCCTGTGAATCATATGCACTTGTGGGCCTGCAGCACTGATTGTGACACCCACATGAGTAGCCCTGTAAACATGCCTCAGACCTGCCAGTGCAGTGTCTGTGTGTGGAGTTTTAAACTGCCATTTCAACCTGGCAAGAACACACATTTGCCAAGCCTAAACCTTCCCTTTTAGTACTTGTAAGTCACCCCTAAGTTAGGCCCAAGGCAGCCCTATTGGCAGGGTGCAGTGTATTTAAAAGGCAGGACATATACTGGTGTGTTTTACCTGTCTTGATAATGAAATACTGCTAAATGTGTTTTTCACTTTTGAAAGGCCTATATCTCCCATAGATTATCATGGGGATTGCCTTGAAATATTATTCAAGTTTAATTTCGTATTGGGAGCAGATAGGGAAATTGAGTTTGGAATCTCTGAACTCACAATTTAAAAATACATCTTTTGGTAAGTTGATTTTTAAATTGTAAGTTTAAAAATGCCACTTTTAGAAAGTGGGCATTTTTCTTGCTTAACAATTCTGTGCTTCTGCCTGTGTGAGGAATACACATCTGGGTCAGGAAGACAGTTGGGCTATTTGTGAGTTCACTCTAGACAGTCACACAAAGGGATATAAGGTGTGCCCTGCATATCCAGGTGGGTCTTCCAGGGCTAGAGTCATGGGAGGAGCTGACACTTGTACCTGAATAGGTCTGTGTCTGTCCTTACAAAAAGCAGTCTCCAACCCCCTAGATTGTGCCTAGTGCCACGGCAGGAAAGTCAGGGTATTGTGCATTACAAAGACTTTCTCTTGAAGTTTGCCTATTTTAAAGGCAGAAAAAAGTATAAGTACTTGACCTCTGAGACCATAACTTTAAAGCACTTCTCGACTGAGGACATTCAGTCAAGAAGAAGCAATAGATGCTGTAGGAAGGACTGCCACTCTGATGGTTGCTTTGTTGTGCTAGCCTGCTGCTTGCTGCTTCTGTCCTGGGAGTGAAAGGATTGGACTTTACATTCTACATCCTGCTTTCCAAGGTTCTCCAAGGGCTTGAACTAAGCCAGCCTCCTTTTAAGAAGTCACAGGGACAACAAACACTTCATCTGCCAGTGCATGGGCTTTTCTGCGAGAGTCCTGACAAGCCAAGTGGTGCCAAATCCAGTCCCTGAGGCCTTGGAAGTCTGAGCTTGAGACCTGAAGAGAAAGTCCACTCACTGATGTGCACCGGCAGAAAAATCAACACAGCACCTGTCCTGTGGCTGGAGAATCAACACAGCACCTGTCTCATGGCTGCAGAATCTATGCAGCACCTGTTTCACTGTGGCTCCATCAGCACAGTGCATCTGGATTTTCCATGCCTGGTCCCTGGGGCATCAATTTGTAATCTAAACTGCCTTGCAGTAGGGAACCGAGGCTGCGTGCCCGAAAATCAACTCATCACCTTTCCTGCAAGATAAGAATCAAAGCATCATCTCCCTTGCCAGTAAGGAACTGATGCATTTCCTCACCTGCGAAGAAAGCATCAACGCATCACCTACCTGCGCAGTAAGGAACTGACGCATTGTTTTGCTTCCCAACACCTCACCTCCCCTGTGACCCGCATTGCCTTTGTTTTTTACACATACCAGGTACTTTGTCCTAAAAAGATACATTCATTGATTCCTATGGATTTAGACTCATTTCAAGCTTTAAAAAGGGATATCTTTACTTGTGCATGTGGATTTTTGTTGTTTTGGTCTTGTTTTACTCAGATAAATATTGGCTAGTTTTCTAAACTTGTGTGTAGTACTTTTGTGATGCTTTCCCTGTATTACTGTGTGTGTGTGTACAAATACTTTACATATTGCCTCTGAGATAAGCCTGGCTGCTTGTGCCCAGGTACCAAGGGAGTGAGCAGGGGTTATCTTAGCTGTGTGGCTCCCTTGCCCTCACTAAAGTGAGGGTCCCTGCTTGGACAGGGTGCAAGCCACTGCCAACCTGAGAACCCATTTCTTAACAGCCCACAAGCCACTAATACCACTATTGACTGGATCATCATCAAAGCCACCTCCCAGGATTGAGAAGTAGATCCTTCAGCTACAGGAGTACCGCTTCTCTGTAGTGTACCGACCAAGATCACAAAATTCAGCTGACTATTTGTCCTGACATGCCAGACATGTCACGGTTGGTGAAGCATCAGAAGTTGAGGACATGGTAGAGAATGTACATCTGGCGACACAGTGGTTACTTCCTCGGCCTATCTCCCTGAATGACGTTATAGTAGTGACTCAGTCAGATGACTGTCTTCAACTAGCAATCTCAACAGTGGCATCTGAAAACTGGCACACTTTCACCCACAATGCCTCTCATCATACCGATGAAGCTCGATTGACATTGTTGTTGCTACATAAAGTTAGACACAAGCTTGCTGTATCCCCGAAGGGTGTCTACTGAGGGGACTTTGGTTGGTGATTCTCGTGTCATTGAAAAAGCAGATAGTGGATCCAGCCCACTCTGCCCACCAAGGAGTAGTGAAAATGAAACCAAGGCTCAGGTGCAAAGCATGGTTTCCTGGTTTGGATGACTGGGTATAATGCACTGTGAGACAGTGTTCTATGTGCTAGGCTCCTGTTCCTGCTGAACCGCCTGCACCCCTCATTACAGAAGCCATTCCATCCATCACCTGGAATAGAGTGAGTGCTGAGTTTGGAAGCCTACTCGATGGTCATTACATGCTGGTGGTGATAGATGATTTTTCAAAGTACCCTGAAGTGGAGATTCTAGAATCAGCAATGGCAGCACAGACCATGCCTCCACTGGAAAAAGTTATGGCCCCTCATGGTCTGTTAAAGGAACTCAGGACAGATAATGGTTCCCCTTTTTCTAGTCAGGAGTTTGTCGGTGATATATGGCCTCTTAACGGGTTCATCATTGGAAGATCACTCCACCCTGACTGCAGGCCAATGGTGAGGCAGAACATTCATGCAAACTTTAAACATAGTTCAGAGGATTGCGTTAGCCGATGGTCAGAACATGGAGTGCACTTTGTATGCTTTACTCCGTGAGTATCGTCTCACTCTGCATGCTACCACTGGAGTGTTCCCCAGTACACTGTGCATGAATTTGAGAGCGGGAGATACCATTCCCCATGTTGGAGAGACTTCTGGAATCAGAGAGAAGCCTGTTAATGCATTGCACTGGTGCAGTGCACAGAATGGCAACATGAAAAGGAGGAGATGGGCTAAGCATTCTTTTTTCGGATTGGTGATTTAGTGCTAGTCAAGAACAGACATCCGGGTAGCAAGTTCAGGTTGCCATTTGAGTTTGAGCCATGGAGAGTGAGTGCTGTGAAAGAAACTATGATCACTGCCCGAAAAATGGGGAGACAATGACGAGGAATATCTCCTTCTTCAAACTGTACAGGCAGCCAGATCCTGAGTCAGAGAATACTCACTGTGCAGCTCTGGAAGACGAACTTGGACGTGATAAAGAGGACATGACAGGTCGGCAAGTTAGTGCCTGTGCATCTCCACCATTATCATCTGTGGAGCTTGATGGTCATCACTGACAGGCAACTCTCTTGAATTCCAGGGGAGTAGTCAGACAGACAACACTGGTACAGATCAAGAAGAGCCTGAGATGAGTGAGTCTGGTTCTCCTAAGCAATGCATGGGGAGATATAATTAATAACCTCAACCAGTGACTTCCACAAAATTGAAGGATTTTGTATTAATCTGAAAATGCTCTCTTTACTGCTCAATGACAGTCTGTAACTGCATATCCTCTTGTTCATCATGTGATGGTGTCTAAAAGTTTTCAAGTTGGGATGTGGGTATAACAGGTGTAACCGTTTAATCTGCTTGCAGGGTCTGGCATGTTATGTCATTTTATTTGTGTTTTGTTTTTATGTTTTATTTTTGTTTTGGGTAATGGAGGAATGTTATGTTGAGTTTTGGAATATCCCATGTAATGGAGTGAGGGAGGGGTAATGTGTGGTTGATCCTGTTATGCATGGCGGGAATGATATTAGCCATGATGGGTATGGGTGTCGAATAAAAAGGCCCAGGGCTCTGTGCCTTGTGGGCAGTAAAAGTACATATCTGGTGTTGCCTCTTCATTTTGGTCTGGTGCACGTGTTTAGACTGTGCTGCATGACCTAACACACCTCACCCTCTCATCATGGTACAGACACATAAGCTGTGTCTTTTTTTCCATGTTCACATTTGTTACATGCCACCACTAATGGTTTGTGGTCCACCAACATGAATTCAACAATATCCTAAGGGTAGCTAGAAGTACAACACATACCATTTGGCCCACACTGACATAATAGAACTTTATACCACAACAGCACGGACATACAACTTGAGGCTTCATCATGCATAGGCAGTCATTGATAAATGATACAAATGGCTAGTGAATAGAAACTGGTGAATGGAGACGTGATGCCAGCACTAATAATCCACTGAACTGTACAGTTGACATACTCAACAAAAAGTCAAGGTCTGTTACTACTAAAGTCAAATATGTTGTGGTGATAAGAAATCAAAAAATACTTTGCCTGAAACAGATAAAACTGGCACAATACTAGCTTCTCAGAATCAAATGTCAGGACCTAAGATGCCCTTTGAATTGGAAGAAGGCTTTCAACAATATTTAAGTAAGCAGGGATAAGTGAGTACATTGAACAATACGTTGGCAGGAAAAAGTAAAGAAAGTCTTGGCAAAATCGTCAACAACATGGTAAAAAAATAAAAATGATATCTAATTTTTGGAGGAAACCTTGCACATGCCACAAAGAATACAGCATCTGTGGTAGAGGCTGATAAAGGTGTTCAGGTTTGCAATAAAAAATACCTTATGAAACTTGAATTCTGAAGATCTGGGAAAACCCATAAATGACAATGAAATTGCCCCAAAGTCAAATGAAAAAGAGCAACATAAGAACACATCCCCCGAAGGACTGGCTGAAGGTATGTCCACCATCATAACATCACTCATAGAGACAATTAGTAAACAATGAGTGAACCATTTGCATGGGGGCAGTGGTGAAGGGAAATCTGCAACTCCAACGGATACATGAACTAAAAGTGGCAACTGCAAAACTTCTAATGAAGATGATTTGACAATAGCATGTTCTTTCATAATCCAAATTGAAGTACATTTTAGAAAGAATTGGCCACCTAGTGAAAACGTTTTCTTCCTACAGTTTTTAAAAAAATTGTTACTACACAGGAAATGTATAAACAGCAGAATAATACAAATAAAATCCATATGGGTTGTTGTCCCACGTATCACTCTGCAGCTCACTACGATATACTAAATAGGCAGATCTTACAATTGCTACAGTCAATCGATGAATTGGATAAAATAAAATCACAAGACCTGGCAACCTTCCAGTTTGTTTTCGATGATAATATAGGGAAACAAATTACACGTACTAATTGAATAACCAACATTTGTCTAATTTGAATCTGGAGCAGGAGAAAAGAGGTGGTTAACTGGGCAGTAATTGCAAAAAATAAGGACCAAAAAGAAATACTCACACATATTAATGGAAGCAAAATTGGGCTATGCACACCCTCTGGACTTTCAGTCGGGACCTGATTAATTGTTTTACAGGGCACTGATACACTACCATTAAATGAAGGGGATAATCTTAAAATCACACTAATAAATGATGAGCAAACAATAAGGTAGATACATTGGTAGAACTGCATTATGAGCCTCAATCCTTAGCTCAGTCATGGGTACTTAAAACCATAAAGAACATTGGGCAACAGCCGTCCGACAAAGCAACTTCTCAAAAATAACCCGACCTTGACACCATCCAGATCTATTCATGGAACATCGCCGACTTGGATAGCTAATTAAAGCAAGGGGACCAAAATGAATTACTTTGTTAAACAAATATTAAGTTATCTGCTTAAGGGAAACTTGGCAAACAATAGTCATTTCTCAAATTATACAGTGTTGGAAGCATTAGCCATGAAGAGCAGAATGGGATGACTAAGTGGAAGTTTTCTAATATAGCCTTAGAACCCGTCGTAGCGGCCTCTACCGGCTATTAAAGGCCCGCTCCCCACGTTAAATGCCCGAGCCGAAGGCGAGGGCATTTAACAAGGGAGAGGGACTTTAATAGCCGGTAGAGCCCGCTACGGCGGTTTCTAAGGCTATTAGAACATTCTGCCACTCAGGGCAGAATGTTCTATTAAAAAAAAAAATGTTCACGGAGCCCGAGGGGATTAAAATCCCCTCGGGCTCTGTGAGGCTTTGTTCACAGCTGTTGCTGTGAACAAAGCGAACATTGGAATGTTGGCGCTGCAGGCTTTTACCAGCCAGTAAAAGCCTGCAGCACTCCATTGTTTTCAATGGAGCCCCCAGCATTCCAATGTTCTAATCTTAATTAACAATAAATTAGACAGAGGGGAGACTAAATTAATCACAAGCTCAAGGAAATATTTGGTGGGGACCTTACAATTTATAAATAAAACTAATTGGATATAATAAATCTATATTTCCCTCCACAAGCACCTAAAGATAAAGCAAGGACAATCTCAGTCTTAAATGAACTTGAATTATTAATAGACACAATAAAGGTGACCACTCTAATAATAACCCAAGAGTTTAATGCAAATCTACTAAATATTACAAAAGAAAGAAATCTTGGAGGTTCAGTGGATGATTTATGAGTCAAGGAGACATAAATCGTTGGATAAAATAATGGCTGCTACTCAATATTATCCTGGCTTCCTGTTTTTAAGTGAAAGACTTAATAACGCTTGGCCAACTATGCGTTCCAGGCAATTGGTAAGATGTTCCTCATTGACTATATATTTGTAAAGTTATTAGAATTTTCAAGAGTGCTGATTTTAAAATAGTTAAAAGAAAAGGAAGTAACCATCAACCTCAGCACATAAGGCCAAAGACCTCATATACCTGGCTGAATTACTCCATTGTAATTTCAAGGAAAAACATTATCTGAAATAGTGTTTTTGATCACAAAGTAAAAAACTTGTGGGATCAAGACTTCCTCATTGAGCTAAACATTGTATTTACAAATCTCACTACTTCACCTGTTGCTTGGGTACAGAAGTGGGAGATATTGTTAACTTTCTTTCATTAAGCTAGAAGCAACGTGCACTTTATTCGATCTCAAACTGAAAACATTATACAAACACTGAAATCAAAGGACAAAGAAATTATACAAATAAAACTACATCTTAAAAAGAAAATATATGCTGTCAAAAGAAATGAGCAACAAGAAGTGTAGTTAGAACTGCTAAAAGCAACACGATCTAAAAATGTATTTAAATGTTACTCTGTGATGAGTGCTACAAGCAAAGTTGTGACTACATGTTACTAAAAGGAGGTGATAAATATTAATCGCACAACAGCACAGCGAAGGTGCTACTTTCTAAGTCAAACTATACAATAAACAGAATTCTGCTAGATATGAAATGGCTTGTGAAAACATTATTCCTTTCCCAAAGAGAAGCAAGGCATCTTGTTCTTCTGGCTCTAATGGAATTCCCACAGTAATAAAAAGATGATCCAGATAAATGCAGCAATATGTTGGCAACTTTGTTTTCAACTGTGAATGCTAATAGACAAATACTGCCACCATGGAAAGGATCAACTCTGATACCAATTCACAGGTGTTGTCCAAGATCAGATACTGTCACGGTTTCGGGCGGGTCTGATCAGGACTCTGGTTGGGACACCTCTTGAGGTCACCGAATATCCTAAAGAGGTAGTATACTGGGGAAGAAGAGCAGCTAAAGGCATACACGGAAAGGACAGCTATGAACAGGCACAGGAAAGTAAAAGCAGAGCAACCCTTGTGTGAACAAACAGGAAACAGATTACTAATGGACAAACACGCTGGGGTTGTACACAGAGTAAGGCGCAGAACCTCCCACAGTGGCAGGGAATGTCAATGCCTCCGTGCAGTTTGCTCTTACAGAGAGTCACCCTGCCAGCCCCATAGAAAGGAGGCAGCAGAAGTGATTCTGTCTCTGGAACCTAGTGCACAGACAAGGATAGTACTTACATACACAAGACACGCTCTTGTGGGTCCAGCTGGAAACACAGTGGCGATTCCTGAGAAAACAGCAATAGCACACCGTCACTGTTAGGCACGAAAGACAACGTATAACACTGGACAAGGATGGGGGCTGGAATTGCCTCCTGGAAACCAGGAGCCAACCCCAGAACAAAGGAGGACACTTATACACGGGTGAAGGCTGATAGAACACTTACCAAACACAGAAACAGAAACAGAAGGGAACAAACTAAGAGGCAGAGGAAAGAACTAGGAACAGGCTCAGGCTGAAGCAAAGGCGGGACTAGGACTTGAAAACAGGGCGCAATCATCTGGCTGGGACGAACAGAGACAGGACTGGGAAACGGAGAGCAGGCTCTGGCTGGAACAGGCAAGGACAGGGCTGGAATACAGGGAGTAGGAAATGAGCAGTAAACAGGACTGGGAAACAGAGAGAAGGTTCAGGCTGAAACAAGGCAGGATCAGGGCAGAGAAACAGGGAGCAGGCTCTGGAAGAAACAAACAGGTACAAGGCTAAGATATAGGGAGCAGGCTCTGGCTGGAACAATCAGGAGCAGGGCAGAGAAACAGGAAACAGGCTCTGGAAGAAACAAACAGGTACAAGGCTAAGAGATAGGGAGCAGACTCTGGCTGGAACAATCAGGTGCAGGGCAGAGAAACAGGAAACAGGATCAAGCTGGAACAGAACAGGAACAAATCTGGAACACCATCCGACAAAGGGTCTGTAACACAAAGGAATCGTAGTCCAATGCATGACGGGGAGCTTGAGGAAATGGCTGCTTATAAGCAGTTCCAAGCTGGGCTGCACAGGAGAGGTCACAGGTGTGTGTAGTTTTAGACACTTGCAAGTCCTGGAGGAGAGGATCCGGTGAAAAGGAGCAACTGGACTTCTCCCATTGAAAACAATGGGAAACAGAATCTGGGCTTTCCTTACTACCAGGCTGTGCATTATGGGATTTGCAGTCCCAGGAAGCAAATGTAGTACTACACAAGTGTACCATGGAGAAAAGAGAATCAAACAGGAGTCAGCAAGGGACTCTAGATAGGTGTTCAAGGTGATTCCCAGGCTTCCGACAGTCCTCTTACAGTGCCCCCTGGAAATGGGACGACAGAGTTGTAACAGATACAAGCAAATGTCACTTCATAGCATTACTCCACGCAGAAAGAGAAAAGAAAGTGCTGCCAGAATGAGCTCAAAAGTGCAAGATATTACACTTCCATCATAAAGGACTCCATCATGATGTTCTGCCGTTGACATAGTCTTGCCAATAAAGCAGTAGGGTATTAAACTCTAAGGGTAATAAGATATTAGCTTGCTATATCAGTTTCTCAACAGCTTTCAATCTGGTTGACAGAAATAAGCTTTGATCTGCAGTGGGTGTTGACTGCCTGCGGAGTGATTGGGCGAAGCGCCTGGCAGAAGCACACATTGTATTTGTGCTTAGAATTTTATGTTTTACCTGATATTTTCACCTTACCATAATGTCTCTTCACCCTTTGGTTTAATAGAGAAGAGTTGATGGTCTAATATGTCTTCTGTTGTTTAAATGTGGCCATATGGAATACACAACATAGATTCACATGTTTAAATAGAAGGTTACATTGCAGTGGTAACTGGGTGGGGTGGTAAGGTAGAAAGATGTTTGCAACTGCCCCGGGGTATTGCATAGTTTTATTAAACTCCAGAACAAATGGAGGAGACTGACTTTGTCTTGAAGGGCATTCCAGAAAAGGTTTTAAGATAGCTTAAGGAATCTCAACCTTTAGGAGGCACTCTAGAATTTTGAGACTGTCAGGAATCTAGAGGTGGTGCATGGGGCAGGCAACTAGATTATATAATTACAAAGGGTAAAACCATTAGAGAAAAATGTCACTTTGGGTTTAACAGCTGGGAAGTAAAGAGACATGCTGTAAGGATGAACACAAAGGAAGGGAAAGCGCTGAAAATTCCGGTATCATCTGTATAAAGATGGTATAAAAAAAACAAAGTAGAAGATAATGTCACTACGTCAGAACTGAATGTGGGGCACAGCTATTGTCAAGGTGGGGGTTGATGAGAGAAAGGAACATCATGAGACTGAGAATTAAGTGGATGGAGAGATAGTGTAATGAATTTTCCATTTTTCTAACTCCCAGTTCAGGCCCTACTTCTGTAACATAGGGTTCTGGTGTGAGGCATCCCTAAACTTTTTGTGTAGCTCACTGTCAGTGGTGTTATTGGTTGTGTCAGGATTATTAGCTTTGGACATGTTCTGGTGACCATCTGCCCCACTCTACAGAATGTAGAACTGCACAAACCAATGTAAGTGAGTTAGTTCAGGCATTACTAAATATCAGATGGAAAAAGGATTAGGATGAAGAGAGAAAGATACAAACATACAAACCTTTAAAGCAGCTCTCTCTCTGGGTTCATGTTGTGTATCACAGCAAGGTAAATAATGAATATTAACTGGTACGACATTGTCTCTATACAAAGGAAAAGAGTATGCAAGACTCTAGTAATGATTATTAATATAAATAGCTAGACTGATGATATGAGACAGTGTACTTACCAGCTTCCAAATGACGTGCCATGGTGTACATACAAAGAAATTATGGAAGACAGTAAGGAAGCAGTCAAGCAACCAGGGATCCACTGCAAATAAAGGGAGCAAGGAAAGTGGACATTACAAAGGCATTAAAGCTGAAACAAAATCCAAGAGCAGAGTCAGGTAAAGAGTCAGAAGTTCAGAAGACCGAAAAAAACATAAGGAGAGAAATTCATAAAATAAGGGATGTATAGGTGAACAAAGTCAACAGCAAGCAAAAAGTCAATATAACAGGAACGCTTCTAGGCAGTTTCTATTTGCCTTCCTGATGTTTAAATAGTGCCTCTTGACTGAAAGTCCCAAACCTTGTCTTTAGTTGATTTGCTAGTCATGGGTCACAGTGTCCAGAGTCAGTCCACCACAGTCTTATAGGGAAACCCTTTAATGATCTTCTAATAGCAAGTATCAAACTTGCCATTGCCTGCTGAAACTCCTGACCTTCTGCCCCTCCCCCCTCCTTGGAGCTGGCTTCTTAGGAAATTTTCTGTGTCCTTTCACTCTTCTTGAGTATACAATGGCTTCAATCTCAAACTCTTGACCCCTAAATCTTCTAACAGGTGAAAGAGGTACAGTGAACTTAGATGATCCAAGTTTCACCCTTGATCTGTAAAAATGGGATGCACTCTGCACCATTTCAGAAGTGTTAAAGTTGCTGTCCCTTGCCCCGCTAAGATAGTCACTGGAAATTAACCTACAAGTAATGGTGTAAACCTAGGATGAAAAAAACAGGTAATGATAGCAAATGTGTTGAAAACCAGACTAAATTCACCTTCTTGTATTTGTGTGAGCTTTGGCAATGATATTCCGAGAACCGTTTATAGTTTGCCTTGGCCTGTTGTAAATTGAGAAGGGTGCTTTCCTATAAAGTCGAGCTTGAAGAGCACACTGCTTCAACTGACAGTATAGAAATGCCTGAAAACAATTGTGGATGGAAAGCAAATGAGCAGTAAAAAGCACATGACCAAAAGATGAGATGAATGCAGAGAGCTGTTATAGACAAATTTGACTAATGTTAGCTAGGTGGCCCATGGTTCTTCTTGATTAAAATTGTAACACTGCCGATACTGTTCTAAAAACTGATTAGCTTTCTTGGTCTGACGATCAGTCTGAGGGTGATGACCGCTTGATTTAAAATTTCTGGTGCCCAAATAGCATGTTAATTTAGTCTAGAAATGTTTTAAATTAATTGAAAACCCTGGTAAATTATGATTTCAGATGGAAACCCATGAAATTTTCCCTTTTCTGAAAACTATGGGCAATTAAGGAGTACTAGGTACTGTGTACAACAATGAAGTGTACACAGTTAGTGAAACATTGCCATGTACTTTATACATGAGTTAAGTCTATAATAAAGTCCAAGAAAATATTTTTCTCTGGTTTAGCTGACATGGATAATGGAATCAATAAACCTGATGATTTTACACAAGAAGGTTTCTTTTGAGCACAGCATTGAAATTGTTTAACCTACTTTCTTAGTAAAAGGCTCAAAAAGTGTTTCTAAGGTCTAAACATTTGCTTTCACTGATGTGTCCCGCATTAGGAGAGCTATGATACCACTTGTTAGATATGGGGTTTCTGGTTGACAGAAGTATGCACCCTGATCAAGCAGGAACCATGATCTTAGTCAGAGTAAGTCATAAGCGCACCCTAAATTAACCCATTCTCAACCTGTGGTACCATGCACAAAGCAGTCAGGTTTAGTTTAAGGGTCAACATGTAAAATATTTGTGCAACACTTCAAACAATTAAACACTCAAAACACCACACAAAAAGATACCACACCTGGTTAGAAAGATGGAACTTAATTTAATAAATAATACAACACCAAAATGACAAAAAATCCAATAAGTAGAAAATGAGTTCTACATTTTTAAAGAGTAAACGGTAAAATAGCACTTAGAGGTAAAAAAGCGCCAACCAGGGATATGTGGTCTCTCCGGACCGGGACGAAGTCAAGAGTTCAGGCCGACCGCGATGATGCGCAGGCTAGCTACAGGGACTTCATTGGGCTTGCTGAGCCAAAGTACCTTAAATCCAAGTGTGGGAGTTTTGTATTAGTTCTGAATCATGCTGCAGAGGAGATGTGTCACGTTTTCCCATGCAACTGAGGATATGCGTTGAAGTTCCCCATGCAGCGGTGGTGATGCGTCGGAGTTGAGATGGGATTGAGTTCAAGTGCGGGTGCATTGACGTCAAGGTGATGCATTGATTTTTATGAGTGCAGTGGCTGCGATGCAGAGTGCTGTGTCATCATTGATGCTGTCATGAAAGGGGATGGAGGGACCTTACACTGGAGGAAAACACTGCAGTGTTGGTTCTGAAAATCATGCACTGGTTTTATTCATGTCACGGCACACATGTGCCGGTTCTGTCCATGCAATGGTAGAGATGCAGAAGTTCTGCTGGGGCAGCACCTTAATATCTACCTCCAAGGGCCCATGACTGGGGTGGCACCACTTGGCATATCAGGCTCACAGCTGGAAGAGCCAAGTTGCAGTGTTGGGTTTGTTGGAAGTCTTTTATGCCCCTGAGATTTCAGATCCAGAGACCACTCAGCTGCCCCTTGGGGGCACTCTCGGTTCCAGGTTAGAGAGCTGCAGATCCAGTCCTTCTCACCATGGTAAGGAGGGCAGAAGATGGCTGGTCAGCACAGCCAGGCAACAGATCTTCCGGAGCAGAAGTCCAGCAGAGTGGCCGTCCTTGTAGCAGCATAGCAGCCCTTCTTCCTGGTAGGGTATCCACAGGTCCAGACGTTTACTGAAGTGGTAAGGTCTGAGGTGCAGTTCTTATACCCAGTGATGCCTTTGGAGTGTGGAAAATTGAAAATAAGCCTTTGCAGTGCACTGAAGTCCTCCTTTCCAGCCCTGGCTTCAGACTCACTACAGGGGGATATGCAGCCCTTTGTGCGGAGGCAGCACACAGCCTATTCAGTTGTAAGTATGAGGCTGTGGCCAGTTCCTCCCTCCCATACTGTCAGGGTGGCCCTTCAGGGGCCATTGAGTCACACCTAAGCTCCCACTGTGTGTGTTGCTGTCTAGAGGGTATACACAAAGACCAGCTGCCACCCAAACCAAACAAGTGATCAGAGATGGGCTGCAGACACACAAAGCTAAGAGTAGGAAAACAGCAACTTTCTAAAAGTGGCATTTTCAAAATTGTAACAATAAATCTGACTTTTCCATTAAAGAGGGTATATCATTTCAATTCCATAGGTACTGAACATTAAATATCCTCCTCCTCTCAATCAGGAATTACAGCTTATTTATGGTAATAAAAAATTACCAATGTTATCTAACGAGAGGTGTAGGCCTCACAGTAGGGTAGGCGAAAACGAATTTGGGGGGTTTTTCACTACCAGGACATGTAAAACTGAAAGGGACATGTCCTACTTTTTAATTACTTAGCACTGTGTCAAATGGGCTACCTAAGCCCTACCTTAATGGATGACTTATATGAAATAAAAGTGGAGTTTGAGGCTTGTGAAAGTGTTTTAAATGCCAAGCTGATATGGCAGTGTTACATTGAATTCAGGCTCAATGGCAGACCTGGGACACGTTTTGGGGGGCTACACAGAGCCCATGGCGTGGTCTGACCCAGGTCTGTGTTCTACTGTAAAGTCCATTCCCTGTAGGGAGATGGACCTCCTCAACAATTTTGGGTTCTCACCCCTCATTTGCATTAGCCACCTGAGGGGCCTGTGGTCTTCTCCATCTGGAAGTGAGTCCCAAACAAGTATGTTCTCAGCTTCTTTAGTGCTCAGACCACAGCAAAGGCTTCATTTTTAATGGCACTCCACCTCTGTTCCTGGGGAAGTAAATTTCTGAAGATGAGAGCTACAAGTTGATCTCAGCCCTCATTGTTAGGCTGAGAAAGAACTGCTCCTTTGCCATGCTCTGAGTCATCAGTATGTAGAATTAATTCCCTGAAAACGTCAGGAGCCTTGAGCACAGGGGCTTTACACATGGCCTGTTGAAGGGAGTCAAATGCTTTCTGGAAAGCATCTGTCCAAATCGCATTTCTTGGCTGCTTCTTAGAAGTCAACTCAGTCAGTGGGGCGACAATGTTGCCATATCCCTTTGCAAATCTCCTGTAATATGATGGGAGGCACAGGAAGGCCATCACCTCAGTCTGAGTTTTTGGGGGCTCGCAGGCAATAATGCTCTCTATCTTGGCCTAGAAGGGCTGCACTTTACCCTGACCCACCGGGTGTCCTAAGTATACCACAGGCCCTTGCACTATTCTTCACTTACTGACCTTGATAGCCAGACCTGCATTCCACAGGGCGTGAAGCACTTCATGCAGGGGAAACAGGTGGGCCTTCCGACTCCTACCGAAGACAGTTATTTCATTAAAAAAAGCAACACTTAAGGCTTCCATATCCGTCAGAACGTGGTTCACCAACCTCTGGTCTGGAAGGTAGCAGGGGTATTGTGTATTACAAAGGGCATATATTTGAATTGGTAGTGGCCCTATGGTGTGGAGAAGGCCGGACACTCCTTGCCCTTGCTCGCCCGTGTGTTTCTGTGCCATCCGCTCCACACGTTTCTCTTATATGCACATGGAGTTCACCCGAAGTCCTATAAACCCACGCAAATTCATTTTACTAGTATGAACTAATTTTACACTCCTTTTAGAAAATGTGTTGATGGTGCTGCAATACCTGCCCCGAAGCACACTGCACACAATGTAGTTTAGAGCCCATGTTTAGATCTCGGAAGAACCAAACTTCAGAAACTAACATGCTTGTGTGAGAAATCGTCTATTTGTAGCTGCTCATAGATTCCCTTCCATCCGCCACTCATTTGTGTCGCATGTGCGTCAACCTGAAATGCCTCCCAACTGTTAATTATTTTTGTTGCAGAATTCAGCATAAAAAAATACAGAGCCGCATGGAAACCAAACATCTTCACACCTTGTATTTTCACAGGCTGTGTGTTTTCGGCTTGTCCTTTCTCATGCGTAAACTGTCAAGTGGCTTTTCAAAAGAAAATGTCTGAGTTTTTTTCCCAGACAATTATCATAGTCATACTTTTCATGACGCTGCAGATTTATAAAGCATTAAAATCTGCTTGAATTAATGTAATTCTTTTTAAAGCACTTAAGATTCCAAATCTTCATTTTTGAATAGTGCAAAATGCTCCTAGCCATTAATAGACATGGTGCAGGATAGGATGGACATGTTTAAAAAAATTAGTCCCTTTAGCTCAAATGACACAATGATCCTGATAGTGGTCTGCCGATTCTCTGTGCCCTCCTTTCCATGAAGAAGTACTGAACTTGCACCACTACCGTAACAAATCCAATTGGTAAATCCACACTGCCAGCTAATAAATGGGGGTTTGAATGGTAGGGGTTTCACTTTTTTGAGGCACAGTATTCACCAAAAACAAGTGATATGTGATAATGTAAATCCATTCCCACCTCTTTTAGGCCCATATTTATGAAAAATGACGCAAAATTGTGCTAGTGCAGTTGTGCGTAAAAAAAATTACAGCTGGCTAACAATGTTCCTTAGCACCATCCATGCGCCATATTTAAAGAACCACGCACCACAGTGCTAAGGGAAGGTTAGTGTAAAAAATGTTTATGTTAACCAGTACAAAATGGCAGAAAGTAAGATGAGGCTAATGCTACAAAAGTGGTGTTAGAATGTTTTGTGGCACTTTTTTGATGCAAATCATGCTTGCGCCATAGTTAGCAGCATTAGTGTAAACAAAAGTGTGCGAGCAAGAAAAAATGTATAGGGAGACAAGATGGAGAATGCAGGCCAGGAGAGACCCCAGAGAGATCCAAATGAGCCCACTACAAGCCAGAATTGACCAGCAAAGTCCCAGGAGAAGGAGAAAAGGAAGCAGAAGTGTAGCTTTAGTGAGAAGGAGAATGACATCTTGGTCAGAGAGGTGACAGAGCACCAACATCAGCTCTTTGTCACCTTCAAATTACCAATAGGTAGGAGAGAGGCTATGTTGAAGGCAATAGAAGATAAACTCAACAGTGTGACAGAGGTGACGAGGACTGTCACTGATTGTAAGAAGCGCTGGCACAATTGCAAGCACAGAACTAAAGAGAAACTGGCCAGGAGCAGAAAGGTAGCACTGCAGACTGGAGATGGAAGTCCCACATCCCAGGAGGATGAGCGAGAGAAGATGGTGGCAGCGGTCATCCCGCAGGGGCTGGTCACCCGAACCGCAGAACATTGCAGCCATTCTTGCATCTACGCAACAAGGAAACCTGAGATGCACTGATGAGTGTTGTCTTGCAGGAAGGAAAAAAAAGCTGTTTGCTCACATACACACAATGTGGTTGAATCTCACAATGGATGGTGCAGGATTCTGGACTCATCACTCAAAGTGTGGAGGTGGATGAATGTGGACAGCTCACTCCCAACCGTCACTCCATCAACACAAGTAGGGTGGCAGATGAGTCAATTAATAACTCACATATCTCTAAGAACAAATTCCAAGTATATCTGAACATCTCCACTTGTGGAGTGAGCACAAATCTGGAACAATGCCCATGTCTTGTAAAGTTTACACAGTCAAGTCAATGAAAGAGGTACGTATGTCGAAGACCATGATTAAAAAATCAAAGTGGGTGTAACACTCTGGGAACTGTGGACTGGAAGATTGTGTAAATGGTGACTATACACAAATGATTTTCAGGTTGCATAGTGTGCCTTTAGGAGTCCACAAATGTGTGTCTTGATGTGGGGGTCTGTAACATGTCACTGAGCCACCAGTAGCAAGTAAATGATGAACCATGTCAACAGCCACTATAGTCAAATATTGGCCTTTTACTATCCCATTGCAGAGGATGATACTTGAACTCATGCGGACAAGCCTGTCCTGGAATTTACAGATGATATGGATGACGAGCTGCCTACCATCAATGAAGAGACTCTCTAGAATGTCATGTGTTCCTTCCAGGCACCACCTCCAGTCACAGGGAGGACACATAGCGTTGCAGGGTTTCCACATGAACCACCGAACTGCCAACACACAGCACTGACCAGTTCTGCCACAGCCCTGGACTTTGAGGAACTAGACATTACCTTTCAGAAGACAGCAGTAGGTGTCTAGCGAGATCTGGCACAGCAGGTGCGGGTGGGGATGGAGACCATGGCAGGCAGCCTAGAGAGAGTGCAGAGATGCCTCAGTCCAAATAAGGATAACTGAGCGGCCATCAGAGGCACCCACTCCCGCTATGTGGACTCCATCAGTCCCTGCCCGATATAGCTGCTGTCATAAGGCATAGGCTTGACCAACTGCCCTCCCAAAGTGGTAGCAGCATGATAGCTAACAGGCTTGGGGGGCTATACAAAATGCCCTGGCGTCCATACAGCAGGAAGTGGTTTCCCCCAGGGAAAACATGGCTGCCTACCACCGTGATGTAGCAGAAGTGTTGTGAAATCAGCAGTTCCTCCTTGCTGCAACGATGCCTTATGTATTCCCACAAATGGCACCTGCCTGGACCTTTGATTCCACATCTCTATCCCCTGATGTGTAGGTAGCCCTCTCAACTTCAACAACTGCACCACCCGTGGTACAGGAGGCACCACACACATCAGAGGACGAAGGTGTGGAAGGAACAACAGTCACACCTACAACCACCTGGTAGCACCAGTCTGTGCCACATGGACAGCATCTCTCTATTTCTGTGCTTACGATCATGTCAATGTTGTGACAGCTGGCAATGTGCCCTCTTCACTTCACCACTGTTGACTTATCTTGTATGGACTGTCATTGTCTCTATTTCTACCTATTGTCAATTTGGACACCTCCTCATTAATTCACACTTCTCCTACAAATGTCACATGACATGTCCCTCACCTTTGGACTCTGAATGAACATTAAATGGCTCAGAATCCCTCATGGGGTCAGCGAATTGGACATTGTACTGCACTGGAAAGAAAATGTGCACATGTAAATAAATCACCATATTCACATGTATCATGCTATTTTTTCAGTGTTCAATCAACTCATATAAATGTATACATTGTGTGAAGCTAGGTCAATGAGAACAGAACCAAATGACATGTGTGGCTTACTGTCAGACACAAAGGCACACACTAGGACTCAAACATGATAAAGGGGACCAACCAACTTTCTGAGCCTTCCAAGCATGTTTTGAACAGATATCTACGCAAGCTGACACATAGCATGTATGGTTCAGATCTCAAGTGTCTGGAAACATCCCTGATGATTGTTCCAGTACAACAAATATGTGAGGAACAGAAGAGGCATATGTGAGACATTGACGGGCAGTTGTTAGTGTGCCACTATCCATACCCCAAATAAGGTGGAGATTAATGGGCCAAACTTTTCAAGAATGATTGTGACAGACCTTAGTGATGACAATTGATGTTGCATTATTACCTGTCAAAGATATATCATCCGAATGCCAGGAACTGCACTGAAAACTGTCTTGAGTAACTGATGTCATACCGAAGCCAATCAAACAGCTCCTTGGTCATAGGGGATACACATAGTCATGAATGTAAATCAATACTGAATGCATATCCTAAGGCATTTCTCTAACTTGGCCAGTGCAGACATGAGGACACCCAGAGAGTCAATCATCATGGACACCTAATTATCTAAAACTAACAGAATTTATTGGTACTTAAAAACACAACCTATTAAAATCCTAAACTACTCACTAATCTACACTAAGCTAACCTATACTAAGTTACCTTTACTTAACCCTACAGCTATCTATCCTAATCTAAACTTATCTTATACGCATAATGGCACTCAATAAACATTGTCCCTCCACCCCCTTATGAGACAATTTTTTGAACATATACCACTATACATAACCCCCACCGAACACCCCCCAAAAAAATCCTAAATCCCACACCTCAAACTATACTAACTATATCCTACAACTAACCTAATCTATGCTACCTAACCTATGTCTACCCCCCTAAAACCCACTAAAACTATACATAGTGCAGACTGCGGAAGGGAAGGTCCTGGGAAGAGGTTAGTGGCCAAACCTACAGCTTCTTCAACTTCCTCTTTATGAACTTAAAACGTTTGTAGTTCCTAGCATTGCCTGCCTCAAATCTGGCCAACCTAGCCTTGACCTCGACCAGGTCTCGTTGCATATCAGCCTCAGAGGTGTGGGACCTGATGGAGCACCACAGACTTTGGGTGCAGAGGACACTCCTTTGTTTGAGGTGGTTGCAGGCTGTTGAGCTGGTTCACCTTGTGGGAAAGCCTTTCATGACCCCGATGACTTCACAGTGCGGTTCCTCCTAGACATATTCTGGTAAACAGCCAGGACCTTGCAGATGTGTCTGAACAATTCAACATGTTTTTCAAGTTGGTGTTTCTGGGCTGGATTAATTGTGGCAGCTAAAACATGAGGAGAACATGTCATCAGTAACTGCGTTGAGTAAAGGAAGAACAAGCAGGCATCATAATCAGCATTTTCTTATGACACATGTTGTCAACCAGTAAGCCAGCAACAAGGGCAAGACCCAAGTCTATACAAATCTGCCTAGCAAGCATCTACAGTATTTTGAACATGTCACTGGGATTATCGCTCTCCAAAGTTGCATACATGGACCAAGATTTAAGAGGGTCTAGGACCTCCTTGCACCACATTAGCGTCTTAATCAATATGAAGCTGATAAGGCACAACAAGGCTAAATGGTCAGCAGAATATCAACAAAGTAGTTCAATCCTTGCATTGTGCCACTTTGTTACACCTTGGGCCACATTAGGCCTTTAAGGCATGATGCATGCAAGGGTTGTGTTCCCCGGTAGGGTAAGTGTCAAAATGGTGCACTGCAATGTAAGAGATTCAGCTGCATAATTTTATTTGGGTACTTTGAGTGCCATCTGGGAGCTGGCATTTAAAAGAGGGCACGCCGTTGGTCACAATGGACCCCTATGTGCAGTACAGGGTTAGTTTAAGATTCTCTTGCACTAACCATGAACAGTACATCATTTACGTCACAAAGTTCACCACAATTGCCACATATCCTGCGCCATGATATGCCGTATATCATACAAGTCACACACATGGTGGCCGATAGGGGGAGCTATGGAATGCAAGAAAAGTGGCACAGCACTGGTTTAGCACCTGTTTTCTTGTATCTGTCGCTATCTGTGCACAAACTTGATACACCTTCTACCTCAAAGGAAAACACTCACCATGCTCATTTCAGACACACATGATGTGATCATGCTCACAACTATCATGATGGCTAAAACCTGTTGTTTCATCTGCACACATCTTATTTGCTACAATCAATGGACCTCTCCCACATCTATCTGGAATCTGGAGAAGAGCGCAAATCTCTTTGTATACTCAACTGACTGTTGTCCTTCTCAAGAAGCTCCTTGCACATTGGTGCCTCACTTCATTATTGAAGAGCAGTGAAGCACCGGTGGTGCAAGTGTCTCCCTGCGAAAGGCCCTTCAAGAGCTCTACACAGGTACATACATTGTACCATGTCCTAACTACATTTCTGCAAAGTGCAGCACAGGGTGCAGGAACAGGTGCTGTGTCAAATATGTTGGAAACTTCCATGCATTGCAGCAAACCAGCACAGCTGACACATATCTTGACTGACATCACTGCGTATGTGGGCATACATAATATTTCCTTAGACCTACTAATTCATAGCACACATGTTGGCACCTGTGCATCATTCAAATTATTCCACATCCTCAGCAAATCATCAGAAATGATGCCAACTCCCATGGCTAGATGATGGTGGCTAAATTGACACACTTGTCATTTGTAGATGGCTTGTTACACATCAAACCATCTCAGACACAACTATATGCACACATGTGACATACAAGTTGACAATTACTGCATCTGGGTCTTCAAACGTGGAAACCTTGCCGATGGTGTAGTGTGGAGGTCCGCCTGCAAGACATGACAGGAAAACATAGCTTTGTGATTTGTGAACAAAGATTATCATGGACAACTGTTACACATTGCACTTGTTTAGCTGAGTGGCCTAGTCAACTTAGTCTTAGGAATGACCCACTGCCATCTTTAACATGTCAGTCAGACAGACATAGGTATCACCCAAAAACATATTTTGCAATGTGACTCACCTAAACATGCAAGTCTCAGATTCATATGTCACACTTACTGGGGGGCAGGACACTGTTGATTGTCAAAAGCTCAGGGCAGATAATAGGGAAGTGGCGCTGTACTCAGTGCAGCACCACTTTTCTTGCACCCCTTATCACCCCCCTACCACCACCATGTGTGTGCCATATCTAAGATACGGCACACCATGGCACAGGGTAGGGGACAATGGTGTCATCATTTTTTATGCTATTGGTGTACTGTTCAGGGTTAGTGCCAAGATATTGGCCCAACCCTGAACAGTACATAGGGGACCATCATAAATAATGGTGTGCCCCCTTTTGATGCATGCTCTGTGAATATGTGTCTGGTGTTACATGATAACATTGTTGTGTTGTACAGTGAGTACAGTGAGTACAGTGAGTATTGGTCTATGTGTGTACCTTCACCCACATTAATGGCATGCCTTGTCTGGTATGGGTCTAATTCTACATTGCTGACATTCTTTCTGCTGCTTACCTTAGTACCCATCTTTGACAGCAACATTGTCCATTCATACATGCACAGGATGCTAAGTCAGACATGTTTACTTTGTAGATGGACACATCTTCTTCTACAGACTAAGGGGGTCATTTTGACCCTGGCGGTACGGGACCGCCAGGGCTAAAACGACGGAAGCACCGCCAACAGGCTGGCGGTGCTTCCAGGTGTATTACGACTGCGGCAGAAGCCACTTTTGCCCCGGCGGTGTTAATCGAGTCTCCGACCGCCAGCCTTTTTCTGACTGGCAGAACGAGGAGTCGTGGGGCCCCTGGGGGCCCCTGCACTGCCCATGCCACTGGCATGGGCAGTGCAGGGGCCCCCGACAGGGCCCCATGCCGCTTTTCACTGTCTGCTATGCAGACAGTGAAAAGCGCGATGGGTGCAACTGCACCCGTCGCACGGCCGCAACACCGCCAGCTCCATTTGGAGCCGGCTCCTATGTTGCGGCCGTGATCCCCGCTGGGCCGGCGGGCGGAAAACAGGTTTCCGCCCGCATGCCCAGCGGGGATCTCCAAATGGCCGCGGCGGGGTGCAGCTGCATTGGCGGCCGCATGACGGTCAGATCTTGGCGGGCGGCAGCTGCCGCCCGCCAAGGTCGTAATGACCCCCTAAGTGTTAGTATCCCTTCCATTTCCAGGTTTTGCTAGATCACAAGACTGCTCACCAGAACATGAGCCACAGCAATTGTGTAGTATTACAGTGACCTACACCTGTTGGATCTCCAAGGGGGTGATTCTGACTGCGGCGGTCGGCGGTCGCCACCCGCCAAGCGGTTCCCGCCGAAAGACCGCTTGGCGGTCAAAAGACCGCAGCAGTCATTCTGGCTTTCCCGCGGGGCCGGCGGGTGACCGCCAGAAGACCGCCGGCCCAGCGGGAAAACCACCGGCTCAGAATTGAGCCGGTGGAGTTGAAGGGGTGCGACGGGTGCAGTGGCACCCGTCGCAATTTGAAAATCTTTGTGGGGCCCTCTTACGGGGGCCCCTGCAGTGCCCATGCCGTTGCCCTCGACACCCCATACCGCCATCCTGTTCCTGGCGGGCGAACCGGATGGCGGTATGGGGTGTCAGAATCCCCATGGCGGCGCAGCAAGCTGCGCCGCCATGGCGGATTCCCATGGGCAGCGGAAAGTCGGCGGTACACCGCCGGCTTTCTGCTTCTGGCCGCGGCTGTACCGCCGCAGTCAGAATGCCCGGCGGAGCACTGCCAGCCTGTTGGCGGTGCTACCGCCAACCTCCGCCCTGGCGGCATTTACCGCCAGGGTCAGAATGACCCCCCAAGTGTCTTAGGGAGTCTCTCAGCTGTTCTTCCGCATCATTTAGTGTACATGAGCATGCACTCACATCTGCATTCCACAACCTATGTAACTTTCACCATGAGTGTATTTTGTCAGCGTGTTGACTCATCTCAGCTATGAGTAGAAGAAATGTCACATACAACCTTTCTGTCTCTTTCTTCACACATACACATTTGGAAGGGTCTGTGGAGTGTTTGGACATTGCTAGACTTACATGCACATTTCAGATAGGATTGGCTGTGAGAGACCTAGACATTTATGTGTTTTAGGCCCTGTATGTCACTCTCTCTTGTTCAGACATGTGAGTGCCATTAAGAGGTATGTTTTCTGATGTCACATGTGATAGTGTCATACAGAATTTGCTTGGCTACCTCACAGACACAATCCAGCCATTGTAGGTAATTGCTACCCCTTTCTGACCTAGGCCATACACTGGTGCAGCAGTCTTCACATGAATTTTCCAGATTTGCTATAGGCATGTCAAGCCAACACACTTGTGTGATATGTGTATGGAAATCGAAATTGAAAGTGCTACAGACTATGCCTATATTCCACCGGCACATTCATGTGGTAGAGTATTCTCCCAATTTGTTAATCAATCATGGCTATGGGGGATTTGTGAGAAAAGTGAAGCTGCACCCATTGCTGCACCACTTGTCTTGCAGCCTTTAGCATACTCCACCACCACCATGTGTGTACGGTATTTGAGAGTCAGCAAATCATGCTGCAGGGTTGGGGCCAATAGCGCTCAAGTTATTTCAAGCTAATTATATAATGTGCAGGGCTAGGGACAAACTTTTGACCGTAATCCTGACTGTTAGAAATAAGGTCTTTGGCTGACAGTCAGGTTACTTCCTGTCCAAGCAAAGACCCTCACTCTAGTCAGGGTAAGTCACACACAATCCAAATTATCCTGTGCCCACGCAATGGTAGCTTGACACTGAGCAGTCAGGCTTAACTTAGAAGGCAATGTGTAAAGTATTTGTGCAATAAATCATGCAATGAAATCATATGGCCCCACAAAAATACACCACACAGAATAGGTATCTGGATAAATGCAGGTCAAAATGATTAAAATGCAATAAGTATATGTTGAGATATCACTGAAAAGTGATATAAGGTGTCTTAAGTCTTTTAAAAGCAAACAAAGGGGGTCATTACAACATTGGCGGTAAAAGGCGCTTACCGCCGTGCAGCAGACCGCCAATACACCGCTGCGGCGGCGGCATTCCGCCACAGCTATTATGACACACATCTTGGAATCCGCCGAAATTCAGACACCCACACAACACCGCCACATCAAAGGTCAGTGATAAACTGTCGGAAACAAATCCTCCACCTCCACGCCAACAGAAACACACCCATACTATTACGACCCACGAATCCACGCGGCGGTCTTTCAACCGCGGTATTCCATTGGCGGTACACACCGCCACGCTCAAAATACACACACATCTCCAAAACAGCGCCACATTGGACAATTCAAAATACACACACCTGATACACATACAAACAACACTCCCACACACCAAACACAATATAAAACACACACCCACATCACCCACAAACCCCTACGACCAAAAATTAGACACAAAGGCGACAGAGAGAGAGCACAGAATAGACAACCCCACTACACAGAGGCACACAACACCATCACCCACACAACATCCACGCACAAAACACCACACACCACTACACTCACCACACTCATCATCACATACACCACCCCACACATCACCCACACCACCCCATGGCACGCCAAAGACAACCCTGCTTCTCCGAGGAGGAGCTCCGGGTCATGGTGGAGGAAATCGTCCGGGTAGAGCCACAGCTATTTGGCTCACAGGTACAGCACACATCAATAGCAAGGAAGATGGAGTTATGGCGCAGAATAATGGACAGGGTGAACGCCGTGGGACAGCACCCAAGAAATAGGGAGGACATCAGGAAGAGGTGGAACGACCTACGGGGGAAAGTGCGTTCAACGGTCTGCAGGCACAACATCGCGGAACAGCGGACTGGCGGCGGACCCCCACCTCCTCCCCCACAACTAACAACATGGGAGGAGCAAGTCTTGACCATCTTGCATCCTGAGGGCCTCGCAGGAGTCGGTGGAGAATGGGACACTGGTAAGTCAAATCTTAACTATCATATCCCCCACCCTACCTGCATGCTATGACACACCCCCTCCCTCACCCCCTCCCCTATCACTACAACTCCTCACTAATCTACCCATGACACAAACCACCCATCCCAACACCAAGCCCTGCATGACACAACTAAGCATGGACACCTCTCACTAAAGCATGCCCACTGCACATACCCAGAACACCCCCCCAACCATCACCACACAAACTCACACACAGGAGTGCATGCACTGGGGTACACAAACACCCACCCATTGCACACCATTACACACACACATGCAATAATCATGCTCTTCTGCCCCTGCAGGAACCCGAAGGACCATCACCACACCAGAGGGTCCAGACAACACCACTCCACCCTCAGAAGAGGCCCACAGTGACGAGAGCAGCTCTGCCCTACTGGATCCTGATGACCAGCCCGGACCACCGTGGGCCTCGGGACAGTCGGTTCCCCTTGCACAGGCACAGCCCAACACTGACCTTCCACCCTCTGGTAACACCAGCACAGCACCCACCCAGCGGGCCCAAACCTCCCTACCCAGGACAGGTCAATCAGCGGTGTGTCCACCACTACAGGGCACCCAGGCTAACCCACCACCCCAACAACAACAGGGACCTGGGGGCAGTGGTAGTGGGCACACGGTCCAGGGGACGGAGGCACAGGAACACAGGGGAACTGGGAGGGCTACTGTGCGACAGGGGGCGGACAGGCCCTCTCCTCCATCATGGGAGCATACCACCACTCCCAGAAGACGATGGCGACGGTTCTGGACAAGTTGCAGGAGACCCTGCGCCTGCAGGACGAACTGTATTTGGGGTTCAGGGAGGAGCTCAGGACCATCAGCTCCGCCCTGGGCACCATCGTAGGGGTGCTGAAGGACATACAGCAGACCTTGAGGGACACCGTGGCACTCCAAGGGGCCCCTGACACTAGCCAGGACGATGAAATGCCCACCACCTCCGCCGGCGCTAGTGGACAGGACGCCCTGCCACAGGACCAACACACCAGCACCCCACCCCCTGCAGACGGACAACCACCACGCAAGCGGTCCCTGAGATCCAGGAACAGGACAGAGCAAGATGGCAAGACCCCCGCCAGGAAATGACACCACCCTGATTGTCCTCCCACTGTCCCACTTTGTTACCATGTCCATACTTTAACTGCCCCAGCTCCTCTTCCTATGCCCAGATGGGCAGTGCACCTGTGAGACTAATAGACTGGACTCTGCCATGGACATTCCTCCACCATCACCCATCCTCATTTTACAACCCCCTCCCATTTCTGAGCACTTCAATAAACACCCTTGAAACACAAAATAATCTGGAGTCAGTCTGTGATTTAGTAAAAATGTATTATCAATGACAGTGTCATAATGGGTATACCATTCTAAAGCTAACATACCTATGTCACACATCACAAGCCCTTGAAGGATGCAAGCAGTTGACACGTAGGTAACCACACCTGTGAAACCGTAATGGAAGGGTACAACTCAGTTACCAAATGTTGAATTAAATCGAAAAACAGGATAGAGGTAGACGTGTGAAAGTTAATGTAATGCTAAAAATGAAAATGTTCTCACCTGTATGTCACTGGAAATATTGCTGTATGACTGACTCCCTGTTGTCATTGTCTACTTCATCAGCTTCATCCTCATCACTGTCCACAGGCTCCACAGGCTCCACAGCTGCTACAACACCGTCATCTGGGTCATCCTCCTGCAGAAAAGGCACCTGGCGTCGCAATGCCAAATTATGGAGCATGGAGCAGGCGATGATGATGTCGCACTCCTTCTTCGGTGAGTAGAATAGGGATCCACCTGTCATATGGGGCACCTGAACCTGGCCTTCAGGAGGCCGAAGGTGCGTTCGATCACCCTCCTAGTCCGCCCATGGGCCTCATTGTAGCGTTCCTCTGCCCTGGTACTTGGATTCCTCACTGGGGTCAATAGCCACGAAAGGTTGGGGTAACCAGAGTCCCCCAAAAGCCATACACGGTGCCTCTGGAGTTGACCCATCATATCAGGGATGCTGCTATTCCGCAGGATGTAGGCGTCATGCACTGAGCCAGGGAACATAGCATTTACCTGCGAGATGTACTGGTCTGCCAAACATACCATCTGTACATTCATGGAATGATAACTCTTCCTGTTCCTGTACACCTGTTCACTCCTGTGGGGGGGGGACCAGAGCTACATGGGTCCAATCAATAGCACCTATGACGTTGGGGATATGTCCAAGGGCATAGAAGTCACCTTTCACTGTAGGCAAATCCTCCACCTCAGGGAAAATGATGTATCTCCTTACGTGTTTCAGCAGGGCAGACAACACTCTGGACAAGTCGTTGGAAAACATAGGCTGGGACATCCCTGATGCCATGTCCACTGTTGTCTGAAAAGACCCACTTGCAAGGAAATGGAGCACTGACAGCACCTGCACGTCAGGGGGGATTCCAGTCGGATGGCGGATTGGTGACATCAGGTCTGGCTCCAACTGGGTACATAGTTCCTGGATTGTGGCACGGTCAAACCGGTAGGTTACGATGACATGTTGGTCTTACATTGTCAACAGGTCCACCAGCGGTCGGTACACCGGAGGATTCCGCCATCTTCTCATATGTCCCAGCAGACGGTGCCTACGAAGGACAACAGCGATGAACCAGTCATTAGTCCTCCAGGTATGTACCCACAGTCACACACAAGACTACACCACTCACATAACCCTTCCTGTATGTGTGTTGAGTGAAGGCCTAGCTATGTGTGACGCAGTATGAAATGAAGCCATGTGGGCCCCTGAAATGGCGGCTGCCTGACCTCTAAACTGGGACAATGGGATTGTGGGGTAACTGCGCTGGCGTTACACACCGTTGCGGTAGGCGGTCGTAGACCGCGGCGCAATGGTGCATTGGTTAACATTGGACCCTATGTTCCCAGGAGCCAATGAACAGGTGCGCTGGCGGTGATGATGCGCACCGCCGCGGACGTCACCGCCGCGGACGTCACCGCCATTTTCTATCTGTTCAATCACTAGATACCTGACCTTCAACAGGAGAGGACTTACACTGCAAGTGCTGCTGTGACCTCGGTCTGGAAGCGACGATGGCTGCTGCGTCTGTGAAAGGTCCCCTGCCTTCACTGCACAGGAGTTGGAGAAACTGGTAGACAGGGTCCTCCCCCAGTTCACGCTACTCTACGGTCCTCCAGACCAACAGGTTAGTACACAGGGAGCACGTTGTATGGGCTAGGCCTGGGTGGAGAGGGCTGGTTGGAAGAGGGAAGGGAGCAGAGTCCATAGAACATTAATGCATGGGAATGAATGGGCCACATGGCCAGAGCAGGGAGGGGGCCACTCACAACGACGGTGCAGTTGGTAATGACTGGTCCTCTTTCTTTGTGCATGTCATGTAGGTCAGCGCCCACCAGAAGAGGGACATTTGGCGTGCCATCGCCAAGGAGGTCCGGACCCTGGGGGCCCACCAGAGACGTGGCACCCACTGCCGTAAGAGATGGGAGGACATTTGCCGCTGCAGCAAGAAGACGGCGGAGGCTCAGCTGGGGATGGCCTTCCAACGTGGGAGGGGTGCCCGTCGCACCATGACCTCCCTGATGTTCTGGATCCTGGTGGTGGCCTACCCGGAGTTGGATGGGCGCTTGAGGGCATCACAGCAGACACAAGGGGGTGAGTACAACCTCATTCTGCGGACTTTGTGTGCAGTGGAGGTGTCTGGGTGGGGGAGGTGGGCTGTGGGTGTCCCTAGGCCAGGGCGAGTTAGGTAGGCAAGGCCCCTCCATAATGTAGCCCATGTGGCACTCCCACCTCAGCAGAGTGCCAAGTCGAGGTATAGGTGCCCCTGTGGCATCCATGTGCGCCGATGTCCACCATTGCCATATAGGCCATATCCCAGAAATTGCATGTGCAGAGGGCAGGAGCACGGCGTAATGCAGGGGGCATCTGCGTTTGTCTTGTCCGCCAACGGTAGCGGTATGCCATGCACTAAAACCCTCTTTCTTCTGTCTCCCCCTCTTTGTCTGCTCTCCCTGTCCTTTTGTACATCAGCATCAACAGGCGGAGGTACAGTGGCACCGGAGCACGAGGGAGCTGCATCCCACATGGCCATGGAGGGCCACACCACAGACTCTGAATGCACCAGTGGGACGGAGGGCGAGGGGAGCTTCACGTCGGCCACCGGATCACCAAGCAGCGACACAGACTCGTTCGACGATGGGAGCTCCCTTGTGGTGGCGGCACCATCTGTGCCCCCCACCTCTACAGGTACAGCCGCCACCTCCCCTACCAGCACCGCCCTCCCAGCAGCCCCTCAGCGTTCACCCCGTGCCCGCTCACCCAGGAGGGTGGGCATCACCTTCACCCCAGGCACCTCCGGCCCTGCCCCAGTCATCCCTGCTGCCCTCAGTGAGGAGGCCATTGACCTCCTCAGGTCACTCACTGTTGGGCAGTCTACCATTGTGAATGCCATCCAGGGTGTAGAACGAGAGTTGCAACACGGTAATGCATTCCTGGAGGGCATTCATTCTGGTCAGGCTGTCCTTCAGCGAACCCTGCAATCTTTGGCCTCAGCACTGATGGCAGCAATTGTCCCTGTGTCTAGCCTCCCCCCTCCAACTTCCTCCACCCAGACCCAATCTCCTGTACCCCATCCCATCCCAAGCACACCTACAGACCAGCATGCACACAAGTCAACACACCCAAGTTGCTCAAGCAAACATAGGCACCAAACACACCACAAGCACTCACTCAAGCCTCACCCACATACAGACATAACAACATCCACTGCCTCCACTGTGTCCCCCTCCTCCTCTTCTCCCTCCTCCCTCCCAGTGTCGTCTACACTCTCACCTGCATGCACTACATCTACAGCCACTAGGACTTGCACCAGTACACCCAGCACCACACCCCGCTCACCTGCACTCACCACCTCCACTGCCATTTACACGTTCCCTGTGTCCTCTCCCAGTGTGTCTGTGACGCCCCCTCCCAAAGTACACAAACGCCAGCAATCACTCACCCAACATCCATCCACCTCACGACAGCCTCCAGTACCTGCACCCAAAACACCTAAAGTGACACCTCCGACAACCACCTCCTCTTCCTCCACTCCCAGACCCCCTCCAGCTTCCCATCCCAATGTTTGTCAGAAACTGTCACTCTGTAAAGTTTACCTTTTTGCCCCCACTCCACCCCCTCCAATTCATCAGTCCCATCGTAGCGCCTCAGCCAAAAAGCCTCCAATACCAGTGGTGCCTGTTCAAAGTTTTTGGAGTGCACCGGCCACCAGGGCAGGCAGTAGGACCCGGAGCCAAGGCACTGGCAGCCCACCCCCTGTAAAGGCAATAAAATTGGAGAGTGGACGACGGGACCGTGTTAAGACTCCAGGTGGGAAAACAACTGACATGGGTTCCAAGGGGATTGGAGAGTCAGCTGTGACTGCACCAAAGGTGGGGAAGGGCCAGAGGAAGTCTCCCCAGCCTGTTGTGAGTGTCACGGCGGAGAAGTGCGCCATCATTTCCGGTGGTCGAGACACAACCGCCAGCACCGTCGTTACTGGTCCAGAGACCACCGCCACAGTCACAGCCCAGGAGGGCCCCACTATCGTCACTGGTCAGGAGACCACCGCCAGAGTCACAGCCCAGGAGGGCCCAAGTATCGTCACTGGTCAGGAGACCACCGCCACCGGAGTCAGTGCCCAGGAGGGCCCCACTTTCGTCACTGGTCTGGAGACCACCGCCAGAGTCACAGCCCAGGAGGGCCCCACTATCGTCACTGGTCAGGAGACCACCGCCACCGCCGGAGTCAGTGCCCAGGAGGGCCCCACTATTGTCACTGGTCCAGAGACCACTGCCGGAGTCAGTGCCCAGGAGGGCCCCACTATCGTCAGTGGTCCAGAGACCACTGCCAGAGTCACAGCCCAGGAGGGCCCCACTATCGTCACTGGTCAGGAGACCACCGCCAGAGTCACAGCCCAGGAGGGCCCAAGTATCGTCACTGGTCAGGAGACCACCGCCAGAGTCACAGCCCAGGAGGGCCCAAGTATCGTCACTGGTCAGGAGACCACCGCCAGAGTCACAGCCGAGGAGGGCCCAAGTATCGTCACTGGTCAGGAGACCACCGCCGGAGTCAGTGCCCAAGAGGGCCCCACTATCATCACTGGTCCAGAGACCACCGCCAGAGTCACAGCCCAGGAGGGCCCCATTATCGTCACTGGTCAGGAGACCACCGCCAGAGTCACAGCCCAGGAGGGCCCAAGTATCGTCACTGGTCAGGAGGCCACCGCCAGAGTCACAGCCCAGGAGGGCCCAGGTATCGTCACTGGTCAGGAGACCACCACCACCGCCAGTGTCAGTGCCCAGGAGGGCCCCACAATTGTCACTGGTCCAGAGACCACCGCCAGAGTCACAGCCCAGGAGGGCCCAAGTATCGTCACTGGTCAGGAGACCACCGCCACCACCGGAGTCAGTCTTGCTGCCACAGCCCCGCTGGGCAATGATGAAACATCATGCCAAACACCAATGTCCTTATCAGAACCGCCATGGCAAAGCACCGCTGAACAGGGCACAGACCGCCATGGCAAAGCACCGCTGAACTGTCCTGAACCGCCATGGCAAAGCACTGCTGAACTGTCCTGAACCGCCATGGCAAAGCACCGCTGAACAGGGCAAAGACCGCCATGTCAATGCACTGCTGAACATGGCACAGACCGCCATGGCAAAGCACCGCTGAACTGTACTGAACCGCCATGGCAAAGCACCGCTGAACAGGGCAAAGACCGCCATGTCAATGCATTGCTGAACAGGGCACAGACCACCATGGCAAAGCACTGCTGAACTGTCCTGAACCGCCATGGCAAAGCACCGCTGAACTGTCCTGAACCACCATGGCAAAGCACCGCTGAACAGGGCAAAGACTGCCATGTCAAAGCACCGCTGAACAGGGCAAAGACCGCCATGTCAAAGCACCACTGAACAGGGCAAAGACCGCCATGTCAATGCACCGCCGAACAGGGCAAAGACCGCCACGGCAAAGCACCGCTGAACAGGGCAATGCACCGGGTAGGAATGAATGGCCCGCCACATCAGGCATCCTTATCCCATGTGCAGCTGGGACAGTGACAGGACACAACCTTTCACGGGGAGACTCCTCCAGTCTGGGCACCAGTCCCCCCCAGTACCAGTAGAGACCTGCATCAACTTGAGAGACTGTGGCTTTGCACTCCCCAGGATGGCACAGTGGGCAAACCACCTACTGTATAGACTTGAGAGACTGTGGCTTTGCACTCCCCAGGATAATGCAGTGGGCAAACCACCCACTGTATAGACTTGAGAGACTGTGGCTTTGCACTCCCCAGGATGGCACAGTGGGCAAACCACCCACTGTATAGACTTGAGAGACTGTGGCTTTGCACTCCCCAGGATGGCACAGTGGGCAAACCACCCACTGTAGAGACTTGAGAGACTGTGGCTTTGCACTCCCCAGGAGGGCATGAATGGGCATGGAGCCCCGTCGTAGATCTGGCTTTGCAGTCATCCGGCTGAGGTGCCCCCCCTTCGCTTCCCCTTGAGGTGCCTGTAGAATTTCTGTCTGATGCCCCGGCAGTGTTCTCTCCGATTGTGGTCAGGTATCGTTTGTGGGCCTCGCCCATGTATTTTTGGACTGATGGTGCACGGACATTGTTATATACATATCTGCACTACTTCTCGTCTTGTATATAATTATGACTGATTTTCAAATATATATCTGTATATTTTTGTATGACATGTATATTGGCACATGACATTGTTTGACCGATTTTCGCTTTGTGTATTCATTCTTCCGGGGGGATTGTGGGTTGTTACTGTGATTTTTGTGAATGCATTGGTGTGTATGTTGTAATATGCGAGGGTGGGAGTGGGGGGGTTTGGTGTGTGTCCCCCTAACTTTTGCCTCACCCCTCCCCCATGTCGTAGGTGCAGTACTCACCGTTGTCTGCGGCGCCTACGTAGCTGTTGGTCGTAGAAGAGCAGAAACACAAGGGCAGGGAGTATTTGGAGTTCCGGCTCCATGGATTCTTCGGGTTGCGGAGTTTTCAGATGCCCAGGGGCGGTGGGTGGATTTCCTGCGCTGGCAGGCCAAAGTCACAGGAGCTGCCTCGATCCGGTGGGCGTTGCATCACATTTCCTACCGCACGACAGGCGCTACGTCGATTCCTCTCTGGAAATCGAGCTGCGTTATTCCGGGTCGGCTGTGCGTCGATCCAGTGGGCCGTGCATCAAATTTCCAGACGCTACGCTGACGCTGCATCTTCACCGCGGTGCAGACTGTGCATCATTTCTGGCAGGCTGTGTGTCAAAGTTCACTGCACAAGGAGTCCTTCTTGAAGAGATGAAGTCTTTTTGGTCCTGAGACTTCAGGGAACAGGAGGCAAGCTCTATCCAATCCCTTGGAGAGCACATCTTCCCCACAGCTAGAGAGCAGCAAGGCAGCAGGGCAACAGCAATGCAGCAGTCCTTCACAGAAAGCAGTCAGGTGAGTCCTTTGGGCTGCCAGGCAGTTCTTCTTGGCAGGATGCAGGTTCTGGTTACAAGTTTCTTCACCAGGAAGTGTCTGAGTTGGTAGGGGCAGAGGCCCTGTTTATATACCCAAATGTGCCTTTGAAGTGGGGGAGACTTTAAAGAGTAGCTTGGAAGTGCACCAGGTCCCCTTTCAGTTTAATCCTGTCTGCCAGGGTCCCAGGAGGGGGTGTGGCAGTCCTTTGTGTGAAGGCAGGCACTCCACCCTCCCAGCCTAGGAAGACCCATTCAAAATGCAGATGTATGCAAGTGAGGCTGAGTATCCTGTGTTTGGGGTGTGTCTGAGTGAATGCACAAGGAGCTGTCAACTAAACCCAGTCAGACGTGGATTGTAAGACATAGAAAGATTTTAAGTGCAGAGAAATGCTCACTTTCTAAAAGTGGCATTTCTAAAATAGTAATATTAAATCCAACTTCACCTGTCAGCAGGATTTTATATCACCATTCTGGCAATACTAAATATGACCTTCCTACTCCTTTCAGATCAGCAGCTACCACTCAAACAATGTAAGAGGGCAGCCCCAATGAAGGGAGCAGGCCTCACAGCAGTGTAAAAACGAATTTAGGTGTTTTACACTGCCAGGACATGTAAACTACATAAGTACATGTCCTGCCTTTTGCCTACACAGCACCCTGCCCTATAGGTTACCTAGGGCATACCTTAGGGGTGTCTTATATGTAGAAAAGGGGGAGTTTTAAGCTTGGCAAGTACTTTTAAATGCCAAGTCGAATTGGCAGTGAAACTGCACACAATGGCAGGCCTGAGACAAGGTTAAGGGGCTACTTAAGTGGGTGGCACAATCAGTGCTGCAGACCCACTAGTAGCATTTAATCTATAGGACCTCGGCACATATAGTGCACTCTACTATGTACTTATAAGTAAATTAAATAGTCCAATTGGGTATGATCCAATGTTACCATATTTAAAGGGAGGGAGCATATGCACTTTAGCACTGGTTAGCAGTGATAAAGTACATAGGGGGTGATTCTGACCTTGGCGGTCTTTTCGCAAGACCGCCGAGTTACCGCCGCGGTAAAGACCGCCGACCGCGGCGGTATGCCGCGGCGCGTATTCCGACCGCTGGGAGCGTTCCGCCGGAAAACCGCCAGCAGCCACACTGGCGGTCGGCGGGAAAGTGGAGACTGGTCAACCTCCACCGCCACGCCAGCAGAACACCGCCCACAGAATTACGACCCACATTTCTGTGTGGCGGTCTTCTGTTGGCGGTCTTCTGTTGGCGGTCACGTCCCTATGGCTCCCGTCGCCTCCCGGAGGACCAACGCAAGGTAAGTTGATCGTCCGTGAGGGGAGGGGGAGGGGGGGGTGTTGTGTGATGTGTGCGTGCATGGGGGTGTGTAGAGGGGGTGTGTGAGTGCGTGCATGCGGGCGGGGGGTGCTGCTGTGCCTATGGGCAATGTGTGTAGTTCGGCGGGTGCGCATGTTGGCATGTATGTGTGCGGGTATGTGCCCCCGTTGTGTATGTGTGTGTGTAGGGGGTGTGCATATGTGCATGTTGGGGGTGCGTGCATGTCGGGGTGCGTGTATGTGCATGTCGGGGTGGGGGGGGCAGGGGGTTTGTTACATCTCTGGGGGGTGGCAGGGGGTGTAGGGTGTGGGGGGGGGACTCGTGGGGGATAGTGGGGGGTGGGGGAGACCCCTATCAGTGCCAGGGATGGAATTCCCTGGCCCCGATAGTGCCTACCGCCATGGTTCGCATGGCGGTTCCCGACCGCCAAAAACCGCGGCGGTAAGCAGGGTCATGATGCGGTTGGCGGTCTTGGGTCGACCGCCGGGCCGGAGTGCGCAAACTCCAGCCCGGCGGTCATGACCGCCGTGGCGGTCGGAGTGGGAAAGTGGCGGTCGATCGCGGCGGTGACCGCCGCGGTCAGAATGCCAATTTTTGGACCGCCGGTCTGTTCGCGGTCCGACCGCCGCCTCTCCGCCGACCGCCGGGGTTAGAATCACCCCCATAGTGTCCCATTGATACCAATGGGGTGCCCCCTTTTCACACCTGCTCAGTGCAGGCACAAGTACCCACAAGAGATGTGACGCAGTTTAGTCCCTTAGTTTAAACTACCCTATTTTGCCACCCCCCTCTACTGTGTGTATGCCCCCCCTTGCATACATTTTGCCAGGCGCAGGCATGGTGTGGGGCAAGGGATAGAAAGTAGCACAATACATGCATTGAGTCACTTTGTATATCTGGTGCGTGCATCTAGGCATTGGAGGGCCACATGAACATGAGAAATGTGGCACTAATGCTGTGCATGGAGGAGCTAGACCCTCAGAAACCTGGACCTATGTTCCAACATTTTTCACAACTGTTGTGGTGTTGTCATGCTCTCTGAGATTATGGCAACTTACAAAGGGTATGTGATGTTGATAATGAGCACTTCATGGACATTCTAGTTTAAAGTGATTTAATGGTAATATTTACATAGTGAATCTTGGTGTACAGTGTCTAAGTGAAGATGTTCAGTACAATTTGTTGTCTCTTGTGTACTCCAGCGGCACTGTTTTGTCGTTCCCCTTCCTCCTGTAATGCACCATGTTCATCCTCCTCCTCTTTGGGGACATCTACCAGTTCATCCCAGGGGACATTGGCGTATACAAATGGTATGTAATATGGCACACACAAGGATGATCTTGCAAACAAGGGGTGGCTTTCTCCTGTCAGAGCCAGGGATCTGAACTTTGATTTTAGGAGCCCAAATGTCCTCTCCACCTCATTCATTGTCTTTCTTGTAGGCCCACTTTGACTTTGTAGTTGGGTTGCCAAACGTTTTCATGACCAATAGCTGGATGCTGTAAACTTGTTCCGCTGCAAGGGAGTGTGAGCACATATGTCAATCATGCATATTTGTTATTTCCTGTGTGCCATGGCACATATCAGTTTTAAGTGGAGTGGTGACTCAGACTTGCATCTGATATTGTGTGTGTTCCTGTTTGGATGAATGGTTAAATTAGTGTGTAGTGGCCCACGCTCCTATCATGGGTTGTGCCTCAGGGACCTGGTGATTGTCAATTAAAATCTGGACTGATAGTACCCCATGCCCCGTGTTGTATCGTCCATATTTGAGGCTGTGCCCAAATGTTAGTGGGACTTAGCACCTCCTTGCACCACAGTAGCATCATTTAGATTGACGCTATAGTAACCCTACAAGGCCAAACTCAGGGTGCCATGTTTCAATGTGGCAATATTCATGCTGTGACACTTAGTGACCCTTTGTGGCAGATTATGCCTTCACAGGCATCATGTATACATGGGGGCATTCCCCCATTAGGAGGACTGGAAAATTGGTGTAGAGGAAACTCAAAGGATCCAGTACATCATTCTTAGCAGATACTTTTCACACCTGCACAGAGCAGGCTTTAGAAGGGGGAACACCATTGATTTAAATGGGCCCCTATGTACTGTGCTGGATTTGGTCAGAAATATTGTTACCACTCCTACAGAGTCCATCAATGGCATCCATCATCTTGACACTATTGCACCTACTCTGTGCCATGGTGCACTGTATATTGTATACGTCACCCACATAGTGTCAATAGGGGGCTGCAAAGGGGCACAATCACAGTAGTGCTGCTGTACATGCTGCACCACTTTCCTGACATGTGGCTCTTAGTTCCTTCACTTTAGACCTGCAGATGAGTTATGTTCTGGGAATTTGTACCTATTTTACGTGTTGTGTCTCATGAAACAGGTGTTGTGCCCTGTGTGTTGCATGTGTATCCCACCCCTTTGCTCTTGGAATACCTTCCTTGCACAAAGTGTTGTTGTTGACAATAGCTGGCTGGTGTACGTATGTGCATGAGGTTCATATGCACAGTGTGGAACAGTTGTATGGTATGTTTTGTGATGTATGAAGAATTCTCAGACACCTTTGTGACAGGACAGGGCATGATGTGGTTTTCGCAGTGCCCTGCATCAAGGTACCAGTCCTAGTAAGTCCCATGTCTTCTCATTCACATGCATTTCTGGCCTCTGCCAGTACATTGTCAGTAGTCCAGCTGCCACAGTCCACTGTTGTTACCCTGGTATCGTGGTAGGGAGATGTGGAAGTACCAGGTATGATTGTTGGTGTGCTGTGAGGTGTCCATTCCTACACATGATCTTTCATAGCTGGTGATATTGTATTTCTATGTTTGCTGCACTATGCACTAGACAAGGGAAAGGTAAACACAATGGGTATGTCTTGTATGTTTTGGTGATATGTAGATGATGATGGCAACACTCAGATGACATTTGATATTGGTGCTGCCTGAGGTTTCTACACCATAATAAATATGAGGCAGTGCCTATATGTGAATTGCTTGAATTTGGCATACCAATGCAATTCACACAGCTGAACTATTCCTTGGTAATTGTTATGTGTGAGAGATCTGTTTTTTGTTGTCAACCTGTGGACACTAGTAGTGGTTTGGGCCCAGCTTTTGTATGCAAAGGAGACATAGCTCTACCTGTCCTTCACATAGTGTGTCCATCAGGTGGTGCAGAAATGTGTACATATGGGTGTATGTGTGTGTGATGTGCATTGAATGTGTTGTAGGGAGGCATGTGGCATATGTGTTGTTGTCTGAACATCTATGTTCCCTGTCCATGTGTGTTTAGTGTGGTGTAGGTATTGTTTGTCACACAGGTTTGGTGTGTTGTCTGTGTAATGATTAGTATGGTGGCTTACCTACGAGTAGCCCATTTCCATATTGACTATCCTGATACCACTGATTGATGGTAGAGTGCCAGAATATGTAGGCATCATGGGCCCTGTTGGGATATTTAGCTAGGATGTTAGTGAAAATCACACAGTGGTCCACAGTGGTCTGCAGATTGATGTAGTGGGCATGTCTGCAGTTCCTGTAGAGGCGTTCGGTAGCACCAGAAGGGCACAATTCGGACATGTGTGCAGTCCATTGCACCCAGCACATGCAGGAACCCAGCTATGTGGTAGAAACAGTGCTTGGTCTCCTACTGCAGTTGCTGGTTGTTGTGGGAGCTGAATGTGGTGGGGTGTGAGGTGGATGATGGCATCCAGGACCTTCGGAAGGAAGGCAGAAAAGGTTGGCTGGGAGATACCACCCACTTGTTCTGCAGTAGATTGGGAAGATCCTGACGCCAGCATATGGAGGACAGGCAGGAGATTGGTGATGTATGGAATTGTTTTTTGAATTTTCACTCTTGCAGTTTTATCTGGCGCTATGTGGTGCAGCAGGCATACAATAGACTCCTGCTTCAAACGATAGAGTCTGATCATATCTTCTTCCCTGAGGGCAAGGATGGTTTTGTTCTGGCGAAATATCCTCTCCCGCCTTCTGTGCTATCTTTGTGGCTGCTGTGGTGGTGTTTGGGGATGCAGCCGTGGTGCTGGTAGCACTTGCTATTGTTGCTGTCATCTTCGGCATGTGCCAAGCTGGAGCAGTAACAGGTCCATGTTGTCCAGTTGCTTGCCAATGCTCCTTCTGTGAGTTTCCCTTATGTAGTAAAGTCTCGGCCTTATTTTAACGCCTGGTCTGATCAGGCATTAAAATTTTGATGTTAATTGGACTTAGCGTCATTTTTTTAACAGGATTCTTTGTGTGTGTCATTTTTGCATCGAGTGTTAAATATGACGCTAGCGGGTTAGCGTGATTTTTTGGGAGGGAACACCTACCTTGCATATCATTGTCATTAAAAGATGAAAGGTTGGGTGACGCTCCCAAAAAATGATGCAAAGTCTAGATTGTGTCGCTATAATAGTCTAGCAACAAAATATAAATATGGCGCTAGGTTAGCACCGCTTTTGTGTAAAAAATAATGGAGCAAAGGCGGCGCTAACTTTTCTTAGACATGGGTCTCAGAGTTTCTGATGTATTTGTTTCTCTTTTGTTTGTTTATGATGACTAAGCAGTACTAAATCACCTTGATGTCCCTACTGCAACATTCTTAATGATCCCTAGGTGAACACTTCTTTGCTTGAAATTATGGAACATCGTTGACCTTATTCTTCTATCCTACAGTTTCAATGCGTGTACTACTTTCTACGGTATCCTGCTTCTTTTTGGTCTACAATCCAATGAAGACTGCAACAGGAGGATTCATCAGGTGGGGTTCCTTAGAACAAAATCAGTTTCTAAATCCACTTCATTGTCCCAACAACACCTACCTTGTGCAAGAAAAAAATACATCAGACTTGTATTCATCGAAATATATACAAAAGGCATAATTAAAAATCTGCACGTTTTCTTAGCCATCACAATCACATATAAATATATGCCTATGTCCAAACTCAGTTTGGTGAAGACAGTTTTTTGTATTTAAACATTTATTGGACAGGAAGAAAACACCAATATTGCCTCAATTTTAGCCAATGACATGTTATATGTTGGCTATACATTTCAGCTAGACAAACTAGATTTTAGCCAGTCTTCTTCAAACATTTAGGGGGTCATTACAACATTGGCGGTAAAAGGCGCTTACCGCCGTGCAGAAGACCGCCAATACACCGCCGCGGCCGTGGATTTCCACAACAGCTATTATGACACACATCTTGGAATCCGCCGAAATTCAGACATCCACACAACACCGCCACACCAAAGGTCAGTGATAAACTGTCGGAAACAAATCCTCCACCTCCACGCCAACAGAAACACGCCCACGCTATTACGACCCACGAATCCACGTGGCAGTCTTTCAACCGCGGTATTCCATTGGCGGTACACACCGCCGCGCTCAAAATACACACACATCTCCATAACACCGCCACATTGGACAATTCCAAATACATACACCTGACACACATACAAACACCACTCCCACACACCCAATACAATATAAAACACACACCCACATCACCCACAAACCCCTACTACCAAAAATTAGAGACGAAGGCGACAGAGAGAGAGCACAGAATAGACAACCCCACTACACAGAGGCACACAACACCATCACCCGTACAACATCCACGCACAAAACACCACACACCACTACACTCACCACAACCATCACCACATACACCACCCCACACATCACCCACACCACCCCATGGCACACCAAAGACACCCCAGCTTCTCCGAGGAGGAGCTCAGGGTCATGGTGGAGGAAATCGTCCGGGTAGAGCCACAGCTATTTGGCTCACAGGTACAGCACACATCAATAGCCAAGAAGATGGAGTTATGGCGCAGAATAGTGGACAGGGTGAACGCCGTGGGACAACACCCAAGAAATAGGGAGGACATCAGGAAGAGGTGGAACAACCTACGGGGGAAGGTGCGTTCAACGGTCTCCAGGCACAACATTGCGGTACAGCGGACTGGCGGCAGACCCCCACCTCCTCCCCCACAACTAACAACATGGGAGGAGCAAGTCTTGACCATCTTGCATCCTGAGGGCCTCGCAGGAGTCGGTGGAGGATGGGACACTGGTAAGTCAAATCTTAACTATCATATCCCCCACCCTACCTGCATGCTATCACACCCCCCTCCCTCACCACCTCCCCTATCACTACAACTCCTCACTAATCTACCCATGACACCAACCACCCATCCCAACACCAAGCCCTGCATGACACAACTAAGCATGGACACCCATCACTAAAGCATGCCCACTGCACATATCCAGTACACCCCCCCAACCATCACCACACAAACCCACACACAGGAATGCTTGCACTGGGGTACACAAACACCCACCCATTGCACACCATTACACACACACATGCAATAATCATGCTCTTATGCCCCTGCAGGAACCCGAAGGACCGTCACCACACCAGAGGGTCCAGACAACACCACTCCACCCCCAGAAGAGGCCCACAGAGACGATAGCAGCTCTGCCCTACTGGATCCTGATTACCAGCCCGGACCATCATGGGCCTCGGGACAGTCGGTTCCCCTTGCACGGGCACAGCCCAACACCGACCTTCCACCCTCTGGTAACACCAGCACAGCACCCACCCAGCGGGCCCAAACCTCCCTACCCAGGACAGGTCAATCAGCGGTGTGTCCACCACTACAGGGCACCCAGGCTAACCCACCACCCCAACAACAACAGGGACCTGGGGGCAGTGGTAGTGGGCACAAGGTCCAGGGGACGGAGGCACAGGAACACAGGGGAACTGGGAGGGCTGCTGTGTGACAGGGGGCGGACAGGCCAAGGGAACCCACTCTCCACGAGGCCCTCTCCTCCATCATGGGAGCATACCACCACTCCCAGGACACGATGGCCACGGTCCTGGACAAGTTGCAGGAGACCCTGCGCCTGCAGGACCAAATGTATTTGGGGTTCAGGGAGGAGATCAGGACCATCAGCTCCGCCCTGGGCACCATCGTAGGGGTGCTGAAGGAAATACAGCAGACCTTGAGGGACACCGTGGCACTCCAAGGGGCCCCTGACACTAGCATGGACGATGAACTGCCCACCAACTCCGCCGGCGCTAGTGGACAGGACGCCCCGCCACAGGACCAACACACCAGCACCCCACCCCCTGCAGACGGACATCCACCACGCAAGCGGTCCCTGAGATCCAGGAACAGGACAGAGCAAGATGGCAAGACCCCCGCCAGGAAATGAGACCACCCTGATTGTCACCCCACTGTCCTACTTTGTTATCCTGTCCATACTTAAACTGCCCCAGCTCCACTTCCTATGCCCAGATGGGCAGTGCACCTGTGAGACTAATAGACTGGACTCTGCCATGGACATCCCTCCGCCATCACCCATCCTCATTTTACATGTGAAAGTTAATGTAATGCTAAAAATGAAAATGTTCTCACCTGTGTCTCACTGGAAATATTGCTGTATGACTGACTCCCTGTTGTCGTTGTCTTCTTCATCAGCTTCATCCTCATCACTATCCACAGGCTCCACAGGCACCACAGCTGCTACAACACCGTCATCGGGATCATCCTCCTGCAGAAAAGGCACCTGGCGTCGTAAAGCCAAATTATGGAGCATGGAGCAGGCGATGATGATGTCGCACGCCTTCTTCGGTGAGTAGAATAGGGATCCACCTGTCATATAGAGGCACCTGAACCTGGCCTTCAGGAGGCCGAAGGTGCGTTCGATCACCCTCCTAGTCCGTCCATGGGCCTCATTGTAGCGTTCCTCTGCCCTGGTCCTGGGATTCCTCACTGGGGTCAATAGCCAGGACAGGTTGGGGTAACCAGAGTCCCCCAATAGCCATACACTGTACCTCTGGAGTTGACCCATCATATCAGGGATGCTGCTATTCCGCAGGATGTAGGCGTCATGCACTGAGCCAGGGAACATAGCATTTACTGGTCTGCCAAACAGACCATCTGAACATTCATGGAATGATAACTCTTCCTGTTTCTGTACACCTGTTCACTCCTGTGGGGGGGGACCAGAGCTACATGGGTCCCATCAATAGCACCTGTGACGTTGGGGATGTGTCCAAAGGCATAGAAGTCACCTTTCACTGTAGGCAAATCCTCCACCTCAGGGAAAATGATGTATCTCCTTACGTGTTTCAGCAGGGCAGACAACACTCTGGACAACACGATGGAAAATATAGGCTGGGACATCTCTGATACCATGGCCACAGTTGTCTGAAAAGACCCACTTGCAAGGAAATGGAGCACTGACAGCACCTGCACGTCAGGGGGGATTCCAGTCGGATGGCGGATTGGTGACATCAGGTCTGGCTCCAACTGGGTACATAGTTCCTGGATTGTGGCACGGTCAAACCGGTAGGTTACGATGACATGTCGCTCTTCCATTGTCAACAGGTCCACCAGCGGTCGGTACACCGGAGGATTCCGCCATCTTCTCATATGTCCCAGCAGACGGTGCCTACGAAGGACAACAGCGAAGACCCAGTCATTATTCCTCCAGGTATGTACCCACAGTCACACACAAGACTACACCACTCACAAAACCCTTCCTGTATGTGTGTTGAGTGTAGGCCTAGCTATGTGTGACGCAGTAGGAAATGAAGCCATGTGGGCCCCTGAAATGGCGGCTGCCTGACCTCTAAAGTGGGACAATGGGATTGTGGGGTAACTGCGCTGGCGTTGCACACCGTCGCGGTAGGCGGTCGTAGACCGCGGCGCAATGCTGCATTGGTTAACATTGGACCCTATGGGTCCCAGGAGCCAATGAACAGGTGCTCTGGCTGTGATGATGCGCACCGCCGCGGACGTCACCGCTGCGGACGTCACCGCCATTTTCTATCTGTTCAATCACTAGATACCTGACCTTCGACAGGAGAGGACCTACACTGCAAGTGCTGCTGTGACCTCGGTCTGGAAGCGACGATGGCTGCTGCGTCTGGGGAAAGAGCCCCTGCCTTCACTGCACAGTAGTTGGAGAAACTGGTAGACGGGGTCCTCCCCCAGTACACGCTACTCTACGGTCCTCCAGACCAACAGGTTAGTACACAGGGAGCACGTTGTATGGGCTAGGCCTGGGTGGAGAGGGCTGGTTGGAAGAGGGAAGGGGGCAGAGTTCATAGAACATTAATGCATGGGAATGAATGGGCCACATGGCCAGAGTACGGAGGGGGCCACTCACAATGATGGTGCATTTGGTAATGACTGGTCCTCTTTCCTTGTGCATGTCATGTAGGTCAGCGCCCACCAGAAGAGGGACATTTGTGTGCCATCACTAAGGAAGTCCGGACCCTGGGGGCCCACCAGAGACGGGGCACCCACTGCCGTAAGAGATGGGAGGACATTCGCCGCTGCAGCAAGAAGACGGCGGAGGCTCAGCTGGGGATGGCCTCCCAACGTGGGAGGGGTGCCCGTCACACCATGACCCCCCTGATGTTCCGGATCCTAGCGGTGGCCTACCTGGAGTTGGATGGGCGCTTGAGGGCATCACAGCAGACACAAGGGGGTGAATACAACCTCATTCTGCAGACTTTGCGTGCAGTGGAGGTGTCTGGGTGGTGGAGGCGGGCTGTGGGTGTCCCTAGGCCAGGGCGAGTTAGGTAGGCAAGGCCCCTCCGTAATGTAGGCCATGTGGCACTCTACCCCACCTCAGCAGAGTGCCAAGTCGAGGTATAGTTGCCCCTGTGGCATCCATGTGCGCAGATGTCCACCATTGCCATATAGGCCATATCCCAGAAATTGCATGTGCAGAGGGCAGGAGCATGGCATAATGCAGGGGGCAGCTGCGTTTGCTACCAACGGTAGCGGTATGCGATGCACTAAAACCCTCTTTCTTCTGTCTCCCCCCTTTTTCTGCTCTCCCTGTCCTTTTGTACATCAGCATCAACAGGCAGAGGTACAGTGGCACCGGAGCACGAGGGAGCTGCATCCCACATGGCCATGGAGGGCCACACCACGGACTCTGAATGCACCAGTGGGACGGAGGGCGAGGGGCACTTCACGTCGGCCACCAGATCACCAAGCAGCGACACGGACTCGTTCGACGATGTGGGCTCCCTTGTGGTGGCGGCACCATCTGTGCCCCCCACCTCTACAGGTACAGCCGTAACCTCCCCAACCAGCACCGCCCTCCCAGCAGCCCCTCAGCGTTCGCCCCGTGCCCGCTCACCCAGGAGGGTGGGCATCACCTTCGCCCCAGGCACCTCAGGCCCTGCCCCAGTCACCCCAGCTGCCCTCAGTGAGGAGGCCATTGACTTCCTCAGGTCACTCACTGTTGGGCAGTCTACCATTGTGAATGCCATCCAGGGTGTAGAACGAGAGTTGCAACACGGTAATGCATTCCTGGAGGGCATTCATTCTGGTCAGGCTGTCCTTCAGCGAACCCTGCAATCTTTGGCCTCAGCACTGATGGCAGCCATTGTCCCTGTGCTAGCCTCCCCCCTCCAACTTCCTCCACTCAGACCCAATCTCCTGTACCCCATCCCATCCCAAGCACACCTACAGACCAGCATGCACACAAGTCAACACACCCAAGTAGCTCAAGCAAACATAGGCACCACACACACCACAGGCACTCACGCAAGCCTCAGCCACATACAGACACAACAACATCCACTGCCTCCACGGTGTCCCCCTCCTCCTCTTCTCCCTCCTCCCTCCCAGTCTCGTCTACACACACACCTGCATGCACCACATCTACAGGCACCATGAATCGCACTAGGACACCCAGCACCACAAGCCGCTCACCTGCACTCACCTCCTCCACTGCCATTTACACGTCCCCTGTGTCCTCTCCCAGTGTGTCTGTGACGCCCCCTCCCAAAGTACACAAACGCCGGCAATCACTCACCCAACATCCATCCACCTCAACTGTAAAGTTGACCTTTTTGCCCCCACGCCCCCCTCCAATTCATCAGTCCCGTCGTAGCGCCTCAGTCAAAAAACCTCCAATACCAGTGGTGCCTGTTCAAGGTTTTTGGAGTGCACCGGCCACCAGGGCAGGCAGTAGGACCCGGAGCCAAGGCACTGGCAGCCCACCCCCTGTAAAGGCTCCAAAATTGGAGAGTGGACGACGGGACCGTGTTAAGACTCCTGGTGGGAAAACAACTGACATGGGTTCCAAGGGGATTGGAGAGTCAGCTGTGACTCCACCAAAGGTGGGGAAGGGCCAGAGGAAGTCTCCCCAGCCTGTTGTGAGTGTCACGGTGGAGAAGTGCGCCATCTTTTCCAGCGGTCGAGACACAACCACCAGCACTGTCCTTACTGGTCCAGAGACCACCGCCAGAGTCACAGTTCAGGAGGGCCCAGGTATCGTCACTGGTCAGGAGACAACCGCCGGAGTCACAGCCCAGGAGGGCACAAATATCGTCACTGGTCAGGAGACCACCGCCGGAGTCGCAGCCCAGGAGGGCACAAGTATCGTCACTGGTCAGGAGACCACCGCCGGAGTCGCAGCCCAGGAGGGCACAAGTATCGTCACTGGTCAGGAGACCACAGCCCAGGAGGGCACAAATATCGTCACTGGTCAGGAGACCACCGCCGGAGTCACAGCCCAGGAGGGCACAAGTATCGTCACTGGTCAGGAGACCACCGCCGGAGTCACAGCCCAGGAGGGCCCAAGTATCGTCACTGGTCAGGAGACCACTGCCGGAGTCACAGCCCAGGAGGGCCCAAGTATCGTCACTGGTCAGGAGACCACCGCCGGAGTCACAGCCCAGGAGGGCCCAAGTATCGTCACTGGTCAGGAGACCACCGCCAGAGTCACAGCCCAGGAGGGCCCAAGTATCGTCACTGGTCAGGAGACCACCGCCAGAGTCACATCCCAGGAGGGCCCAAGTATCGTCACTGGTCAGGAGACCACCGCCACCGCCGGAGTCAGTGTACTGGAGGGCCCCGGCTGCCACAGCCCCGCTGGGCAATGATGAAACGTCATGCCACACACCAATGTCCAGTGTAGAGAACGTCATGCCACACACCAATGTCCTTATCAGAACTGCCATGGCAAAGTACCGCTGAACAGTCTTGAACCGCCATGGCAAAGCACTGATGAACAGGGTAAAGACCGCCATGGCAAAGCACTGCTGAACAGTCCTGAACCGCCATGGCAAAGCACCGCTGAACAGGGCAAAGACCGCCATGGCAAAGCACCGCTGAACAGTCCTGAACCGCCATGGCAAAGCACCGCTGAACAGAGCAAAGACTGCCATGGCAAAGCACCGCTGAACAGGGCAAAGACCGCCATGGCAAAGCACCGCTGAACAGGGCAAAGACCGCCATGGCAAACCACCGCTGAACAGGGCAAAGACCGCCATGGCAAAGCACCGCTGAACAGTCCTGAACCGCCATGGCAAAGCACCACTGAACAGGGCAAAGACTGCCATGGCAAAGCACCGCTGAACAGGGCAAAGACCGCCATGGCAAAGCACCGCTGAACAGTCCTGAACCGCCATGGCAAAGCACCGCTGAACAGGGCAAAGACCGCCATGGCAAAGCACCGCTGAACAGGGCAAAGCCCGGCATGGCAAAGCACCGCTGAACAGGGCAATACACCTGGTAGGAATGAAAGGACCGCCACATCAGGCATCCTTATCCCATGTGCAGCTGGGACAGTGACAGGACACGACCTTTCACGGGGAGACTCATCCAGTCTGGGCACCAGTCCCCCCCAGTACCAGTAGAGATCTGCATCAACTTGAGAGACTGTGGCTTTGCACTCCCCAGGATTGAACAGTGGGCAAACCACCCACTGTATAGACTTGAGAGACTGTGGCTTTGCACTCCCCAGGATGGCACAGTGGGCAAACCACCCACTGTATAGACTTGAGAGACTGTGGCTTTGCACTCCCCAGGATGGCAGAGTGGGCAAACCACCCACTGTATAGACTTGAGAGACTGTGGCTTTTCACTTCCCAGGATGGCATAAATGGGCATGGAGCCCCGTCGTGGATCTGGCTTTGCAGTCATCCGGCTGAGGTGCCCCCCCTTCCCTTCCCCCTGAGGTGCCTGTAGTATTTCTATCTGATGCCCCGGCAGTGTTCTCTCCGATTGTGGTCAGGTATCGTTAGTGGGCCTCGCCCATGCATTTTTGGACTGTTGGTGCACGGACATTGTTATGTACATATCTGCACTACTTCTCGTCTTGTATATAATTATGACTGATTTTCAAATATATACCTGTATATTTTTGTATGACATGTATATTGGAACATTACATTGTTTGACCGATTTTCGCTTTGTGTATTCATTCTTCCAGGGGGATTGTGGGTTGTTACTGTGATTTTTTGAGAATGCATTGGTGTGTATGTTGTAATATGCGAGGGTGGGGGTGGGGGTGTTTGGTGGGTGTCCCCCTAACTTTTGCCTCCCCCCTGCCCCATGTGGTAGGTGCAGTACTCACCGTTGTCTTTGGCGCCTACGTAGCTGTTGGTCGTAGAGGTGCAGAAACACAAGGGCAGGGAGTATTTGGAGTTCCGGCTCCATGGATTCCTCGTGGGATATGTTCAGGTGAGCGTTTTCCCATAGCAAAAGCTGTTTCCGATGTGTTTTTATCCACGGTGATCCGCCCCGGAAAAGGTGGCGGATTGGCGGGTTGTAATACTGTGGGCGGTACATTGTCTTCCGCCTGTCTGTTGGCGGTGACCGCCGCGCTGCTTGTCTGTACCGCCATGGCGGGAAAAGTGTTAAACTGGCTGTCTTTGTTGGCGGTTTCCGCCAGGGTCATAATTCCCTTTTTTTGTCCGCCGGCCTGTTTGCGGTATTTCCGCTGCTTTAACACCGTCCGCCAGGGTTGTAATGACCCTCTTAATTTGAAAGACTCTTGTGTGGCCTATTGAACTCGAAGTATGGGAGCATATCTCTAGGTCAAGGCGTGGACTGTGAAATTCACATTTTGTAGTGAAAATGAGGCAGATTGGATAGGATCACTCATTAATTCAATATTTATAGGATTCAAAACACTCACTAATCCTTATTTTATATTAATGGCTACAATGGCTACTGAAATATATATATATATATATATATATATATATATATACACACACAAATTCAGTTTGTTCAATTCAACCAATTGAGGGCCTCTTTGGACTTCTCTCACTACTGGTAATTGTTTGTTATCCAAAGTCCCAAAGACTCTCTAGTCCCAAATTATAAGTGAATGTTTGAACATTACGATGTGGTCTGTTTGTACAGAGCATCACATGTCTATACTGAGAAACTGCCTAGAATAAATGAAAGTTTACAGGGCAGATCTAGGGATGACGCCTCATATCTAGTCATTTGTTCATTATTTCCGTCAGTCTATTTCAGGGTGGTAACTAGTTAAGAAGTATCAATTTACATTTAGTTGAATATGGAAGGCTTTCCAGAAATAAGAGTGAATCTCAAACCCAGCAGCCGAAAGATACCCGTGTTTTCACATTGCATTGTTCAGTAGCTTGCAGGATAACACAATTCAGTAATCAGAGACTGGAACGGAACCACATCGACCATCTTCGTCAACAAATATATCACTGGGATCACAGATCAAAGACTGAGATGATGGTAGACAATCTTTTGAATTGGATATGCCGCACACGAATACAAGATCGGACTTTGACCGTATATGAGGGTACCAAAATAAAAGTAGCCCCCGTTAGTGAATCTAATAGCTAAAAAGTGTTCCACATGTGCTAATCAGGCAGTGTTGAACTTGTAAAGACATGCTGGGTAGGTGTTTGCAAGGCAGTGGAGACGCATACATGTGTGCTTGCTAGAGGCAATATTTGGGCAATATCAAGAAAATAAACTGTAAAAATCGGCTCACAAACAGCCAAAAACAGGCCCACAAACTGACCTGTCTGCCCAGCCAACTGCCCTATCGGCCGGTCCGAAACTGCAAAGACATATGGATACTGGAAGTGGACGAAGTAATCCTGTAGACACTTGTTGCTTAGCTTTACGTTATGTAAAGAGTTTAAAGCCACGAACAGATGTTTCCCCACCTATATAGATTACTATTCACCTTGCCCATCTTTTCACCAATTCTTGAGGTTTCTCAACACCTAGATGCCTCATACCACTTGATTAAGTTTCCACATAAGAGGAAACTGTTGATTCGAAGTATCTGCTTCCCAGTACATTAAACACTTATATCATTATGTTATGAATGTATAGGTTCAATAGTATGGGTCTCATAAGACTGCTGAATCTGTTCTAAATGGCCCTCGTTATTAGTACTCAGTATGATGTATGAGAGTGTAATCTACCTATAATACATTGATTTTTGTTTTCTTTGACATCATCATCAAAATAACTTTATTTCTGCCACTATGGCCATAAAAGCACAAAACAGAAATATAAAAACAAAAGAAAATAAATAATTAACTGTACATTTACCATAAAATGACTCAATACAAATACGTAGAATAAAAGCCAATATATATAACAATAACATTTGGAGTAACCATGTAATTTATTGCATAGGATTAATAATTCATTCTGCGGAGTTTCCCCATTGTGCCCAAAGATTTAGCCTCTGGAATGACAAGTGAAGGGCTGGGGTCTGACCTCAAAATTCATAATGCTAAGAGGCGGCCATGCACGTCCCGGCGTCTTCATGTGGGGGCTAGCCATAGGTTGCATGCACAAGCTTAGAGGGGACAGGCAAAGAAGACATTGGCAACACTTTCCACGGACAGAGAGCAGGCCAGATAAACATGCATAGAACCAGCCTTCGTTAAAGGATCTCAGCAGGAGTGTGCCCACTCGAAACTGGAATTATAACTTCCAGTCCAAGGGTGCAGAGATCAGATCCCAGAACGTCTCATGTTCACTCACATGCTTAAAATAAAAGATTTCATAGATCAGTGTGGAGAAGTCATCCATCACTACAGTATCATAATGGAGTGACTTCTATGCATTCGAAGACATGAAGGGAGAAGAAGCAGGCTGGTTCCAAAGATTTAATAGGCCGAGAGAATTAAGTAAGTTTTTTAGTATTCAAAAGTCATGGAACTTTGTGAAATGTATTTCCCTCCATAATGTCCTGTAATGCTGATGCATAATGAGCTCGTTCTGGGGTGGTCCACAGCTGTCTACAGAACAATAAGGGACTTACCCTAGCTTTCCCCACAAGGCTTTTCATATCCATGTGGAGTGAAGCCGTGCAAGGAATTACTAGAAGGAATGGAAACAAGGTTGCAAATGCATTTGTTCTCCACACTGGTGAGGGAAAGTAGGTTGAAAAAGGACCACAATTCTGTCCCATAAAGGGCAGAAGCCTTGGACTCATAAATAGAAAGGGTCGGGAAATGTTGTTTTTTGTGTGAAGAACAGTATTCTTTATAAAGACACCCGTAGTTTGTCTGAGCCTTATGGAAGCTTTTTTAAGATGGGGTTTCCAGGACATGCTTTAAGAAAGTGTAATGCCCAGGTAGATGCATTCCCCCATCTCAAGAGGGACCCCCATAATAACATTTTCCTTGAATGTTCTGTGTAGGTTGAACAACATCATCTTGGTCTTGTTTTTGTTGATCTCCAGAACCCGAGCAAAACAGAACTCCTCAAAACAATAGAGAATCTTCTGAAACCTGCTTGGGGTCTTGCATTTTCATATTGCGCAAAACTTGCCAAAATGTAGACCTTGGCACAGAATCAAATGCGGATCTGAGATCCACAAGCGCAATGTACAAAGAGCCCTTGCCAGTAATAACGGTGCACCAATAAATCAGCAGGAAGGGGAAAGCCTGATCAATGGTGAAAAACTTTGTCCAAAAATCTGCTTGATAAGGACTAAGGATGTCTTCATCGATCATCCAGTCCTGTATATTAGCTAACAGACATAGTGAAAACACTTTTTGAATACAGTCGATTAAGCTAATTGGTCTGTAATTACTGGGAAGAGACCTATTCCATTTTTTATGTACAGGAATAACAACTGTGCCATTTTCACGATTTGGGAATTCCTGCGCCTGCAACTACAGAATTGGTGATTGTAAGAATGTAACAAGCCCACAAGTTTAAGTTAGATAGAAAAACATAGGCCAGGATGCCATCCAGCCCAGCTGCCCTTCCACGTGTGTCAGCTGAGAGAGATTTAGGCCCTCATTACAACCCTGGCAGTCGGTGTTAAAGCAGCGGTAATACCGCCAATAGGCCAGCGGCAAAAAAAATTGAAGCACGACCATGGCGGAAACCGCCAACATAAACAGCTCTTTAACACTCCGACCGCCACAGCGGTAGAAACAAACACAGAGGCGGTAACCGCCAACAGACAGGCGGAACACAATGTACCGCCCACACTATTACAAGAGGTCTATCCACCACCTTTTCCGGGGCGGTACCAACGCTATCAAAAGAACGGCAGAAACAGGAATTGGAACGGAAACCACTCACCTCTCGACACCCAACGAGGAACCAGGACGCCATTGAGCCCGAACTACAGGTCCTGCCCATGTTGGTCTTCCTCCTCTTGTATCAGGAGCAGGAAAGACGCCGTCAACGACCACGCTGAGTACTGCACCTACAACACAGGGGAGGGAAAAGAAAGTGACACACACACGCAACATGCAACACCCCCACCCACAACACCATACACACAAATACATGCAGCAACATTACATATACACCCCCTCACCCGCTGGAAGAACGCAAGAACAAAAGGAAATGAGGGGGGCACCTCAGCCGGATGAACTCATAACGCCACTGCTCCATGAGGGGGCTCCATGCCCACTGCTGTATCCTGGGGAGTGCAAAGCCACAGTCTCACAAGTCTTTCCAGTGGGTGGTTTGCCCACTGCTGTATCCTGGGGAGTACAAAGCCACAGTCTCACAAGTTTTTCCAGTGGGTGGTTTGCACACTGCTCTATCCTGGGGAGTGCAAAGCCACAGTCTCACAAGTCTTTCCAGTGGGTGGTTTGCCCACTGCTCTATACTGGGGAGTGCAAGGCCACAGTCTCTCAAGTGGATGTCAGTCTCCACTGGTTCTGGAGGGGGCATTGTGCCCATAGTGCTTCATCCTGCAATGGACTGAGGAAGTGGATGTATCTCTCCACTGGTTCTGGAGGGGGCATTGTGCCTAGAGTGTTTCATCCTGCCAATGACTGAGGAAGTGGATGTATCTCTCCACTGGTTCTGGAGGGGGCATTGTGCCCAGAGTGCTTCATCCTGCCAAGGACTGAGGAAGTGGATGCATTTCTCCACTGGTTCTGGAGGGGGCATTGTGCCCAGATGGCTTCATCCTGCCAAGGACTGAGGAAGTGGATGCATTTCTCCACTGGTTCTGGAGGGGCATTGTGCCCAGAGTGCTTCATCCTGCCATGGACTGAGGAAGTGGATGTATCTCTCCACTGGTTCTGGAGGGTGCTTGGTGCCCAGAGTGCTTCACATGCAGTGTGGCAGGTCCCATTCTCTCACCTGGGTGTGTGTGCCACGAGATTGCCTGGGAACAGGTAGCATGATACGCCATGGAGGCAGAGACACACTCCACCCTGCTGCAACTTCGCCTGCCACCTGCTGGTACAAACAGTGCTGGGAGTCATGCCTCATGGACGCTGGGCAGGGTCCAGGACGTATCCTGCAGCCTCAGACGGCTGCCCACTGGGGATGATTGCCATGTTAGCTGTGGTGGCACTGTTTGAGCATGTCGCGGGGCTGGTAGCGGTGGTTGCGGCAGTGTTAGTGGCGGAGGTGCTGGCGGTGGTGCATGTGTCTGCACCTGTTGAGGGACACAGCAGAACGTCTCCTGCAGCCTCGGACAGCTGCCCACTGGGAATGATGCTGGGGACTGTTGGTGAGGCAGCAGCCATGCAGGTGGCGGTGCTTGTGGTGGTGCAGGTGGCGGTGCAGGTGGTGCGGCAGGTGGCACGGCAGGTGCCGGTGCAGGTGGCGGGTTCCACCGCCGTACAGGTTGATGTACTGGTTGACAGAAAGGGGGACTCTGGTCCCTCAGCCGGAGCCACCATGTCCTGACCTGCTCTATGGCTTGTGTCCCTTCCCCACCTTTGATGTTGCTGCTGGTGTCTTGCCACTGTCCCCTTTTGTTTTGGAGGAGCCCTTGCTTGCTGGTAAGTGCGGCTTCTCCCTCCGGCATGAGGGCACCTTCTTCACCTTGGCAGGTGGAGGAATGGCCTGCTCCTTGGCCTCGCTAGGTGGCACACTGGCAGCCCTGATGGGTGGCGCCCACGATGAGACCGGAGTTGCTGTGACCACTGTGCTAGGGGATTTGGTTGCTGAGGTGCTGGGCTGGGACCTGGACAGCCTGGCCCTAGGAGAAGGTACCGGGGGGGGTGTAGGGAAGAGGTCAATGTTATCGAGGAAAAGTTTCTTAGACACACTGGGATGGGAAGATGGATGGGGTTTGGGAGTGGAGGAAGAGGTAGTGGTTGTAGGAGGTGTACGTTTGCTGAATTTGGGTGAAGGTGCATGGGCCAGAGGCCGTTGTGAGGTGGATGGCTATTGGGTGTGTGTGTGCCTGTGTTTGTGTACTTTGGGAGGAGGGCTCACAGACACACTGGGAGAGGACACAGGGATGTGTGAATGGTAGTGGGGGTGCCTGGGGGGAAGGAGATGGCCATTCTCCTGGGTGAGCGGGCACAGGAAACACGCTGAGGGGCTGCTGGGAGGGCGGTGCTGGTAGGGGGGGTGGCGGCTGTACCTGTTGATGCGGTGGGCACAGAGGTGCCTGCCACCACAAGGGAGCTCCCATCAGAGGAGTAGTCTCTGTCGCTGTTGCTGGTGTATGCTCCTATCCCCGTCGTGGAGCTCCCCTCACCCTCTGTCCAACTGGTGCCTTCAGACTCTGTTACTTCACCCTTCAGGGCCATGTGGAATGCAGCTCCCTCCTACACCGGTGCCACTGCTCCTCCGCTAGATGACGCTAATGCACGCAAGAACAGGGTGACAAAACAAAAAGGGGGGGAAGACAGAAGAGACACATGGTCAGTGCATGCAACACCACTACTGTTGGTGGACACAACACACAGAGAGCAGCAGGGGAAAAGCACATGCCCAAGTGGGACTCTGTCTAGACCCATTTCATGCGCGGCTGGAACTCATGGGAGCCTGCCTAGGTCTAGAGGACAAATACCCCCTTTGGGGTTGGAGTGGAAATTAGGCTGCAAAACAATGGATCTACCTTAGCGAGTCTGCCCTTGCCTAGGGGAACCCACAGGCCACCACCCCCACCCAGACACCTCGTCAAGTGCACAGAGTCAGCTGAATGAGAGTGTACTCACCCCCTTGTGGCTGCTGTGATGCCCTCAAGCGCCCATCCAACTCCAGATATGCCACCGCCAGGATCCAGTGCATCAGTGGGGTCATGGTGCTATGGGCACCCCTTCCACGTTGGGAGGCCATCCCCAGCTGGGCCTCTGCCGTCTTCTTGCTCCAGCAGGGCAGGTCCTCCCATCTTTTCCAGCAGTCTGTGCTCCGTCTATGGTAGACCCCCAGGGTCCACACTCCCTTGGCGATGGCACGCCAAACACCCTTCTTCTGGTGGGCGCTAAATTAGAGGAAAAGTGAAGAAATAATGGATGTTACTATCCCGTACAGTTCTTCTCACACATTGAGTAAAAAACCCCCACTCTGGCCCAGACATACATACACACACACTATCCTCACATGCTGGCCTGTTCCCCCCTCCCTCTTCCATCAACGACACTCCATACAATCATGTCTCATCCACCATGCTCACAGTGTACTCACCTGTTTGTCTGCAGGACCGTACATTTGTGTATACTGGGGGAGGACCCCATCCACTAGTTTCTCCAACTCCTCCTGAGTGAAGGCAGGGGCCCTTTCCCCAGACACTGTAGCCATTGTCTCTTCCAGACACAGGTCAAAGCAGCACTTGCAGTGTAGGTCCTCTCCTGTTGAAGGTCAGGTATCAAGGGAGTGAACAGTTAGAAAATGACGGCCACATCCGCAGTGGTGCATACCGTCACCGCTGGCATACATCGTAATTGGCTCCTGGAACCCATGGGGCCTAATGTTAACCAATGCTGAATTGCGCCGCGGTCTTTAACTGCCTACTGCAACGGTGTTCAATACCAGCGCAGTTACCTCATTTCACCTTGTCCGACCTTACAGGTCAGGCATCCGCCATTTCAGGGGGCCACATGGCAGGCCAAATAACTGTGCCACACCCATTTAGGCCAGGAATACGGACAAACAAAGGCACATAGAGAAAATGTAACGTTTTTGCAAAACAGCATTGTGATACCTGTGTTGTATGACTCTCTGCTCACCGTTCTCCTCCATAGGGCACGTCTGCTGGGGCAGGTGATGAGATGGCGGCATCCTCCGGTGTACAGACCCCCTGGTGGACCTGTCGACAATGGAAGAGAGACACATAATTATCACTTACAGACTTGATCGTGCAACAATCCAGGAACTGTGTGCCCAGTTGGAGCCAGACCTGATTTCACCTATCCGCCATCCCACAGGAATACCCCCTCTATTTCAGGTCCTGTCTGTACTCCATTTCTTGGCTAGTGGGTCTTTTCAAAGAACAGTGGCCATGGCATCAGGGATGTCCCAGCCAATGTTCTCTAACGTGTTGTCCGGATTGTTGTCTCTCTTGCTGAAGCACATGCGCAGCTACATCGTTTTCCCTCAAGTGGAGGATTTGCCCACAGTGAAAGGTGACTTTTATGCCCTGGGACATATCCCCAACATCAGTGGTGCTACTGATGGAACACATGTGGCATTTGTTCCCACCCCCTCCCGCAGGAATGAACAGGTGTACAGAAACTGGAAAAGCTACCATTCCATGAATGTGCAGATGGTGTGTTTGGCAGACCAGTACATCTCCCATGTGAATGCCAAGTATCCTGGCTCAGGTCATGACGCTTACATTTTGCGGAATAGCAGCATCCCTTATGTGATGGGGCAACTCCAGAGGCACCCCGTGTGGCTAATAGGTGAGCCTAAAGTCCCCACACAGTTTCATTTGCTGTCTGGGTATGGGAGATTCCCTAATGTTTGGAGTATGTCTAACAGTTGTCCCTTGATATTTGCAGGTGACTCTGGTTACCCCAACCTGTCATGGCTACTGACCCCAGTGAGGAATCCCAGGACAAGGTCAGAGGAAAGCTACAATCAGGCACATGAGCGAACTAGGAGGATAATCGAGCACACCTTCAGCCTCCTGAAGGCCAGATTCTGGTGCCTCCATCTGACAGGTGGATCCCTATACTACTCATTGAAGAAGGTGTGCCAGATCATCGTGGCCTGCTGTTTGTTGCACAACTTGGCTTTGCAACGCTAGGTGCCTTTTCTGTAGGAGGATGGGCATGATGCTGGTCTTGTGGCAGCTGTGGAGCCTGTGGACAGTGAAGAAGAGGAGGCAGAAGAAGAGGATGTAGACAACCGAAAGAACATCATCATGCAATACTTTCAGTGAGACACAGGTAACAAGATGGAACTGCTTCCCACATATCATACTATTGTAGGACCTAGCATAAGTCTGCCTTTTTAACTCTGTGTATGGACCATGACTTGTCACTTTGGCTTTCCATTTCACAGAACTCCCCATTTGTGCCCTCTGCTATGTTTACTCCTGGCCTACAGCTGTGTAACATTGGTATGTGAACAAGTACATTGACATTGCTACATTCCAGAGATTTTGCAATTACACATTTGTGAAAGCACAGACTGACTCCAGATTGTTGTGTGATTCAAAGGTGTTTATTTCTGTTCAAATAAGTGGAGGGGGGTATGAAATGGGCTGGGGTGATGGTGGAGGAATGTCCATGGCAGAGTCAAGTCTCTTGGTCTCACAGGTGCATTGTCCAATGAGGCATAGGAAGTGGAGCTATGGCAGTTTAAGGTGGACAGGGTGACAATGTGGGACACAAGGGTGACATTCAGGAGGGTCTTAATTCCTGGCGGGGGTCTTGGCAATGTTCTCTGTCTTGTTCCTGGATCTCAGGGACCGTTTGCGGGCTGGTTCTCCTTCTGCAGGGTGTGGGGTGCTGGTGGCCTGTTGTTTCTGTGGCGGTGCCTCCTGTCCACTAGCACCGGCGGAGGTGGAGGGCTGTTCATCGTCCAGGCTAGTGTCAGGGGCCCATTTGTGTGCCACTGTGTCCCTCATGGTGTTGTCAAGGTCTGCCAGCACCCCTGCAATGGTGACCTGGGTGGTGTTAATGGACTTCAAGTCCTCCCTGATCCCTAGGTAGGGTTCCTCCTGCAGCCACTAGGTCTCCTGAAACTTGGCCAGTACCATGCCCATGGTCTCCTGGGAATGGTGGTAAGCTCCCATGATGTTGGAGAGTGCCTCGTAGAGTGTCGGTTCCCTGGGCCTGTCCTCCCCCTGTCGCACAGCAGTCCTCCCAGCTTCCCTGTTATCCTGTGCCTTTGTCCCCTGAACTGTGTGCCCACTGCCACAGACCCCAGGTCCCTGATTGTCTTGGGTTGGTGGATTTGCCTGGGTTCCCTGTAGTGGTGGACACACTGCTGATTGACGTGTCCTGGGGACAGAGGGATGGGCCCTCTGGGTGGATGCTGTGGTGGTGTTTCCTGAGGTGGGGGGGGTTCAATGGTGGTTTGGGACTGTGTCAGGGAAACCGACTGTCCCGAGGTCCCTGATGGGCCGGGATGGTCATCTTGATCCAGGCGTGCAGAGCTGCTGTCATCACTGTGGGCCTCTTCTGTGGGTGGACTGGATATGTCTGGCACCTCCTGTCCGGTGACATTGGGTAGGGGTCCTGTTGGGGTGTAAATGCATAGTTTTAGTATCTGTGTGTGCCATCTTGTGCATTGGGTGAGGTACCCTCTACTACTGTGCTTGTATAATTGTGTTTGCCCTTTTGTGATAGTTGTTTTGGGGTCTGTGTGTGTTTCTGTACTGGACATGCTTTGATGACGGTGGTCCATGCATAGGTGTTGCATGCAGGGCCTTGGTATTGAGATGTGTGGGTTGTGATAGTGGGACATATGGAGATGATGGTGTGATGGGGGTAAGAGTAAGGCTGGGGGTATGTGATGGCATGCAGATGGGGTGTGGGGGATAAAGTAGTTAAGATATGACTTACCAGAGTCCAGTCCTCCTGCTACTCCTGCGAGGCCCTCAGGATGCATTATTGTCAAGACTTGCTCCTCCCATGTTGTTAGTTGTGGGGGAGGAGGTGGGGGTCTACCGCCAGTCCTCTGTACAGCAATCTGGTGTCTTGATATCACGGAACGTACGTTCCCCCGTGGGCCGTGCCACCTCTTCCTGTTGTCATCCCATGTTCTTGGATGCTGTCCCACTGCGTTGACCCTGTCGACAATTCTCCGCCATAGCTCCATCTTCCTTGCAATGGATGTCTGCTGCACCTGTGATCCAAATAGCTGTGGCTCTACCCGGATGATTTCCTCCAACATGACCCTGAGCTTCTCCTCAGAAAACCTGGGGTGTCTTTGAGGTGCCATGATGTGGTGTGGGTGACGTGTGAGGTTCTGTCTGTTGTGATGTGTGGGGGGATGTGTTGGTGTGTTTTGTTTGAGGTGCGTGGATGTTGTATAAGTGATGGTGTTGTGTGTCTGTGTATGCTGGTGTTGTGTTAGCTAATCTCTCTCTGACCTTCTTTGAAATTTTAGGTTGTAAGGGTTTGTGGGTAATGTGGGCGTGTGTTTTATAGTGGTGTGGGTGTGTGGTGTGTGTATGTGTATCAGGTGTGTGTATTTCGAATTGTCCCATGTGGTTGTGTTTTGTAAATTTGTGTGTATTTTGAGCACGGCAGTGTGTACCGCCAATGGATTTCCGCGGTTGAAAGACCGCTGCGTTGATTTGTGGTTCGTGATAGTGTGGGTGTATTCTTGTTGGCGTGACAGTGTGGGTTTTGGTATCGCCAGTTTATCACTGACCTTTGGTGTGGCGGACTTGTGTAGGTGTCTGTATTGTGTCGAATTCCGAGATGCGGGTCATAATACCTGTAGCGGTATTCCGCTGCTGCAACTGTATGTTGGCGGTCTTCAGCACGGCGGAAAGCGGGATTTACCGCCAGGGTTGTAATGAGGGCCTTAGTCACGTCTGAAATGTCATATAGTGGTGAAAAAGATGGAGAGCAAGATGGGGGCAACAAAGGACCAATATTGTTTTTCCACAAAACGGCTGAATAAAGATCAGAAAAATAATTGACCCCGACTGAAGGAGCAACATTATTTGCTGGTTCAGAAGGAGCCGTAGCAAATGTACATGCTAAGAGTTGCCAGAACTAAATAGTGTCTTAGGCCAGACAAGCATCATAGAGAGTGAGCCACCTCTGAGAGTTCCAGAACCGTCTAGTATGTCATAGAGACTTTGCAGGCTTTCCTGGCTTGAGAAATTTTAAGGGGGTCTCTCGAGCGAATTGCACGATCTAGGTAGGGAGCGCTGTGATTTCCTGCAATCTTTATTGTACCAGGGATAGCCTTTATGAGTATTCTGAATATACGCACATTCTTATGTCAGAATGCACCTGTAATTAGAAAATTGCACACCCAGTCACTTATAGCAAGATATTACAAGCAGCTTTTGACGATACCGGTCTCTAAGGGCAAGGATACCGCCCCACAGCATGAAAGAAATTGGTTTGAGAGTCAAAACACAGCCTGTGTGCCAGTAGCAGTTTGTTAAATAAAATGTTACTTCATAAAACATTGCTTGGGGACCTTTGTCCCAACTTTCCTCATTATCTCTGAAAAGGAATTCAGGCTGCCCTAATATCCCTACAGGAATACAGAACGCAGGTGTGCTGCTTTACTCTTCAGAATATCAAAACTATGCACTTCAGGATATTTTAAGGCACCATGTAAAGCAATCACTCTCAAACACCTTCGTAAGTAGAATAATCAAGTTTATTTAAGGGGCAAGTTCTCAGCTAGCAAAACTAAACCACACTAATATATATATATATACATCAGGAGAATAACATGAGAATAATGATAAAGATATAAGCACTCTGTGAATAATTGCAAGAGTAAGTGCATATAATACGAGCACACACAATATACCTCAATGCTCAATAGCATGAAAATGACTGCAAGAGTAAGTGCATATTACGCGCGCACACACAATATACTTCAATGCTCAATAGCATGAAAATGACTGCAAGAATAAGTACACATTACGCGCGCACACACAATACACTTAATAAATTGAAAAGCTTCACCGAAAAGAGCGTCTGCATCCCTCCGCCGTACACAAAGCTGGGGAACCCAAATCAGCTGACACAGGGAGCCTCTGTTTGGGACAATCAGTCCTCCTGGCGTTGCGTCCAACCCAGAAGAGAGTTCCTAAACCAGCCCATCCAGGCCCCCAACTTTTATAGTATTTACTAACGCCCAGGAGTCTTTTCTAGAAAAAGACCCCCTCCTTTACAAATTGTGCAATCGGCGGTACCTTGTTCACCCTTCGAGACGTCTCCTCAGAACGGGCCAAGTTCCCAGGAGAGGACTCCAAGGTGAAGCTTGCATTCCTCCTTGTGTACAGGCGCATCCCCCTGTTGTTCTAACTGATAGCTCGTGGAATGTAAATAGCGCCCTTCGTACCAGGCAGATGGAGCGAAGTTGAGCAGAAAAACACCCCACCCTTCAGCTTGCCGAAGCTTGTGGAAAAACACAGAACAGTGCCTTACGCACCGAACCAGACTCGACAAAATGGAGTCGTGAACCAAAATGGAAGCGAAGGCCAATGAAAGCAGAGGCCAATGGTCCACACTCTGCACCACTGTTTACCTTGCACGTAGTGCTGCCGCATGCACGTAGTGTATGTAGCAATACATCTCCACCCTTGGACCATTTGGCCAACTTACAACTAAGTATATCCTATAAGCTGAAATGGCAATGCTCTTGGGCGAAACTGAGATAGAAGATTAGGCACACACTGAATACAACAACATAATGAAATTAAAATAACTGTTATGATAATGATTACACCAAAGATATAACGCAGTTGGCCTAAATTAGGCAGCCATCCAAAAGCCCAATCCCACCACCCCTTGTCAACATCCTGCTGCACCCCCTTCACCAACTTATGCAGGGCCTCTATGTGGGAGTTGATTGATATGGAGTGGTCGGATAAATTGAAGCAACATAATCCTTCAAAATCACTGCAGCCATGGTTGTGTTTAAGCAGTAAATAATCAATAGCAGCGCGATTCTGCAAAGCAGCTCTTCTAATTCCCTTTACATCTAATAACAGCTCAGCTAAGGCAGCTGATGTATAGTTAATATTCTTGACTACTAAACATGCAAGTTTATTAATAACTCTGGTATTATATACTGCAAGTCCTGGCACCCCTACGATAGAACTAGCTAAACTAACATATTCTGTTTTGGACAGCAATGAAATTTCAGAATCACAGTCCGTAGGTAATTGAATAGTGTCTCTGGTATAGCGAGGGTGTAGAGCAGTATCCATAGGAAACATGAGAAAGCCTAAGCGTGACCAGGCACAAGGCCCTCCGGTTAGATTGGCTGGAATATAAGTAAAAGAAAGATTACCACAAGAAAAGAGCCAACCTTTAGGCAACTTAACATTTTGAATGTGGCTGGCAGCAGGCACCACATGTTGGCAAAACATTGAATTATTTACATTCAAACAGGTTAGGTCAGTCCGTGAGTGGCACAACGTCCGTTGTGCAGCAGTTAAATTTTTGTCTCTTTTCTCCAATTTGAGCTGAGCACATTTACCTATTTTCATAGGATCACAGGTCAATGAATAGCACACATCCCCACTTGAGATGTTAAACGTGAGTATAGATGTCATGTTCCTCCACAACCGCCTGCCCACCTCCGGGCAATGACGGCAGTACTCATAGAGTGACAGATGGGAGCGAACGTCACTCACATCCACCATTCCATCCTGGTTTGTATTGTTAAAGATGTGTAATAATACAGCAGCAGGAGTGGGCACTGCCACTAGACAAGTGGTAATCAAATCTTGAACGCTTTGCATGTAACTCATACAGAAGTGAGATATATTCAGCACTTCCTGCGCTAGATGAATCCAAACATTGTTCGGTTGATGCAGCAGCGTTGGCATCTGCGGCTGACGGTTGAATTTTTGGGCTATGAGCCCCTCCCGCTCCCCGGTGGAGTCTCCCGAACGGGCTCCATACACCACACTCATGGCACAGGCACTCCACAGGATGATCTGAAAAGAACAAAGGACAAAACACGTATTATCATTCTCGCAGATAGCATTTGTCAGCGGGAACATGTTCCCATTTGTCTTGACCAGGTCGCATAACTACCAGGACATTGTCTGGTCCAGTGGCGATGACATCAGCGGGTTGAGGAGGGTTATTTGGGGATTCAATCCACACTTTGGCCCCTGGGTTCTTGTCAGTAGATCCGAACCCTCCTTTGCCTCTCACAGTGAGAAGAGCTGGGGCGCTCCCCTTCTTAACAACACCTCCATAAACCGGCATAATGACAATTTGGGCAACGCGATCACCAGGTTGCACCACTAGGTCTGTGTCACCACTGTTCAAGAGAATGACTTTCAACTCGCCTTGGTAGTCTGCATCTATCACGCCTCCTAAAACTTGGATGCCCCTCAAGGCAAGCCCAGATCGAGGGGCGATCAGACCGTAATGCTCAGGGGGAATCTGAATTCCCACCCCAGTTTCAATCAGAGTGATGTCTCTAGGTTTCAATCGATGCATGTGTAAAGCATGTAAGTCAAGTCCTGCAGATTCTGGTGTAGCTCGATATGGGGCCAAAGCTCCTGGAGCTGTTTCCCAATACACAATGGTATTGCTAGTTGTAAACGGATTAATCTGTAAAGCAGGTGTGAGCATTCTCATGAGAGGTGTCTCAGCATTTGTAAGGGGTCGGTTGTTCAAAATTTGCAAAGCATCATACAAATTATCCCTCCACCCCTTCAGTGTCCCATCATTCAGTTTACGCAATTGTTCTTTCAGCAACCCATTCATTCTCTCAATCAGTCCCGCTGCTTGTGGGTAGTAAGGTATGTGAAAAATCCACTCAATATTGCGTTGTGCACAATAGTCCTGCACTAGTCTGCCCTTGAAGTGGCTGGCGTTATCACTTTGAATCATCTGGAGTGGCACTCCATAGTACAGAATCAACAGATCTAGTGTTTTCAGGGTGCTCTGTTGAGTTGCGCGCTTGCAGGGAAAGGCTATGAGATAACCAGAGTAAGTGTCTACCACGGTGCAGGCATACTGACACCCTCTGCTCACTGGCATTGGTCCAATGTAATCAATCTGCCAAATCTGTCCTGGCAATTTACCTCTACCTAGCTGGCCTCTCACCACCTGTGGGACCGGTCTGTGCTGTGCATGCTGACAAATGGGACATTCAATGATCGCTGTTTTAATCAAATCTAGGGGAAGATGCATCCCTCTAATCTCAGCCCACCTGTGAGTAGCCTTTTCTCCAAGATGTCCGCATTTCTGGTGTGCCCATTTAGCCATTCCCACCAAATCAGAACTCTGCGCCTCCACTTCAGCCTCTTGAATCTTGGCTCGATCGTCTGCAAGACAATTGAACCATCGGTCTAATGAATCAGTTGGACAGTGAGCGTCCACATGATAGACAGTCACGGTGCTTTGAGGTAACATTTCCCAGATCTCCTGCCATAACTCCTTCCCCCATACCTCTTTGTTATGGATTTTGTACTGATGTGCATGCCACGTGGGAAGCCAAGTGGCTAACCCATTGGCGGTAGACCAGGAATCTGTATAAATGTGACATTTTCCGGGTAGCTCCTGTTTTAAAGCCTGATACACGGCATAAAGCTCTGCATACTGGCTACTTTTTCCCTGTCCTGTAGTTGTCAAAAGCTTCTTGGTAACAGGATTATAGGACACTGCCTTCCAGTGCCTTTTCGCTCCAACATATTTTGCTGAACCATCTGTGAACCACACATGTTTTTTGTCATCTGCAGACAAGTCTGCGAACGGCTGGCCCCACCCTACTGGGGATTCACACACTGAAGGTACATCATGCAACATTTCGGAATTCTCCACTGGAGCCTGCGCTACCTGCTCATGCAAAACGGCGGTCCCTTTTGGACCCGCTCGTGCCCTGTCCTGGACATACCATTTCCATTTTATAATGCTGGCTTCTTGCGCATGTCCAATTCTATGAGTTTTTGGGGAACTCATCACCCACTGCATGATGGGAATTTCAGGCCTTAAAATCACATTGTGTCCCAGTGTAATTTGCTCAGTATCAACCAGGGCCCAATAGCAGGCCAGCAGCTGCTTCTCAAAGGGAGTATACCGCTCTCCTGCCTCAGGTAACTTCTTTGTCCAAAATCCCAGGGGCACCCTCTTTCTTCCTTGTTTTTGCCATAAACTCCAATTGGCATACTGCCCCTGGACTGTCACATTCAATTCAATGTCTCCCTCTCGAATCGGCCACAAATCCAAAGCATGCTGAATGGCGTCTTTCGCCAATTCAAACGCGCGCTGCTCCTGCTCTCCCCATTCAAACGCATTTTTCTTTCGTGTAACTTTGTACAATGGGGCCAAAATCTGAGACAAATGGGGTATATGTTGTCTCCAATACCCGGATAGTCCAATAAAACTCTGGGCTTCCTTCCGATTTCGCGGTACTGCGAATTCCTTAATCTTTTGTTTCACTTTTGGCAACACTTCTCTGTGTCCCTGATTCCACTGAATGCCCAAAAATTTCACGCTCTGAGACGGTCCCTGCACTTTCTCGGGGTTAATCTCCCACCCTTGATTCTGTAAATGTTCCACCACCCTGTCTAGCTGAATTTGCACCTGTTCTTGCGTCTCTCCCTGCATCATCACGTCATCTATATAGTGGGAAATTTGCACTCCAGGAACCACTGGTACTTCATCCAAATGCTCTGCCACCAGCCGGTGGCAGATAGTGGGGCTATGTAAATACCCCATGGGTAATCTACAGAAGGTGTACTGACGCCCCGCCCATTGGAATGCCAGCTGAGGCTGGCTCTCAGTAGCTATTGGTATCGTAAAGAAGGCATTGGCAATGTCAATGGTTGCATACCAAGTCCCACTGTGTTTCTGTATGTTCTCAATCAAGGTAATGGTGTCTGGGACCGCTGCAGTCAGAGGAGGTGTATGTTTATTCAATTGGCGATAATCAATGCAAATCCTCCAACTGTTATCACTTTTACGAACAGGCCAGAGGGCATTATTCCACGCAGTGGTGATGGGAACTATTACCCCGGCCTCTAGTAAATCATGTATAGTCTGGCTAATCTCCTCATGTCCTCCCGGTATTCTGTACTGTTTCATTTGAATCACTTTAGTAGCTTGGGGAAGTGTTACCGGAGGAATCTTCAACAGCCCCACCCTTGCGGCGGCTATTGATATAAATCTTTTGGAACCAAATTGATAACATCCATCTTCCAAATGTAGGGTCATCCCTTTCAAAATGTCAATTCCAATAATGTATTCGGGAATGGGCACAATCAGGACAGTGTATTCTCTCTTTGGAAGTCCCCCTATTTTCATGGGAACCACTATCTGCACTGCCTGGGTTTCTTTTCCGCCCAATCCCGTAATGGTGAAGTACTGTCCCCTGAATTTTCTCGGATTGCCATGAATCAAAGTGGCCTCCGCTCCGGTGTCAACGAGGGCTCGAACTTTTTGAACATTTCCACGTTTCCAATAAATTTCTACTTTGACATGAGGTCTGTTATCTTTGCGAGCCCATCCCTGCACCGGAGTTTGGCCTGTTTCCTAATCTATTTTCACTCTGCGCACATCAGAGTCTGCCCAAGTCAAATCTGGATACAGTTTGCGGTAATTCTCAGGGAACTCCTCCTCCCTGTCTCTGCTTCGCAACCTCTCTGAGCTTACCAGCTCCCTCTCCCACTCTCTTCCTCGAGTTTTCCCAGAACCTGTCAGTTCCCGGTCTCTCTCCCTGCTCCGGGTTCCCTCTGCGCTTCGGTGCTCTTCCTCCCAGTTTCCGTCCTCTGGGGATCTCTCTCTACTGTGGGGTTTTCTCCCTCTCTCTCCCTTTTCACCCTCACGCTCCTCCCCTCCTGCCTTTCTCTGGTTCACCACTTTGTTATCCTTCTTGTTCCCTTTCCTACTCCCCTCCTTTTTATCCAAACCGCGTTTGTGATACATTTCCCACATGTCCTTGGTGCTTATCCCATCAATTTCATTCCTGGTCACCCCATCTCGCATCAAAGCCTGAAACATGTCTCGCCTTGTCACCCTGTTGTTATCAGTACGATTCTCAGACCGTGAATTCCTCTCTGGCTTAGCCCATTCTCCTAAATCACTTAACTCACGCACCGCTTCTACCACCTGAGACAATGGGTTACCTGTCTGATTAATTAACAAAGTCATGATGACATGCTTATATGCAGGAGGAGCGGCCCTAATCAGCCGGTTTCGCACAGACACACTTAAAATTCCATTCATCAAATCATGGGCATTACCCATAAAGATAGCTGTTTTCATCCCTTCTTCCTTCAATCTTTGTACTGCATCTCTCAAAGTATACCAAGGTTTATCATTAGGCGGCCAGTCTGACTCTGTCGGATACTTCTGAGCACACCCTTGCGCCGCTAGCTCTAACAAATTGGTCATGGGACCATTCCCTGGATAGGTTCTAAACTCATTTTGAATAACCGGGTCTGTACTTAACATACAAAGCCTCGGGGCGTCGCCGTGATCCAATTGGACCCCCTGGCCCCCCATATCGTGCACCCGCACCAACCACGTAAGCAATGTTTCCCCAGACCTCTGTCGAAATCTGTCTATCACATCACTTAGTTCTTGCTGTGTATAATCCTCCAGGGCATCCAACATCACCCCTCCAGGATTAGCTGGGCTATGCTGTAACTTTCGCCGATATATGGGCTGCGCACGGACAACATTCCTGCGCTCTGTCTTCTCCTGTCTAACATCTTGGCAGTCATCGCCCCCGGACCCATCTGAAAAATCAGATGTATCCCAGATGTTTCCATCCCAAAATTCAGGGTCAAAGGCTAATCCTGCCTGAGAGATAGCTAAATGCACCTTCTTTTTATTAACTTTCCCTCTTCGTTTCTTGTGTTTATATTTAGCTACGCTAACAGCCGTTCTCTCTGCAACCAGTTGGTACATTTCCAACTTATCACTTAATAATTTATTTTGACAAGCTAGCATGGTAGAGGAATTTCGGGCTTCCACTAACTCCTTCTCCAGCTGCTCGTGATCTTTTTGTAACTGTAAACATTTTTCATACAACTTTCGGTACGCAGAAAGCAAGATCCAGCCTCGCCTCCCCAACGCACAAACCTCCCTTCCCTTGTCAATCGAAACTTTCCGTAAACAAATGAGAAGATCTTCAGGTTCCACATTTAACATACACGCATTCCAATTTTCACACAAACCAGCACAACGTGACCATTCCTGAGCTAAAAGTTTATACGGGGCAGTTTCCCATCCCGGTATTTCTATGTCTGGATTTGCTACCTGAGAACCTGCTTTTGAGCTCGCTTTGATCTTATTAAGCATTTTCCCCTTTTTTTTTTTTTTTCGAATCCTGCAAACGACTACGCCAATTTGTGCTGCTTTACTCTTCAGAATATCAAAACTATGCACTTCAGGATATTTTAAGGCACCATGTAAAGCAATCACTCTCAAACACCTTCGTAAGTAGAATAATCAAGTTTATTTAAGGGGCAAGTTCTCAGCTAGCAAAACTAAACCACACTAATATATATATATATACATCAGGAGAATAACATGAGAATAATGATAAAGATATAAGCACTCTGTGAATAATTGCAAGAGTAAGTGCATATAATACGAGCACACACAATATACCTCAATGCTCAATAGCATGAAAATGACTGCAAGAGTAAGTGCATATTACGCGCGCACACACAATATACTTCAATGCTCAATAGCATGAAAATGACTGCAAGAATAAGTACACATTACGCGCGCACACACAATACACTTAATAAATTTAAAAGCTTCACCGAAAAGAGCGTCTGCATCCCTCCACCGTACACAAAGCTGGGGAACCCAAATCAGCTGACACAGGGAGCCTCTGTTCGGGACAATCAGTCCTCCTGGCGTTGCGTCCAACCCAGAAGAGAGTTCCTAAACCAGCCCATCCAGGCCCCCAACTTTTATGGTATTTACTAACGCCCAGGAGTCTTTTCTAGAAAAAGACCCCCTCCTTTACAAATTGTGCAATCGGCGGTACCTTGTTCACCCTTCGAGACGTCTCCTCAGAACGGGCCAAGTTCCCAGGAGAGGACTCCAAGGTGAAGCTTGCATTCCTCCTTGTGTACAGGCGCATCCCCCTGTTGTTCTAACTGATAGCTCGTGGAATGTAAATAGCGCCCTTCGTACCAGGCAGATGGAGCGAAGTTGAGCAGAAAAACACCCCACCCTTCAGCTTGCCGAAGCTTGTGGAAAAACACAGAACAGTGCCTTACGCACCGAACCAGACTCGACAAAATGGAGTCGTGAACCAAAATGGAAGCGAAGGCCAATGAAAGCAGAGGCCAATGGTCCACACTCTGCACCACTGTTTACCTTGCACGTAGTGCTGCCGCATGCACGTAGTGTATGTAGCAATACAGCAGGTCTGTGCGAAAAATAAACTCATTTATTTCAACGGTAGTAGGGTCTTTCACCCATAAGAGAAATTATTTTTAAGACTGGCTTGTAGGGGGTCTTACGTTACAAATGTACCCCGCAAATTCCATAGCAATTTCTCAAACAGTGTATAACAAACTTTCGAAATTGTCAATTTTAGAGGTACAGGTAACTGGATACAAAACTCTAGTTACTGGTCGTAAGAAAAACGATTTTATCAACAGCATTATTCCATGGTGTCCTGTAATTCTACTTTCAAGAGGCGCCATCTGAAGCCGGCATTCAGTATAGCAAAAGATTATTGTGTCCCAGGGGCAGGGTATAAAGATCTTCTTTCCTTAACAAACGAATAAAACTTCACGGAACTTACGTGGTTTCTTTATAGGGTTTGGTACAGGCCAGTCTAAAATTGCTGTATGAGTCAATTTTCACTTCATGAGTACGGAGAATATGTCTTGTATAGGAAAATAATTTCTGGTGGAACTCACATTTTGTCATTATCAGACCTAGGTTTAGTTGTCCTTGGTTGACTGTATGGAACTGCCGACACTAGAGAGGCTTGCTAATAACTTTATTTAAGTTATGCCGCAGAAGGGAGACATGCAGATGCCCTGTCCGTCCCAATAACCGTTTATCCCCACACCGTTCTCGAATGCCTCGGTACACGTACAGAATTCCCAACGCGAGGCATTCAAGAACGGTGAGCTGTCGACACTACATATCTTCTCTCTTTTCACAAACAATACATATAGGAAAAAACACTATATTTATATATTCCTATAAATAAAACAGTTACCTACAAATAAAACAGTTGGACATTCCAATAACCCATTCCTATAGAACATTACTATGAATAATAGTCTTTTAACTTCTTTGGTTTTACAATTCTCCTGCCAAATCTACTCCATCTTCCACTCCTACAGCAGATTCCCTCCGGGTCACTAAAGTCTCTGGAACTGTTAGATGACCTCAAGTCTTTTGATGGAAGATGGCGATCGTCAGTACTCCCTGAATCCACTCTATGTTGACATTGATGAACAAGTTCTTCTCTTCCCTCATTCTTCTCTTCTAACCATTCTTTCCACATATGACTCCTCGGAATCTCCATTCTTGAGTCCGTTCCCGACACAACTCTGGTACTCTTACACAGTGACAAAGCCGATACATGCCACACTTTACCATCATCGAGTCGTGCTGAATTATTGTACACAGCAATTACTCTCATGGGGAAAGAAAACTTACTTTGTCCTTTAATAGTGTGTTTATTGCTCTTGACTCTCACCACATCTCCAACACACAATTTCACCTCCTTACACTTGTGTATGTCATCATAATACCTCTTATATTTATCCTGAGCTTTCTCGATATTTGTCTTCACCTCCTCCGGACTCCATTCTACTCTTTTTGCAGCTTTGAGCCAACCAACATTATCTTTTGACATGGGAGTTCTACCCCTCATGAGTTCAAACGGACTAGCATTAGTACTGTTACATGCAGTAATTCTAAAGGCCCACAAGGTTTTCCATAACTCTGTTTTCCAAACTAAATTATTGCAATTAGACCATTGAATCATTCCTTTAAGTACACGGTTAAACCTTTCTACAGAACCATTACCTGCAGGATGGTAAATTGATGTAGTATGATGTTTTATTCCATTTCTTCCCACATAATCTTGGAAAGCAGAGGACGTAAATTGTGGCCCATTGTCCGACACAATACATTTTGGTAAACCCTCTCTTACAAAAATGTTATCCATAAATTTGATGATACTACTTACATCAGCCTTCCTTACAATACCAACCTCTGGCCACTTGGAAAAGTGATCTACAAGCACCAACATGAAAGTCTGCTCTTCACCTTCACCAATTGGACCCATGACATCAATTCCTACTCTTTCCCATGACATGTTGGGAGAAGGAATGGGATGTAAAGGCGGTTTCAACATTACATGCGTTTTATCACAAACATGGCAATCCCTCACCATCTTTTCTACCTCCTTATCTATCCCACCAGTACCACTGTTTCACTCTATTCTTAGTTTTACCAATGCCTAGATGGCCTTCATGACAAATCTCAAGAATCTTCCTTCTTAAGATGAAGGGAGGTATTACCTTTCCATTCCTTAAAAATAGACCTTCTTCTATGGTTAATTCGTCCCTTACTTCCCAAAAAGGTAACAAATTTTTATTAATCATTTTCTTTAACGGCCACCCTTTAGTTATCATGTCACTCAATTCTTCCATCACCTCGTCCAAATTCTGCTCTGTATTCCACTCATCTCGCATGATACCTTTGCATAAACCTTCCTCCACAACAGCCACCCACATGTCATCTTTACCATTTTCATCGGTATTCTGAAACTCTTCTCTGTTGCTGGATGGCAAAGGCATGCGGCTTAAGAAGTCTGCAACCGTATTCTTCACTCCAGGTAATTATTGTACCACATAGTTATAATCAAACAAACGCACAGACATTCTGGCAAGCCTAGGAGAAGCTTTATACAATCCCTTCGTGGTTAAAACTTTCACCAGTGGTTTGTGGTCACATCTTAATATGACTGTAGTACCCCACACATACTGTCTAAAATGTTCCAATGCCCATACACATGCAAGCGCCTCACGCTCAATAACTGAATACTTCTCCTCTGGAGGAGTTAATGAACGTGAGGCAAAAGCAATAGTATCTTCAATTCCCTCCTTATTAATTTGAGTAAGAACTGCTCCTATTCCCTTGCAACTAGCATCAGTTGTAATAACACACCTAAGACTTGAATTAAAGCCTTGCAATGGTGGAGCTTTGCAAATATAATTTTTCAACATGTCAAACGCATTTTGACATGCGTCTGTCCACAAAAACTTGTTTTTGGCTTTAAGCAGTTGCCTTAGATCATAAGTTTTCGTAGAAAAGTTATTAACAAATTTGGAATAGAATTCCACTAAACCCAAAAAAGCACGGACCTCATCCTTATTGTGAGGATTAGGTGCTTTGCTTATTGCAGACAATAACTCTTCCTTGGGTTTAATTCCCTGAGCAGATGCAACATGCCCTAAATAATTGACATAATGACAAGCAAATTTGCATTTACTAAATTCTGCCATCAGGCCCTTTTCATCCAGTGTATTCAATACTTTAAATAAAGTCTGATCATGATCATCCCTTGACCTGCCCATCACCAGGATATCATCTTGGAACACCATAGTATTATCTATTCCTGCAAGAATTGAGTTCATCAACCTTTGGAACATGGCTGCTTCAGACGACAAGCCAAATGGTACTCGCCGAAACCTGTAACACCCAAAGGGTGTGATGAAAGCAGTTAAGTCCCTACTACTGGAATGTAACCATACCTGATGATAGGCCGCTTTTAAATCAATAGTGGAAAACCATTTCATTCCTCTAGTGCGTGATAACATTTCACTAATATGCGGTTGGGGAAATTGATCAACTAGTATATTCTTATTAAGATCTCTCTTAAACCCCCATTGGCTTTTTTTACCACGACCAATGGGGCCACCCACTCAGAAGATTCAATGGGTTCTATAATTTTCTCTTCTTGTAATTTATCCAATTGCAGTTTAACATCTTCTTTTAGGGGAATCGGAATATTTCTTACTTTATGCACCTGTGATACCGCATCCTTTTTTAAATGAATAAGGTGCATAAAGCCTTTCATTTTTCCAATCTTCCCCGTGAAAACTTTAGAGAATCTCTGCAGAACTAGTTGACCAATTCCTGACCCTGTTTCTATGGACAAAACTGGTTCAGGATTATTGGGGTCCAATATTATGCCCAATTTCCTCTGATCAATCCATCCCAAAACGGAAGGACCTGTGACTGCAATATACAATTTTCCGGTCATTTGTCTGTCCTTATACTGGAATTCCAATTCCTTGTAGCCTAACAATTCGATAATTTCACCGGTAAAAGTCTTGATTGTTATGTCCGGTGAGCGTAACTTTTCACCTACAATATGCTTGAGACACCTCTCCCACACATTTTGATTAATAATAGTATATGGAGGCCCTGAATCTACTACAATGTGCATAGTCACACCTCCCAGCATAATCTCACAGCTTGGTTTTTTCATTCTATTTTTCTCTTCTTGTTTCATGCAAAGAATAGTGTCTTCATCACAAGAATTTACACACAAAATACACATGTTCAAATCATCATCATCCTCTGAAGATTTGTGTCTTCAAGATCTAGGATCTTGCTACCTCCACCCTTTCTCTGACACACTTTTTGGAAATGACCTACAATTCCACATTTTAAACATTTCTGTTTCTTTGCCGGACACAATTTATCATTTGCCAAGTGGTCACAACTGCCACTTCTATAACACTTCTTTTTATCATTCGACTTATAATTCTTAGATTCTATTCCTATTCTTCCTGTACTTCTCTTTTTAGAATCTTTATTATATATTTTTCCTTTCACTCTTGCAATTATGGTCTCCTCTCCTTTATTTTCATTTAAAACTTCTTTCGCACACCTTCCCGTCAATTCTGCCCTTTTTACAATATCAATGACTTCCTGCAAAGAGCTTTCACCTTTGGCCCACAGATTGTCTTGAATGTTCGAGTTTGACGATTGCATAACAATCTGGTCACGAATAAGCTCGTCATGTAAATCGCCAAATCTGCAATTAATTGCTAAATTCTTTAAGGCAGACACGTAATCCTCAACTGGTTCCTCCTTCCCTTGTTTCCGATGAAAAAATTTATAGCGATCCACAGCTATGCAAACTCTAGGTCTGTAATAGTTATCCAAGTCTTCAAGTGCATTCTTATACAGGTCGCCATCACCAGCTTGCCTAGGTTTCTTGTTAATATTTTTAAAAAAATTCAGACCACCTGGTCCTAAACAATGCAAAAGAATTCTATATTTGTTTTCAGCAGGAAGTTCTTCCTCCTCCTCAATGGCAGAAATATAATTCTTGAAATATTCGCTCTATTCTTCCCATTTTAATATTGGTGAACCAGCAACAGGAATAAATGATTGTGGAGGTGATAGGTTCCAAGTGTTGTTCGCCGCCATGTATTTGCACTGTCTCCCTTCTAAAGATTAATGTAACTGTTAAAAGTATTAAAGATGGTTTAAATGATGTGTGAAACTACTAATAAACCAATTCACAAATTCAAATGAACTGTCCCAATTTAAGATGTCTTCCAAATTGTTCACGTGTGACTTAAAATGGCTGCCCCTCTATCAGCAGAACTGTCCCAACTTAAAATGGCTGCCGCTCTTAAGTGACGTGTGACCGATCATCACCAATCCAAAATGGCCGCTGAGATTGAATGACGTAATGGTTAGAGGCAGTACCAGTAGTAGTACACACCCACACAATGTAGACGATCATCAGCTGCCCAGTAAATGTTGCCCAGTATCTAACTCACAACAGCTTACAGGAAAGACGTTCTTCGGCTGCAGCGTGAGTGCTTCCCAGCGCTTAACTGACACGATCTGCTGCTCTTCACCAAGCAGCGTCGCTCAACAACGCGGTAGGGTCGATTCTCTGCTCGTCGCCAATTGTAAGGAACTGCCGACACTAGAGAGGCTTGCTAATTACTTTATTTAAGTTATGCCGCAGAAGGGAGACATGCAGATGCCCTGTCCGTCCCAATAACCGTTTATCCCCACACCGTTCTCGAATGCCTCGGTACGCGTACAGAATTCCCAGCGCGAAGCATTCAAGAACGGTGAGCTTCCGACACTACATTGACATAACCATTCTGCCATATTCTCACGAATTCAGAAATTCAGCAGAGTAGAATAAAAGAGTGTCTAAGTAGTTTGATATGTAAATATTGATAGTTTGTCTGATAGTATCTTTTAAAGTTGGGTGGATCCCCAGAGAACTCTTGTATCACTGTCTTTAAATTACATTGTTTAACTATTCTGGCAACTGAGCTAAAAAGTTATATTTCTAAAACGATTTGCAGCAATAAATAGCGTGGTACAAGCTAAGGCAAGCTAAATGTCACCTTCATGTTATCAGGCTGATACAACTTAAGATATATAAGAATTTTGATTTTAAAGTTAATTATTGTGGCTTGCAGCTAGCCCTCTTCATCCATTGGTCTGCTGTTGTGTCATTCACATTGTTCTTCTGCTCACTTCAGCATACAGCATGGGGCACCCAACTTCAGCCATTCGCTCATTTCAGTGGTGGCATTCATCTCTTTCACAAGGAAAACACATCCACTATCAAAGTAGTTTGCTTCAATGCCAGGGACAACTATGGCAATGTGTGCCTTTTAAGACCAAGATAATATTTTTGCAGTTGGACTTTTTTTTAATGTTTGCAAGTCCTCAGCAACACCACTTCTAAAATATTTTTACAAAAATCATGACAAAGCTAGCATTGACAATTCTGAAACACTGACAGTGAACGCCAGACCTATTATACTTACCAATGTTTGTTTTAAAAATCTAATCTAATTTGAGACATAACGTTTTGATGATTTTAGAATTATCTAGAGGTGGTTAGTTAACTGTGGCACACTCACCTTAGGCTGATTATTGGTTAATGAACCCTCGTACTCCAGAGCCTGAGAAGGTATTTTAAATAAAATATATGAGCATAACAGCAGTGGCATGGAAAACAGGTTCCCCCAATGGGAGATATTGTTTAATTCAGTTCTATAAGGTAGCAGTTTTAAATATTTTATCCAGCCACCTCACTTTCTAATCCATTAAAGGCCCAAGCAATGTCATTGAGAGTTCACTTAATGTCAGCTCTAGGAGACCAAGAGCTCAGCCGATCAGATGCTCAGTGACACTAACTAGATTTTACAATGTAAAATGTCTTACAAGTCTGCCCACCAGCATCTGTTCCCCTCACATGAGTGCTAGTTGAGAAGGGGAGACAAATGGCCTGCCCTGTAAGGAAACAGAACAGACAATTACACTAAATTGAACAATGGGTAGCACCTCTTTATCTCTGAAGCATTAGATTCCCTGTCTCTGCATGGCTGAATCTGACTCGCCTGACAGACTTTAGCATCATTGGAAAAAGTAGTATAACATCACTGAAAAAAAAGAAAAATATCAGAAGGAAGCTGGATGTAGCTAATCTGACTAGAAATAAAAGTATTTAAAACTCTGAAGGGGTTATTTAGAGATTGGTGGATGAGGGAAATAAATTCGCCAAACATCAGCTGCCCTGGTCCACTAATTTTGGGGTTCCACCTATCCCATTTAGAGGTATTGTTCCTGATGGCAGAGCCTCAGCTGGTTCCTCTGTAGCAAACTACAGTTGGTGACCCGGCCCCAGATAACTGCCAGCTACACTGCTTTGGGGGCCCCTTCCCAGAGGTGGCCCTTGCCGTGCATATTTTTTATGTTTTCAACTGCCACTTGAGAGCTGGAAGTCGCTGGTGCAGCGGAGATTTGGCTGCTACCTTTAACATCACAATGTTGATCTTTATGTGACCATATTGACATTGTATTGTGTGAAATTTAACAAGCTAATTGTAAAGTGGGGCACTAAAAACCCTATATAGAGTTGCATTCACTGTAGACTAGGATTTACACATAACTGTCTACATTGAAAATTATTCACTGATTTTGATGTTAGATGTTAGAAAGTAGTCACATCTGAAGCTATAATGATCTCATGATTTATATGCTTAAAATTTTATATGTTAATGTTGAAAAATTTAGTTCTCCATTATATTTACTGACGTAATAACAAGCTATTTAACCCTTGTAATTTACTGTAACATGACATTAGACAATGTTTATTAATGACAATTTTATTATTGAAACATTTACATGTCTTTCTTTTACATTGATAAAGTGTGCCATTTCAATTGTGCTTTAGTTAAGCCGTGTTAAGGCCTCTAGGCCCAGGATTATGAAACGTGAGAAAGCTGTATTTTTTTTGCTAACATGTCATTTCTTTCAGATTTTGTTCGCATGAAATGTTAGTTTGGAAATAAATGTGCTATTGTTTTACACTTAGAGAGTCTGAGAAATTAACCTTGAGGATAGTACACCCAGAGAATGAGGTCAGGAAGACTGGCTCTTTTCATAAATTATTTCAAAAGTTGTTCAGGAGAGCAAAGATGGCTACCTTCCCATAATGGTCTTGGAAACTTGTCTAGAAGTTGCAGATATCTGTTGTATGATGTGCCTTGATTCGACACTTGAAATCTATTGATCCGTATGGCATTACCAATGGACAAATTATCATTTGCCGTGGACTTTAATTTATCATTTCCAATTAGCTGTGGTAGAAGAGACCCCTGGGACTTTGAGAGGTACAGCCCTCTTTGACTTTGCCCTGCACTTTCCCAATGCTTGCTGAGATGTGGTTCTAAAAATTCTGGACCCATGTAATTTACTTTGCCACAGCAGTACGATTTTAGTATCAAAAGACCGATAATGACTAGTACACTAAGCATGAGCATTATCGCTCAATTCCAGCAGCGTTTTCACCTCGAAATCGCCATTTTCGTCCTGCACTCGTGGCTCCCATTTTTAAAAGTTGCCCTCACATAGGCTTATAATACAGTCAGATTTGATTCCAAGGACACGTACACCTTGATTGACTTTTCTCTGACCTGGGCAAGCTGGAACCATTGCCTTAGGCCAAACCTGTTTGGTCAGTCCCTTTCCCAGTGGCCGAATCAGATAGCATCAAGGCACACCATGCCATAAAACCCTTATTATCGCTCACACACCCTGCCTAATCTTGCTCACACCTGCACCTGCTCTTTTCTTCTTCTTACTTTACGAGGGGGAGGTGCCCGTTTTTATTGGGGGTCCACACTTATCTGATGTAAAATACTAGGCCTTGCCGGGTAATTTATTATGGGTTGGATGACATGAAATATGAGGTTTCATCATGACACTGTTTTTTCCTTTGTAGTGAAAACATGTGAATGACCAACCAAAATGTCAAGAATGTTTGCCTGAAGCTTAAAAAACTGTATATAAGGAAACCTGATTTTGCATTGACAGACAGTCTCCTGAGAACATACAAACCGTGCTGTTGTACTTCTAGGACGCTTGTTACTTGGTTGCAGCCAATAAATTCGATCTTTGACTTCACCTGGAAGACTCTGAGTTTCTGTGGTCTGAATCAGGAAAGTACCCGAGGTCTTTGGGTGTACCCTGGCACTGCTGGGTTACCGGATCAGTACAGGTTCTGAAAAACCCAGTACCTCAGTTGGGGCCCAACGTGGGGCGATACCAGCGGTACCGGTCCAAGCCTGAGGTCCGTGAGGAGCTTCGTGTGAAAATTCTGGAGGAAGGTCGCCACTTCATCGACCCCTGCATGTCGACGTGGTCCGAAAGTCTTTGCTGCGAGGTTCCCCGCTTCTCGACGGCTACGAAGGACTGCTGCCCTGGCTATCGCCCTGATTTGGACCCTTGATGTTTGGTAGAGCGAAACGATAAGACGAGTCTTCTGGTGACGTCATCGATATTTTCAGTTAAGTATCAGTGGAGCGTCTCCCAGTCCTTAGTTGGACACTTGGTTTGGTCCTTAGTTGGACATTTGGTTTGGTATCCCTTCGGGATCACTTTGATTTGGAACTTGCAAGTACCAAAGCCGAAGGACTCGTGTATTCACGAGACTATCGTAAACGATAATCCTTTGAAGTTTGAAGCTAGACTAGTGAGCGAAGATGCCTGGTCTTAGCAGACTTGGAAATTTGTTTTGTCTTGGTTGTAAAAGGGACTCCCGGTTGGAGGACTCATGTCCGGTTCGTCCGATTGGAACTCCAACCTATGAATTATATGTGAAGCACGGAGTAGGCCCCATCACATATAATGAAGTATGGATCCGTTACACCAGAAAAGATGGTGTTTTAAAATGGCCCCAAAATGGTAGCTTTGACACAGAAATCTTAGATAACCTCGAAGTTAGACTTTTTAAGAAGAAAGCCCGGCCGGCAATGTTTGATTCTTTCCGCTTATGGCGTAAGGAAGCCAAGCAAAAGGAAATTAAATTAGCTAAGAAAAATAAGAGAGAAAAAGGTATTTCGATTATGCAAGCTGCTATACAGTTTAAAGATAACGAAGTAGAACAGTTGAATGAGCAGTTGCATAGGCGACATAAAATGACAGTAGATAAATGCTATCCAGTTTTGCCGCCTCTTCAGCAAGATGCAGCAAAAGACTCTGAAAAAGATCCCCTAATGTCGCATTTGCTAAGTTCGCCACCACCCTATGCGCAGAATGCAACGGCACCTCTGCAACCTCTAGTTGCACAACCAGTGGTTGCATTGCCTCCTGCTCCTCCCCAGCACCCACCAGCTATTCTTCAGTTGGTTCCCATTCCTCCGGTGCAGCCTCCTCAAGGGCCACCGGCTTTGACATCTGCTCTGCCTTTACTTCCTACAACTTTGACTACTATGGCGACTACCACTCCTGGTATTGTTTCTGACACTGCTTCTGTCTCTGCCTTGTCTCATTCTGTTTTTCCTCCTGTTCATTTGTCAACCTCTCCCTCTATCCGTCAGAGAATGACAAACACTGTGACTAGTCTTTGATCCCCTCTCTTTGGGTCATTAGCTACGACCCCAGTTTCAGAGCGTAAACAATTGCGTAGCCAATTGCCTGATGGTATGGAGAAAGAGACACTGAATTATTTGGCGCATAAATGGGTTACTGAACCAGCGAGATATGAACTAGAGTCTGTTATGGATGTCTTCCATCAGTGGGAAGAACCGAAACAGAGATACGTTTTTGAAAAAATGTGTACTTTTCTTTCTGAGGATTTAGAGGAAAATGGTTTGGAGCCCAATCCGCCTAAGTTGTGTTGTGTACGGTTCGATTTTGCGACAGGTTTGATTGTGGGTTCAGATGTCGAGAAAGCAGTTGCGATGTTATTGTCGTTTAGGACTGAAGGTGTTTCCAGGTTATTGTTTAAATATGATTCTTCTGCTAAAAAGAAAGGGAAACAGTACCCCACGAGAGAAGTTCCCCCACAGTGGAGGGAAGGGGACCCAAATGCTGATCCACCTGTCCTGCCTCATTTCCAGCGTGTATGGGTACACGTTCCATGGAAGTGAGCTGAAGTTTTAGCCCTTAAGCAGACATTGCCTGATCCCCGTAAGAATCCTACAGGGTATTACAAGGAATTGTCACAGACTGCGGGGTCTTGCATTATGAATTTAGCTGACATAGACATGTTGTTTGGGAATGTTGTTCCACAGCCTTTATGGGGAAAGATTCGCCATACAGACCATGCTCAAGAGTTAGGTGACACATGGGCTAATATTGCTGCTGCAGATGCCCGACAAATTGGTGGTGCTAAACCTGAGCCTTTAGTGACAGAGCTTCCTGGTAGGATTATTGATTACATGAAAACTATAATGCCTGCGATGCGTGTAAACTGGGATAAATTGTCTGCATGTAAGCAAAAGAAAGAAGAAACGGTATCAGATTTCTTCACCAGGTTTGAAGAAACGTTTGTGGACCACAGTGGTCAAGATATGAGCACGGAAGGTGGTCAACGTTTGTTCGTCGATAAATTTGTGCATAATCTGCTTCCTGAGTTGTGTAAAAAGTTAAAAGACTCAGAAAGTTCTTGGGCAGTTTCCTCTTCAGCACAGATATTGGCTACTGCACAGTACTACGAAAATAGAGATAAAGATGAGAGAGATAGAGTAGAAAAGAAAACAAAAGAATTGAAAACGAAGGTTCTGTTACAACAAGCGTACCCGCCACGTGGTGTTCAGAATAGTGGTGCACAGAACAACTATCAGAATAACTATCAGCCCCAACCGTTTCAGAGAAACTCGCAAAGAGCCGAGTATGCTCAACCACGTATCCCAGTAGGTCCCAATCAGTGTTCATATTGCAAGGAAGAGGGTCATTTCAAGTATAGTTGCCCTGCTTTGCTTCAGCGCGCAAATGGTACTTCCGGTTTAAGAGGTCGAGGTGTTCCACAAGCACCTAGAGGAAGAGGATGTGGATATGTTCCCCAAAACTCAATGAACAGATTTGATCAACAGGTTAATGCATCTGGTAGGACGGCTCAGTACTATACTGATGATTACTATACAGAGGATGAGCATTTGGACAGTAATGATTGCTAGGACAGCCATAGACAAAGAGAGGGAGTTGTTTCAGTTCCAGTAGATCAGAGTGGGCCTTATGTTAAGGTGATTGCATCAGGTGTGTCAGAACCTTTTCTGTTGGATACTGGTGCTACCAAGAGTTCTATTATGCACTCAAAACTCCCTGGCGCACCTTTGTCTGGCGAAACAAATGTATCAGTAGGGTTTTCCGGCGCCCCAGTTAGAAATCCGATTTCTAACCCTATATCTCTTTCTGTTGGACCTTGTAAATTTGAAACACCCCTTATTTTGACGACAGGTTGTGGCGAGAACTTGTTAGGATTAGATCTGTTAAAGAGATTGTATGCAACATTGTATTGCTCTCCTTCTGGAGTGCAACTCACATTGGGTAAGAAAGTGGTTTCACCAATGTATTTGTCAAAGGACAGATTTCCACCAGAATTTTCGTCTCTTCCTAATACATTTTGGGCTACTGGACCTAATGATGTAGGTCTTTTGGAAATTCAGCCATATGTGATAACATTAAAAGCCAATGTTAAAATGCCACGTATTCCCCAATACAAGATCTCTAGTGAAGGGAAAAAAGCGTTGTTGGCAATTATTCGTGATCTGATTGAGAAGGATGTAATTGAAGAGACAAGAGGCAACGTTTGCAATAGTCCTGTTTTGCCTGTCTTGAAGCATACTGACCCTACTCAGCCACCTGTTGATAGGTTTGTAATTGATCTTAGAGAGGTGAACAAAATAGTTGTGCCACAGTTTCCAGTCGTCCCCGATATCACTGCATTGTTGACAATGATTCCAGCTTCAGCCACTTGGTTTTCAGTAATAGACCTGAAAAATGCTTTCTTCAGCATCCCTATTGCAGAAGAGAGCAGGGACATTTTTGGCTTCAATTTGGGAGGACGAAGCTTCAGATTTAAGAGAGCTCCTCAAGGCTATTGTGAAAGTCCATCTATCTATAGTCAGGCTTTGAAAGCACAACTTGACACTCTTATGTTACCTGATGGCGCCACTCTCATTCAATATGTCGATGATTTGCTAGTTGCCGCAGATACTAAGGAGATCTGCAAAGAAGCAACATTGTCATTATTGCGTCATTTGTCTGATTTACACCACAAAGTGTCCCTTTCAAAGTTACAGTATTGTCAAAAAGAAGTGACCTATTTAGGTCATCTCTTTTCGAAGGAGGGAAGGCAACTGACCCCAGAGAGAATCAGGGCTGTTGCAGCAATGAGTGTTCCAAGAACACAAAGAGAAGTGCGTGCTTTCTTGGGTATTACATCATATTGCAGACAATGGATACCTAATTTTTCGTTAATAGCCAAACCCTTGGTGGCATTAACTTGTAAAGATACACCAAATCCCGTCCCATGGTCTGAAGATTGTCAGAAAAGTTTTGTCGAATTACGTGATGCATTATGTTCAGCTCCTGTGTTGGGTACCCCCAACTACAGCAAGCCTTTTACATTGTATGTCCATGAGAAAGAAGGTTGTGCGTTAGCAGTTTTGACACAACAGTTTGGAGACAGGGAGCATCCATGCGCCTATTTCTCTTCAACCTTAGACCCAGTAGCTAAGGCACTACCGAGCTGCTTAAGAGCGGCAGCGGCAGCTGCTGTTTCTATCCGACAGTCTGCTGGTTTAGTGATGAATAACACATTAATCGTAATGGTTCCACATGCAGTGGACACGTTGTTAAACAGAACCAAGACACAGCATTTAACTAGTGCTCGATTGTCAGGTTACGAGTTGACATTGTTAGCAAGCCATGTACATATAAAAAGATGCACTACACTTAACCCAGCTACGTTATTGCCAATTGTGACGGAGTTAGATACTTCTGAACAACATGATTGTCTCCATAGAACAAAAGAAGAAACGAAAGGGAGAATAGACCTTCTGGACACTCCCATTGCAAAGGGTGATGGTACTTTGTGGGTGGATGGTTCATGCTTTAAGCTCCCGAATGGTGACACGACTGCGGCGTATGCTGTGACAACTTTGTGTACGATTGTTGAAGCTGCACGTATCCCACATAATTCAGCCCAAGCAGCTGAGTTAATAGCCCTAACAAGAGCATGTACAGTATCAAAAGGAATGAAAGTGACGATCTATACCGATAGCCAATCTGCGTTTGGTGTGGCCCATAGTTTTGGGCGTTTGTGGAAGGAACGTGGGTTCCTGACCTCGCATGGAACTATAATACAGCATGGTCAGTTGGTAAATGAGCTCCTTGATTCACTTACTTTACCGTTGCAAGTTGCGATTGTGAAGTGTAGCGCACATAAAAAGGTGACTGATGATGTTGGTCGTGGGAATGCATTTGCTGACGAGGTCGCAAAAGAAACGGCAAGGAATGTGATGAGCCGAATGTATGTCGCGGGCCCTGCAAGATGGATTGGTGATGTTGGAATGTGTGAAGACACGATAGAAAGCGTGAAATCGATTCAAGCTGAAGCCAGAGAGAGAGAATTGAGTGTGTGGAGAGAAAGTACGGGTAAATTGGATGCGAATGGTTGTTGGGTCGAGTTGTCAGAACATCAAAGATGGTTGCTACCCGATGCGTATGTGCTTGCAGTAGTTACAATGGCTCATGGAATGGCTCACATCAGTGTGAAAGGGATTTGTAAGTTGTTGGCCCCAGTATGGCAAAATGCAGGAATTCCCAAGTGCGCAGAAAATGTGGTTAAAAATTGCATGGTATGCCTGAAACACAACCCTGGTAGAGGAACCCCAACTCCAGCTGGTCATTTTGCACCTCCTACGTATCCGTTTGAGGTTTTGCAGCTAGATTTCATCCACATGGAGAGGTGCAACAACTTAAAATACGTACTCGTTGTTGTTTGTGCCTTTTCAAGATGGGTGGAAGCCTATCCCCTAAAAGACAATACTGCGCTATCCACAGCCAAAGCCCTTGTGAAAGAGTTCTTCCCTAGATTCGGAATGCCGAGAATGATCTGGAGTGACAATGGAAGTGAATTTGTGGGTCAAGTGATGAAGAAAGTATGCGAAGGGCTAGGCATAAACCAAAAGTTTCACGCTGCAAATCACCCCCAATCAGCTGGATTAGTGGAGTGCTATAATGGCACTCTAAAGCTAAAATTGGCCAAGATACAAGCGAGCTCTGGTCTCAAATGGCCTGACGCTCTACCCTTAGCACTCCTATCAACCAGAATGACTGTGCATTCACGAGTGAAACTTAGTCCTTATGAAATAGTCTTCGGCCGCCCGGCCAATATATGGGGAGTGCCTAGGCCCAAGAAGTTTAGCGAGATAGAGCATCCTGTTTTGCTTGACTATCTGTATGAATTGACGGCTAAATTGCGTGTCTTACATCAACAGGTCCACGACACCCTGCCTCCGGTCTCTGAATCTCCAGGTCATGCCATTGAGCCTGGATCCTGGGTTTTAATAAAGAACTTTCAGCGAACCAAAAACGATCAGCCCAGGTGGACCAGACCGCACCTCGTTCTTCTCTCCACAAGATCAGCTGTTCGAGTAGAAGGGAAGAAACACTGGATCCATGGGACCCATTGCAAAAGGGTACCCCTACCTCTGCCATATGACCGGTGGGTCCAGGAAGGTGTCGCCGACTCAGAGACTGAAACCGTGCCACGTTTTCTGCCTTTCAGCGATGCACGAATAAAAGGAACACTCACTGAGAAAGAAAGTGATGACATTTTACAATCAGCAGTATCACCGTCAGTTCGATTGGACACTACAGAACCTGAACTCCTTTTTCAGGACCACACGATACCTGGGACTAACCGTTATAATCTACGACCAAGAATAAAGGACAAATAAAACAGTTTACTTTTCTTCCCTTTAGCAAAGTTCTCCAATATGGAAAATTATTTTTGAATGACTTTTTGCTTTTTTTTGTGTTTTTTGAACCTCCATCCGGGTTCAGCTGTAGGATCGTGGCTGAAAAGACTTAGGGGGGTAGCCTATGGACACAAGGTCTACAGGTCTGGTTTGTTCTAGGGCGGCCTGGAACATTCAGAACACTCCTAAGTGAAGTAAACCAACCGCCACGAACGGCAACGGTTAGAGGATGGAATCTTTCCAAAATGGAGAACATGTTGAAAGACTGAGTTTCAAGAAGAGAATATGTGAAACGATAACCAGGAAACGGTTTATGCTGCTGTGCATTTTTATGTTATTTAGTATACTTATGTTTTTTATAGGATATATTTTATTCTGTTTTATCGTGATATTGGCACCCACTACCTCGTCTACACCTCCTCCTTCCACTGTTTCCCCACATTCTTTTCAACTCCTCCCTAAACATGAATCTGCTAGGAGACTAGAGTTCATTAATAACTCCTTCATCCAGCTTTTGCACCAACACCAACTAGTGATAAATACAACTAACTGTTGGGTGTGTGGCCTTATGCCTCACACAGCAGATAAAGGTATCCCTTATCTGATCCTGCCTTTCAGCCACAATGGTTCCGTGTGGGCATTCAGAACGATATTCATCTATGCACACTACCCCCTACGTTTTGCGGAAGACAACCCTAAGAAAGATGCTTTAGTTAAAGGTATCATAGACATGATGAAGGACAATATCTTCTACGAGACTATCCCCAGAGATGAGACAATGGCATATATAGGATGGAACATGACCGGATATGAAGCCACAATGAGTGAGAAACAGCAAGCTAAGATATCTTCCCTGATTTGGGTTGTACCCCATCAGGGTCACCTGTGTCTGCAAGGTACTGGCAAGAATCCCAGAGCTCAGCTAGGGGAAAGCGTCTGCACTGAGACATATGTCTTCGCATCTCAGACCTCCCCTCCGCTCTTGGCAGCTAAGGGTACCTATTTCATCTGCCATGATAGAGCCTTTACATGGTTGCCCCCTGACTTTTCGGGCACATGCTTCGTTTCGTTCCTGTTGCCCCCTACCTACACAGCAGCGGCAGATTACCACAAGACAAGGATAGTTAGAGGCGTCTTCAGTGAAGAAGACACTGCAGGACAAGAATTTGGGGACTTCGTAAAGGGTTTTCTGCCGTTCTGGGGACAAATAAGTAACACCAGGAGCATAAGGCAATTGATAAGAGTGGTTGAATCCACCGTGGCTGAAACCGCTGGTGCCCTTGGTAACTTGACTGCTGAGCTCCAGTCGGATCGTCTTATGACCCTTCAGAACAGGGTCGCATTAGATGTCATACTTGCAGACCGGGGTGGAGTATGTACATTGATCTAATCGAGTTGCTGTGTTTTTGTCCCAGATAACGCTCCAACAGTATACCAGGCCATCTCCAAATTGCATAGAATTTTCGAATCTATTCATTTAGATAAAGGAGATTGGTCATTAATGGGATGGTTCTGGGAACTGATATCAGCATGGGGATGGAAGATTCTGATGGTCATTGGGATGATCTTGGCCATTCTTTTCCTGTTCTGTCTATGCGTGCAGTGTGCTCCTGCGATATGTGGTTTCTGTGTTACATCATGCATAAGGAAACCTGCACCAAGAGACGAGCTAAATACTAGGATGATGTTACAGCAACATCTCAACGACTTAAGAAACATAGACCTGGACTCAGATTAGCATGAGAATAGGTTTATTGCCTATGTAAGGGCAAAAGGAGGGTTTGTGGTTCTAAAAATTCTGGACCCATGTAATTTACTTTGCCACAGCAGTACGATTTTAGTATCAAAAGACCGATAATGACTAGTACACTAAGCATGAGCATTATCGCTCAAATTCCAGCAGCGTTTTCACCTCGAAATCGCCAATTTCATCCTGCACTCGTGGCTCCCATTTTTAAAAGTTGCCCTCACATAGGCTTATAATACAGTCAGATTTGATTCCAAGGACACGTACACCTTGATTGACTTTTCTCTGACCTGGGCAAGCTGGAACCATTGCCTCAGGCCAAACCTGTTTGGTCAGTCCCTCTCCCAGTGGCCGAATCAGATAGCATCAAGGCACACCATGCCATAAAACCCTTATTATCGCTCACACACCCTGCCTAATCTTGCTCACACCTGCACCTGCTCTTTTCTTCTTCTTACTTTACGAGGGGGAGGTGCCCGTTTTTATTGGGGGTCCACACTTATCTGATGTAAAATACTAGGCCTTGCCGGGTAATTTATTATGGGTTGGATGACATGAAATATGAGGTTTCATCATGACACTGTTTTTTCCTTTGTAGTGAAAACATGTGAATGACCAACCAAAATGTCAAGAATGTTTGCCTGAAGCTTAAAAAACTGTATATAAGGAAACCTGATTTTGCATTGACAGACAGTCTCCTGAGAACATACAAACCGTGCTGTTGTACTTCTAGGACGCTTGTTACTTGGTTGCAGCCAATAAATTCGATCTTTGACTTCACCTGGAAGACTCTGAGTTTCTGTGGTCTGAATCAGGAAAGTACCCGAGGTCTTAGGGTGTACCCTGGCACCGCTGGGTTACCGGATCAGTACCGGTTCTGAAAAACCCAGTACCTCAGAGAGAACGTAGATTTTCTTTGACCCATGAGAAGACTCTTGACCAATCTTCCGAGATGCTGACACCTTCCCTTTTTACTTACTTTCTGGTCACCTTTGTTAGCTATATTTTATCCCAGATGTCATTTTTCCAACTCCTTTTTTTTCTATATTTCCTTTTTACTTTTTGTCCCCATGTTTTGTAGCACTGAACATGTCAGTTAGTAATTTGATGCATTTAAGTGATTCCCATGTTTAGTCAGCTACTTAGAAGATTTTAGTTTGCCCTAATTGTTAGGCAGGTTGGACAACATTTATTGTCCAAGCACCAAGTCTTGCTGGTAATATTTTGTATCACAGTTATTGAATGTTTAGTTTGTCTCATGTTAGTCTGCCTGAACTCTTACCTTGCTTTAGTCATACTGTATCTCTATAGTTTAGTTTTGAGAATTGTTTACATTAGCCTGAGTATTAACTTGTAATAAACCCTTTGACTCTATTTACAAATTGGGTTGTCCTTGTGTGGCCAAATTAGTCATACTGTAAATTAAAGTTGATTGATTGTGATGTTAACTGCTCTTACTCCCATTCTTCAGGTGAAAAGATTTGTCGACCTCGTTTAGATCATACCTGAAATGCTCCACCAAATCTAGTAGCAGAGGTCTGTTTTTTCACAGAGGGGGAAGAGCATAATAGAGAGATAGTAATACTGTGAGATAGTGTTAGAGTCCTATTATGAAATTGTCCAGACAAAGCCCAAATTCTGATCTCGTGGTTCATTTGGAGGATTAATGAATTCCAGCATTATTGCTTTGCAGTCGATGTGTGAGTATTGATAGGGTTTGCGCTTTGGGTTGCTATGGCTAAAGGTTGCGGTGAATTGTGATGTTGTGAAGTGTTTTGCAGAGTTTTCAAAGTGGTTTTGTGAATGTGGTGCTTACTGCTGAGTTGTGTTGGTTGACGGGTCCATTGTGGTCTAAGATCCTGGGATAACACACAAGTGTAAAAGACACTTGGTTAATTAATTGTCTGCAGTGTGACGTGCTGGTCGTGAGACATCGTCAACGGTACCAGTAGTATTCCTATTGTGGGTGTGACAGGTTGGTATTAGTGAATCTCGAGTGCAAAATGAGGACTCTTATCAATCCAAGTGAGATCCGCTGGTTGAGTCTCAATTGCTGTATAATTGTGAAAACATAGTCGGAAAGTGTAGCTCTGTACTGCTTTTCAAGTGTTTGATTACCCAATCCTTTAGAGAAGCAGAACATTGTTGTTGGGTTTTGCTTGTATTATCTTTCATTAGGTTTGCATTAAACAGACATTGTGAGGAAAATTGTGAAGGAGGGAGAGCTGCTGCAAAGAGTAAGATTGATGCCAAAGTGTGCTTCTCTGGCATAAGTCGGTTGGTGTGAAGCCATGCTGGTATTGATGGCCTACGTCAAAGAGCATTGTTCTTTTATTGGTTGTGAACATTGAGAAGAGGATTGTGGGAACAGAATATCTTCTTGACAGTGAACGAAAACTAAAACTAAATTGTGAATTATTGAAATAGCGATTGAAAATTAAGTTCATTAAAGCATTGAAAAGTTTGATAAAAATTGATGCATTTATCCCAGTTGGAGAGGGAATAGAGCCCTCACCCGAAATTACTTCGAGTCATTATGTATTGTCCACCATAGGTCTTCATACGTATTTGTGGCTTTAGCAATGGCATAAGGTTACTGAGAAAGAGGGTGCTTTAGCATTTTCATGCTATGGCACATTTAATTTGAGAGCCTGAGGCAAATTTTATACAAGATGAGACTGCCTCCGAGTCCTGCACAATGTGAAGCATTAAACTCCTGTGAAGAAGTATGAGAGAAGAATGAGGAAAGCAATAAGAATTATTGTAGAGGCGAGATGGGATGATCAATAGAAAGCTTGAAGAGCAGACATGAAAGAGGAAACTAGATTATATCCTACTTTTATGAGTGAAGCAGGAGAAAGCACTAAAAAAAGGGAAAGAAAAAGACAAAAAAGGCAGAACAGATGACAGAGTTAGAGAAGAAGGCTGAAATCCATGAGGGTGATTCGGATGATGATTTAATAAATAATTTACTGTTAAATCGTCTGCCTCCTTACAATTCTGAGCAGACAGGAGTGACAGGTGAGGCATCGAGAAATGTGACTTTTGGTATACCTACTGCACCTGTTGTAAAGAAGCTTACTCAGATAGTACAAAGTCCCAGTTTGAATCAGATGAGACAGAGTGGTAATTCAAATCAGACAGGATAGGGTTTAAATACAAATTTGACAGCACAAAGCTTAGGGATGACAGTTCCTTCGAATCCAATGAATTTCACAAATCAAGATGCATTAACAGTTCCAGTGACAATAGGTCCAGTTGTTCCTTTATATGGTCCAGGCATGCCCAGAAATAATGCACATGCCTTAAATGTTCCAAGTGTTCTGAACACTTCAGATGTTCCGAACATTCTAAATACCCCAGTTGCTCCAATGGTTCCTTTACTGACAAATGCACTGGGATTGGTTAGTCCAAGTAGTTCAGAATCAGAAAGAAGTCTTGCACTTCTGAGATCACTGATTCCTACACACATTTCAGATCTGTCTTCAATGACAAGTCAGACAGGATTTACTCCTGATACAAGGTTTCCTCAGTGATCCCCACCATTTTACATGCTGAGATCAGAGCATGCCCTGAATATTGGTATTAGTACCCCAAATAGGAAGTCACCTTTTAACTCTTCGGAAGAAGAAATGTCCATTGTGAATACCCGAGATCAGACAAAGTTGAGCTCTTCCAGAGGATTATTGTCAAATTCTCTGATAGGTTTGTGAGGATTTAATGCCCAGGAATTAAACAATTGGTTAAATGGTCTGAGAGCTACAAATTCAGCAGGAACACTAGTTACAGTGGAAAATCAGTACAAACCCCAGAGAGAGAGAGAGACCACTAGATGTGCCCAAATGAAATTAGTATTAAATGAGATGATTGTGGCAAATTTGGATATGGCTCAGCTAGACACTTACAAGGATGATGAACTACAGATCATAAGCAAGGATATTACAAAACGTGCAGGACAAGCTTATGAAAGATTAGCTGAATTAGCCCAGAAATATGAAAGCAATTTAATGAAATCAAAGCCATTAAAGAGTTATTGTCTAGAATTCAGTGACAAGAATAATATGAACGTGATACCTCCTGGAATGAAATTGCAAATTAGAGAACTAATTTGTTACATAGGCAAGTGGGGTGAATTAGACAAGTGGGGAGGGTGATGGGTAAAGAAGAAAGGGAGAGTAGAGTCTGCCTCCGGCTGGAGCAAGTCAGAGTAAGGGAGAGGTGAAGATGCTTCCTATAAGAGAAGTTCCTGGTGGAGGATATATTCATCCATCTTGGAGTAGAAATGATATTCTGTCATTCACAAAGGACTTCCCAAAAATGAGAGAGAGACCTGCAGAATGGTACTGGGGAGACTGAAAGATTTGTTAAACTTTCCAAATGTTTGCAGGTAGATCTGAACACACTGTTTAACATTGTGGTTCCAAGCAATTTGCGGAGTGAATGCAAGATTGCTGTTCATTGTGCTGACAAGGAACTTCCAAGAGATGCAGCGACAATTGTGTCATCTGAAGAGATGATGAAAAAGTATCAGACGGTGATTGCATTTCTGAAAAAGGTGTCTCCCAAGGGTATTGAGTGGCTAAGGAATGACACGACGACTCAGGAGTCTAAAGAGTCGATACATTCCTATTATAAGAGATTGTTGCAGGCTTTCAAACATTTTAGTGGTACTGAGACTATGGAGGCAAAGGATATGGGTCATTTTGTGTTTAGATTTGTACAACAATTGAAGCCAGAAGTGAATTAGGCCTGGGCGGAGCTCGCAAAGTTCTGCTTTGTGGAATTCAGTCAAGTGGACACAAAAGTCTGCAAACTCTGTCTAACTCAGTGTTAGAGATGGGGTCTCTAGTTGGTAGTGATTTGCACCATGTCCAAGTGGGACCTTCGCTCTAGTTAGGGTAAGGGAGTCACATAGCTAAGATAAACTCTGCTCACCCCTTTTATAGGTTGGCACGAGAAGTCCGGCTTATCTCAGGGGCAATGTGTAAAATATTTGTATACACACATACACACACACACTACAAAAGTACTCCATGGCAGTTAAAAAAATATCCAATATTTATCTGAGTAAAACAAGACCAAAACAACAAAAATCCAACATACACAAGAGAAGTTACACATTTTCAAAGTTTAAATCTTAGTATGGCGCTTAGAAACACAACAGCTCCAACTGAGGCTATTAGAGCATCTTGATTGAGTCGTTACCAACATGGATCCAAGGTACAGCACATTGGAAGATGAGTAGAAAACAAAGACATTGCACAAAGTCGGGGAGGTGAGGTGTCGCAGGAGCTGGTGCAGCTTTGGTCCCCTACTGCCACCGGGTAGGTGAGGCATTGACTTTGCTGTGTCTCAGTCACCCCAATAGGGCCATTAGTACTGTGGCGGTGTCTGAGCCAGGTGCCACGGACGTAGGTGACATGGCACTCTGGACTCGGACTGTGCTGTGATGGTATTGGTCATGGTCATTGCGCTCAGTGGGGACCACAGCTCTGGTACAAGCAGCTGCGTTGAGTCTGACAGCAGGGCCAGTTCTGAAGTTGCTCTAGAGTCGATGTGCTTAGTTTCTTCTTGGTTCCACCAGAACTCACGCCCCAAGCCCACAAACTGAATTTGGCACGACTTGGCAAGTCAAGTCTCTCAGCAAGAGAGGTCAGGTGTGTTGGCAGATGAAGTCTTTGATGTCCCTGAGACTTTTTAAAGGAGGCAAGCTCAGTCCAAGCCTTTGGAGAACCTTTGGAAGTAGGATGTAGAAAGCAAGGTCCAGTCATTTCACTCGCACAACAGAAGCACCAAGCAGCAGGCCAGCACAACAAAGAAACAGACGGAGGGGCCATCCCTCCTACAGTATCCAGCTCTTCTTCCTGGCAGAATGTCCTCAGTCCAGAAGGATTCTAACTGTGTGGTGTCAGAGGGCCAGTCCCTATACCCATTTCTGTCCTTGAAATAGGCAAACTTGAGAAGTCTTTGAAGTGCATAAGACCCCTTCTTTCTCTGCCCTGGTCCCAGACACAATCCATGGGGTTGGAGACTGCTTTGTGTGAGTACAGGCACAGCCCTATTCAGGTGCAAGTGTCAGATCCTCCAACTACTCTAGTTTGGGAAGACCCATCAGGTAAAGCAGGGCACCCCTTAGCTCCCTTTGTGTGACTCTCTAGAGTGAATTCACAAACAGCCCAACTGTCATCCTGACGCAGACGTGTATTTGATAGACAGGCAGAGGCACAAAATGATTAAGCAAGAAAATGCCCACTTTCTAAAAGAGACATTTTTGACTTACAATTCAAGCAACATGTTCACCAAAAGTTGTATTTTAATATTGAGAGTTCAAAGACCCTAAACGTTGTCTGCTCCCAATCGGAAATTATACTTAAAAGATAATTCAAGGGAATCCCCATGTTACCCCAAGGAAGAGATAGGCCTTGCATTAGTGAAAAATAAATTTAGCAGTATTTCACTATGAGGACATGTAAAACACACCAGTACATGTTCTGCCTTTTAAATACACTGCACTCTGCCAATGGGGCTGCCTTGGACCTACTTTAGGGGTGACTTACATACAGTAAAAGGGAAGATTTGGGTCTGGTAAATGGGTGCACTTGCCAGCTCGAATTGGCAGCGCACAACTGCCAATGCAGACACTGCAGTGGCAGATCTGAGACATGTTTACAGGGCTACCTATGTGGGTGGCACAATCAGTGCTGCAGACCCATTAGTAGCATTTGATTTACAGGCTCTGGGCACACATAGTGCACTTTCCTAGGGACTTACTAGGAAATCAAATATGCCAATCATGGATAAACCAGTCACCAATACAAGTTACACAGGGAGCAGGTGCACTTTAGCATGTTCAGCGGTGGTAAGGTGCCCAGAATCCTAAAGCCGACAAAAACAGGTCTGAAAAATTAGGAAGAACAATGCAAAAAGAGTCATTTCAAACACTCAGCAAATGGGTGGAGTTGTGTTAGGTCACATGGTGATTGGTGCAAGTAGCTTGCTCCCCGTTGCAAAGCGAGTGTGAACAGCAACGTGCGGTTTACCGTGCATACGGCCATCTTGTTTTTCCTATTCTGTGCATGGTGCTTGACCTACTTTTCAATCTAAACTTTATCTTTGCAATCCTTACTTTATCCTACTTCTCCTCTCTGCTTTCCAATTATTTCATTAGTGTGTGTATTTGTGTTGGTGTATTTCACATTTTTGCCTCTTTTTTTAATTTTTGTGATGTTTTGTCCATTTTTTGTGTTCCCCTAAGTTCCTAATTTCTTCCTCTCTATTCCTTCTCTTTCCTCCTGTCTTTTTTTTAATTCCCACCAAGTGCTAGGGCAGAGCCTGGGAGAGGTGGCACCAGTACAGGGGGTGCAGCAAACCACACACCCTGAAGGCACTGGCGCCAACAGCGGGTGCAGCTTTGCACCATTTTCAGTGAGGAGGAGTTGGCTGCACTATTTTTATTAGTGCAGCGCTATCTCCCCTCCATTCTGGCAGAAGATGCCAGGCCCAGAAGTGAGTACGGCCTGGGGAACGTTGGCTATTTTGGGGAAGGGGGTGCTATTGCATTCATACGCATATTGGGGTTGCCTGGGAAAACGGACTCACTGCTGGGCCAACATTCTCGACAGGGAGCAGGACCTACTCAACTTGCTGGGCATCCAGGTTGTGGGGCTTGGTGAGTACTAGTAATTATTACTAATTTTGCTGTGGCCTACAATGCAATTTATTTTCAAATAGTATGTTGCTCAAACTCAGAGGTAAGGTAAGTTTATGTTACATTACGAATATTATGTGATCCAATTTAAGCGAGCCAGGTGCTCAGTGCTACCCAGTTCTGCTCATTGCTGTAGGTGCTCACTTGGGCTGTCCTCCTGTCACTAAGATAGTGGTACTGTGGTAGTAGTAGTAATATAATATCAGTGAGTTAGCATTCTCTGTGTCTTTTTTTATGTATCTCATACAGTCTGAAACAATCTCCCACTGATGTGTAGTATGCATCCATTGTATGCATTGAAAAGGGAAATTGACTGAGTTGGCCCATTAAAGAGGGATGTGATTTGTGAAGCAAAAATCATTCGTTAAAATGCATTAGTATTTCCAAATGTAGTTTAGGAAATTTAGAATAGGACTTAGGTAAGGGTTTCAGAAATTAGGAATAGGTCAACTCGATAATATAGGCAATCTGATCTAGAAACATACAAGGTCAATATGTTACTGCCTTTGCCTGTCAAAATATTATCTAGGAAATTAACTAATCTATTTTTGTTAACTTCTTTATATCTTCCATCAGCACCCAAGGGCCAGAAGAGGGCACCAGAGGGTTGCGCCGAGGAGGGTGCCGCCACCACCAGTGCCATGGATGCAGCTGACAGCTCTGCTGGTCCCTGTGAGTTCTCATACATTATTTATTTCTCTAACTTTTACCTCTTCCCATTAGAATAATTTTTCCTTCTTTCTCTTATGCTGTGGTTGTTTTAACATCCTTTTCATTCTATTAAATGCTCATTCTTGTTATCCCTCAAAGCATTATCCTTGTTACTATATTCCCTGTTCCTATAGCTAACGTCTGCCTGTCTGTACTAATCTGTAGCTTAAGCTTTCGTCTGCTTGGTTATTAAGCTTTCCCTCTCCCCTAAGTTATATACCCTTTGGACTGGTAATGTAAGACTAAGACAATATATTAGGTAGTCTACTCTGAAGATTTTAGAGTTTGCAGATGCAAGCAAGCTATTTTGCGGCTGTTTGTTAATACTTTCTCACACTCAAATGACGAGAGATTGGCCATGGTTGCAATGACCCTCCCAAAGTTGTGTTGTATTGTATGTATTATTTAGTGTCCTAGCAGTTTCTATGACAGTGCAACATGGCAGGAAAGTTGTATGAGGACAGTTGCATTGCATTTGCAAACTAAAACCACATGTACTTCATTGACTTATTTATTCTACCCCCTCATTGTGCTTCAAATGACTCCCAGTCTTCATCATATCTCTGCCCCTCCATTACAGTTGGCTTGACTCCTGGCTTTTCTAACATTGTTAACCAAGAAAATGCCCAAAGTCATATTTTAGATGGAAGAGAAGATACTGTGACCTGAACTGTAGTCATGTATTGCAGTTGCGTTTTGTTAAAAGAAATAAAAAGGGGATGTGTATCTGGCATCTAAAATGTGTATTATGTACTCGCCACACAGACCACCAGTGCTAGGGCCAGCACTAGTGTGCCGGATGGCATAGAAGTGGCTGAAAGGAGAGTTTCTGCTGCAGCAGGGATGGGTGGTGGTAAGTCACATTGCTTGGTTATTGACAATTACATGTATACCCAATGTATTTGTTATGTCAGGCAGATCCCACCCATCATCATCTCTCTGTCCATGGTATTTCACAATCCAAGGGCCATGACCCAACATAACTGCAGCCTGGTTCAATTTTTCTCTGCAGTGTTGGCTGTGCAATGTGTGTCTGATTCTGTTAATGTGGCATTTACAAAGCTTTCAATGGATTGCAAACTGAAACGAAAACAAGGTGTCTTTTCCCCTTCCCTTTCAGTGCCCACTCACTCACCTCCAAGTCATGCACTCATTTATTTATTCCTAAGTCAGCCCCAGCCTACCAAGAGCATTAAAAAAAGTATTTTTGGCATGCAGCACATGTTAAAGGACAAGTGGTTCATATGGCTACCATAATGGATTTACGCCTGTTCACATATTTTTCCTTTTGACATTCATCGAATTTTAGTTTCAAATACAGTGACTGACTAAGTCTGAACTTAGCCACATCATCAGTGACCCTCCTCCCCACCAATATCCTATACCAAAAGCTCTACTGTACCTACCTGGCCTTTTCCCTGTACCTTACCCTGCTGCAGCAGACTAAGGCCCTCATTACAACCCTGGCGGTAAATCCCGCTTTCCGCCGTGCTGAAGACCGCCAACATACCGTTGCAGCGGTGGAATTCCGCTACAGGTATGACGACCCACATCCCAGAATCCGCCACAATACAGACACCCACACAAGTCCGCCACACCAAAGGTCAGTGATAAACTGGCGATAACAAAACCCACATCGTCACGCCAACAAGAATATGCCCACACTATCACGACCCACAAATCAATGCAGGGGTCTTTCAACCGCAGTAATCCACTGGCAGTACACATCGCTGCGCTCAAAATACACACACACTTACAAAACACAACTACATTGGACAATTCGAAATACACACACCTGATACACATACACACACCACACACCACTCACACTCACATCACTATAAAACACACACCCACATTACCCACAAACCCTTACAACGTAAAATTTGGAAAAAGGCCAGAGAGAGAGGTTAGCTAACACAACACCAGCATCCACAGACACACAACACCATCGCTTATACAACATCCACGCACCTCAAACAACACACACCAACACATCCCCCAACACATCACAACAGACAGCACCTCACACATCACCCACACCACATCATGGCACCTCAAAGACACCCCAGGTTTTCTGAGGAGGAGCTCAGGGTCATGGTGGAGGAAATCCTCCGGGTAGAGCCACTGCTTTTCTGATTACAGGTGCAGCACGTCTCCATTGTGAGGAAGATGGAGCTATGGCGGAGAATCGTCGACAGGGTCAACGCAGTGGGACAGCATCCAAGAACACGGGATGACATCAGGAAGACGTGGAACGACCTACGGGTGAATGTACGTTCTGTGGTTTCAAGACACCAGATTGCTGTACAGAGGACTGGCGGTGGACCCCCGTTCTCCCCCACAACTAACAACATCAAATATCACATCTTAACTGCCATATCCCCCACACCCCACCTGCATGCCATCACATACCCCCACCCTTACCCTCACTCCCATCACTCCATCATCTCACATATGTCCCACTATCACAACCCACACATCTCAATACCAAGGCCCTGCATGCAACACCTATGCATGGACCACCATCACCAAAGCATGTCCAGTACAGATACCCACACAGACCCCAAATCAACTATCACAAAGGGGCAAACACAATGATGCAAGCACAGGAGTAGAGGGTAACTCACCCAATGCACAAGATGGCACACACATATACTAAAACTATGCATTTACACCCCAACAGGACCCATACCCAACGTCACCGGACAGGAGGTGCCAGACATATCCAGTCCCCCCACAGAAGAGGCCCACAGTGATGACATCAGCTCTGCACGCCTGGATCAAGATGACCAGCCCGGCCCATCAGGGACCTCGGGACAGTCGGTTCCCCTCACACAGTCCCAAACTACCACAGAACCTCCCTCCTCAGGAAACACCACCACAGCACCCACCCAGCGGGCCCATCCCTCTGTCCCCAGGACATATCAATCAGCAATGTGTCCACTGTAGGAGGCTGGACTGGCTTGTAGTGAGTACCAAGGGGTACTTGCACCTTGCACCAGGCCCAGTTATCCCTTATTAGTGTATAGGGTGTCTAGCAGCTTAGGCTGATAGATAATGGTAGCTTAGCAGAGCAGCTTAGGCTGAACTAGGAGACGTGTGAAGCTACTACAGTACCACTTAGTGTCATATGCACAATATCATAAGAAAACACAATACACAGTTATACTAAAAATAAAGGTACTTTATTTTTATGACAATATGCCAAAGTATCTTAGAGTGTACCCTCAGTGAGAGGATAGGAAATATACACAAGATATATATACACAATAGCAAAAATATGCAGTATAGTCTTAGAAAACAGTGCAAACAATGTATAGTTACAATAGGATGCAATGGGGACACATAGGGATAGGGGCAACACAAACCATATACTCCAAAAGTGGAATGCGAACCACGAATGGACCCCAAACCTATGTGACCTTGTAGAGGGTCGCTGGGACTATTAGAAAATAGTGAGAGTTAGAAAAATAACCCTCCCCAAGACCCTGAAAAGTGAGTGCAAAGTGCACTAAAGTTCCCCCAAGGACAAAGAAGTCGTGATAGAGGAATAATGCAGGAAAGACACAAACCAACAATGCAACAATGATGGATTTCCAATCTAGGGTACCTGTGGAACAAGGGGACCAAGTCCAAAAGTCACAAGCAAGTCGGAGGTGGGCATATGCCCAGAAAATGCCAGCTGTGGGTACAAAGAAGCTTCTACTGGACAGAAGAAGCAGAGGTTTCTGCAGGAACGAAAAGGAATAGAGACTTTCCCTTTGGTGGACGGATCCGTCTCGCTGTGGAGAGTTGCGCAGAAGTGTTTTCCCGCCGAAAAAATGCCAACAAGCCTTGCTAGCTGCAAATCATGCGGTTAGCATTTTTGGACGCTGCTGTGGCCCAGGAAGGACCAGGATGTCGCAAATTGCGCCAGGAGGTAGAGGGGACGTCGAGCAAGACAAGGACCCCTTTCAGCAGCAGGTAGCACCCGGACAAGTGCCAGAAACAGGCACTACAAGGATGCGTGAAACGGTGCTCACCCGAAGTTACACAAAGGAGTCCCACGTCGCCGGAGACCAACTTAGAAAGTCGTGCAATGCAGGTTAGAGTGCCGTGGACCCAGGCTTGGCTGTGCACAAAGGATTTCCGCAGGAAGTGCACAAGGGCCGGAGTAGCTGCAAAAGTCGCGGTTCCTAGCAATGCAGTCTAGCGAGGTGATGCAAGGACTTACCTCCACCAAACTTGGACTGAAGAGTCACTGGACTATGGGAGTCACTTGGACAGAGTTGCTGGATTCGAGGGACCTCGCTTGTCATGCTGAGAGGAGACCCAAGGGACCGGTAATGCAGCTTTTTGGTGCCTGCGGTTGCAGGGGGAAGATTCCGTTGACCCACGGGAGATTTCTTCGGAGCTTCTAGTGCAGAGAGGAGGCAGACTACCCCCACAGCATGCACCACCAGGAAAACAGTCGAGAAGGCGGCAGGATCAGCGTTACAGAGTTGCAGTAGTCGTCTTTGCTACTATGTTGCAGTTTTGCAGGCTTCCAGCGCGGTCAGCAGTCGATTCCTTGGCAGAAGGTGAAGAGAGAGATGCAGAGGAACTCGGCTGAGCTCTTGCATTCGTTATCTAAAGTTTCCCCAGAGACAGAGACCCTAAATAGCCAGAAAAGAGGGTTTGGCTACCTAGGAGAGAGGATAGGCTAGCAACACCTGAAGGAGCCTATCAGAAGGAGTCTCTGACGTCACCTGGTGGCACTGGCCACTCAGAGCAGTCCAGTGTGCCAGCAGCACCTCTGTTTCCAAGATGGCAGAGGTCTGGAGCACACTGAAGGAGCTCTGGACACCTCCCAGGGGAGGTGCAGGTCAGGGGAGTGGTCACTCCCCTTTCCTTTGTCCAGTTTCGCGCCAGAGCAGGGCTAAGGGGTCCCCTGAACCGGTGTAGACTGGCTTATGCAGAATTGGGCACATCTGTGCCCAAGAAAGCATTTCCAGAGGCTGGGGGAGGCTACTCCTCCCCTGCCTTCACACCATTTTCCAAAGGGAGAGGGTGTAACACCCTCTCTCAGAGGAAGTCCTTTGTTCTGCCATCCTGGGCCAGGCCTGGCTGGACCCCAGGAGGGCAGATGCCTGTCTGAGGGGTTGGCAGCAGCAGCAGCTGCAGTGAAACCCCAGGAAGGGCAGTTTGGCAGTACCAGGGTCTGTGCTACAGACCACTGGGATCATGGGATTGTGCCAACTATGCCAGGATGGCATAGAGGGGGCAATTCCATGATCATAGACATGTTATATGGCCATATTCGGAGTTACCATTGTGAAGCTACATATAGGTTGTGACCTATATGTAGTGCACGCGTGTAATGGTGTCCCCGCACTCACAAAGTCCGGGGAATTGGCCCTGAACAATGTGGGGGCACCTTGGCTAGTGCTAGGGTGCCCTCACACTAAGTAACTTTGCACCTAACCTTTACCAGGTAAAGGTTAGACATATAGGTGACTTATAAGTTACTTAAGTGCAGTGTAAAATGGCTGTGAAATAACGTGGACGTTATTTCACTCAGGCTGCAGTGGCAGGCCTGTGGAAGAATTGTCAGAGCTCCCTATGGGTGGCAAAAGAAATGCTGCAGCCCATAGAGATCTCCTGGAACCCCAATACCCTGGGTACCTCAGTACCATATACTAGGGAATTATAAGGGTGTTCCAGTAAGCCAATGTAAATTGGTAAAATTAGTCACTAGCCTGTTAGTGACAATTTGGAAAGAAATGAGAGAGCATAACCACTGAGGTTCTGATTAGCAGAGCCTCAGTGAGACAGTTAGTCACTACACAGGTAACACATTCAGGCACACTTATGAGCACTGGGGCCCTGGTGAACAGGGTCCCAGTGACAAATACAACTAAAACAACATATATACAGTGAAAAATGGGGATAACATGCCAGGCAAGATGGTACTTTCCTACATCCACCACTATAGGGAACGCAGGCAAACCCACCAACCCAAGAAAATCAGGGACCTGGGGTCAGTGGCAGTGGGCACATGGTTCAGGGGACAGAGGCACAGGATAACAGGGAAGCTGAGAGGACTGCTGTGCGACAGGGGGAGGACAGGCCCAGGGAACCAACACTCTACGAGGCACTCTCCAACATCATGGGAGCTTACCACCATCCCCAGGAGACCATGGGCATAGTACTGGCCAAGTTTCAGGAGACCCAGCGGCTGCAGGAGGAACACTACCTGGGGATCAGGGAGGACTTGAAGTCCATTAACACCTCCCTGGTCACCACTGCAGGGGTGCTGGCAGACCTTGTCAACACCATGAGGGACACAGTGGCACACCAACAGGCCCCTGACACTAGCCTGGATGATGAACACCCCCTCCACCTCCGCCGGCGCTACTGGACAGGAGACACTGCCACAGGACCAACAGGCCAACCGCACCCCACACCCTGCAGAAGGAGAACCACCCTGCACACGGCCCCTGGGATCCAGGAACAAAACAGAGAACATTGCCAAGACCCCCGCCAGGAAATAAGACCCTCCTAAATGTCACCCTTCTGTCCCACTTTGTCACTCTGTCCACCTTAAACTGCCATTGCCCCACTTACTATGCCCCATTGGACAATGCACCTGTGAGACCAAGAGACTGAACTCTGCCATGGACATTCCTCCACCATCACCCCAGCCCATTTCACACCCCCCTCCACTTAATTGCACAGAAATAAACACCCTTGAATCACCCAAAAATATGGAGTCAGTCTGTGCTTTCACAAATGTGTAATTGCAAAATCTCTGGAATATAGCAATGTCAATGTACTTGTTCACATACCATTGTTACACAGCTGTAGGCCAGGAATAAACATAGCAGAGGGCCCAAATTGGGACCCAGATCTGTGAAATGGAAAGCCAAAGTGACAAGTAAGGGTCCATACATAGAGGTAAAAAGGCAGGCTTATGCTAGGTCCTACAATAGTATGAGATGTGGGAAGCAGTTCCATCTTATTACCTGTGTCTCACTGGAAGTATTGCATGATGATGTTGTTTCGGTTGTCTACATCTTCTCCTTCTGCCTCCTCTTCTTCACTGTCCACAGGCTCCACAGCTGCCACAAGACCAGCATCAGGCCCATCCTCCTGCAGAAAAGGCACCTGGCCTCGCAAAGCAAGGTTGTGCAACATACAGCAGGCCTAGATGATCTGGCACACCTTCTTTGGTGAGTAGAATAGGGAGCACCTGTCAGATGGAGGCACCGGAATCTGGCCTTAAGGAGGCCAAAGGTGTGCTCTATTATCCTCCTAGTTCCCCCATGTGCCTCATTGTAGCGTTCCTCTGCCCTTGTCCTGGGATTCCTCACTGGGGTCAGTAGCCATGACAGGTTGGAGTAACCAGAATCACCTGCAAATATCGAGGGACTACTGTTATATATACTCAAAACATTAGTGAATCTCCCATACCCAGACAGCAAATGAAACTGTGTGGGGACTTTAGGCTCACCTATTAGCCACACACGGTGCCTCTGGAGTTGCCGAATCACTTAAGGGATGCTGCTATTCCTCAAAATGTAAGCGTCATGCACTGAGCCAGGATACTTGGTATTCACATGGGAGATGTACTGGTCTGCCAAACACACCATCTGCACATTCATAGAATGGTAGCTTTTCCGGTTTCTATACACCTGTTCATTCCTGTAGGGGGGTACAACTGCCACATGTGTCCCATCAATGGCACCAATGATGTTGGGGATATGTCCCAGGGCATAAAAGTCACCTTTCACTGTGGGCAAATCCTTCACTTGAGGGAAAACGATGTAGCTAAGCATGTGTTTCAGCAGGGCAGACAACACTCTGGACAACACGTTAGAGAACATTGTCTGGGACATCCCTGATGCTATGGCTAGTGTTGTTTGAAAAGACCCACTGGCCAGGAAATGCAGTACAGACAGGACCTGCACTAGAGGGGGTATTCCTGTGGGATGGCGGATAGCTGACATCAGGTCAGACTCCAACTGGGCACATAGGGGCATATTTATTCTCTGTCTGCGCTGAATGTGCGTCAAAACTTTTGACGCACATTCAGTGCAAACCTTGCCCCATATTGAAAGTTTGACGCCCGAGCCCGCAGACTTCAAAATCCCACGGTGTGCGTCATTATTTGGATGCTGGAACCCGCCTTGCATTAATCATATGCAAGGTAGGCGTTCACGTCCAAAAAATGACTTAAACGGCCGTGCGTCGTATTTATGCTTCCGTGCAAAAATGCCTCACGGACGGGAGGCGGAGCCGGAAAATGACGCACAGCCCGATTTGCGTAAAAAATTAACGCCTGGGTCAGGGCAGGCGTTAAAATGGGGCAAACACACCTGTATTTAATCAGAACACACAGAAGCAACAGCAGAGCAGCAAAAGGGAGACATGGAGGTGCTTCTCATCCAGCATGCACGCAGACGCAGAGCCCAGCAACAACAACAGCAGCTACCACAACACCAGCAGGGACCCCAAAGGTAGCGCAGAAGGCAGGAGAGAATATTCTGCACCAGAACAACCCTTCATGGCCTCAGGGAACATGACATCATCCAGAGGTACAGGTTGAACTGGCAGGCCATTCAGCAGCTGCTGCGCCACATTGAGCCACAGTTGGCACTCACCTTGCTGACACCCCGCACCATCCCAACAGAAACCAAGCTGCTAGCTGTACTTCACATGTTGGCAAGTGGCTCTTTCCAAACAACTGGTGCCCTGGTTGCCGGAATATCAAAGTCATCATTTTCTGCCTTCTTGCCCAAAGAACTGGATGCATCATTGGACTCACACCCCGCCACATCTGCTTCCCAAACACACTGCAGAAGGAGCAGGAGACAAAACAGGGGTTTTACCTCATTAGTGGCTTCCCACACGTCCTTGGTGCCATCGACTGCACACATGTACTCCTTGCGCCACCTGCTGCAAATGAACACCTCTACCGCAACAGGAAGCACACACATTCCATCAATGTGCAGCCCATTGTCGATCACCAAGGATTGTTCACCAACATCATGGCAAAGTATCCTGGGAGTGTCCATGACTCATTCATCTTCCGTCACTCTACCATCAATCAACACTTCCAGGATGGACGATATGGCAATGGACTACTTGTTTGTAAGTACAAAAACCTACGTATATACACACTGCACAGCAACCCTCTAGGACACACAACACATACACGGCGACAGCAACATGTGGACAGGAACACACTGAGGTCGTGACATCACTAGCCATGTTTCAGAGGTCTGCAGTGAACCTGTCACACATCTGAAATTAGTGTACAGTCTAATGTTAAAAAGTCAGTGATCATAACATATGGAGAGGTTTGGCCAGTTGTCACCATGCAAAATGTAAGCGGCTCACAGATGTTTAAATTAATCCATTGCATAAGTCTAAAGGTATGGGATGTCCAGGGTACATAGATACTAACGTGTTACCACCACTGTCAAAATGAATCTGTGTATGTGTAGGAGGCTGGCCTGGCTTGTAGTGGGTACCAGAGGTACTTACACCTTGTGCCAGGTCCAGTTATCCCTTATTAGTGTAGAATAGGTGTTTCTATCAGCTTAGGCTGATAGAAGGTAGCTATGGCAAAGCAGCTTAGGCTGAACTAGGAGACATGTAAAGCTCCTACTATACCACTGGTGTCATATGCACAATTTCATAAGAAAACACAATACACAGAAGTACTAAAAATAAAGGTACTTTATTTTTATAACAATATGCCAAAAGTAACTCAGTGAGTACCCTCAGTATGAGGATAAGTTATATACACAAGATATATGTACACAAACCAAAATTATGCAGGTAATAGCAAGAAAAGTAATGCAAGCAGTGTAAAATTACAGTAGATTGCAATAGGAGCACATAGGTATAGGGGCAACACAAACCATATACTCCAAAAGTGGAATGCGAACCACGAATGGACCCCAAACCTATGTGAGCTTGTAGAGGGTGGCTGGGGCTGTAAGAAAACAGTGAGGGTTAGAAAAATAGCCCACCCCAAGACCCTGAAAGGTAGGTGTAAAGTGCACCTACTACCCCCAGAGAGCACAGAAGTCGTGATAGGGGGATTCTGCAGGAAGAACAAACACCAGCAATGCAACAACAGTGGATTTCTGGGCCAGAGTACCTGTAAGACAAGAGGACCAAGTCCAATAGTCGAAACAGTGTCAAGAGTGGGCAGGAGCCCAGGAAATGCCAGCTGAGGGTGCAAGGAAGCTGCCTCCTGTTGGAAGAAGCTTAGAGTTCTGAAAGAAAGAAGAGGACTAGGAACTTCTCCTTTGGAGGATGGATGTCCCACATCGCGATGAAGCTTGAAGAGGTGTTCCCATGCAGAAAGACCGCAAACAAGCCTTGCTAGCTGCAAGGGTTGTAGTAGAGGTTTTTGGGTGCTGCTGTGGCCCAGGAGGGACCAGGATGTTGCCACTTGGAAGAGGAGACAGTGGGGGTGCCCAGCAAGTCAGGGAGCTCTCACAGAAGCAGGCAGCACCCGCAGAAGTGCCTGAACAGGCACTTTGAAACAGAGTGAACCGGAGTCCATGCAAAGTCACAAAAGGGAGTCCCACAACGCCGGAGGACAACTCAGAAGGTTATGCACTGCAGGTTAGAGTGTCGGGGACCCAGGCTTGGCTGTGCATGAAGGAAATCCTGGAAGAGTGCACAGGAGCCGGAGCAGCTGCAAATCACGCGGTGCCCAGCAATGCAGTCTAGCGTGGGGAGGCAAGGACTTACCTCCACCAAACTTGGACTGAAGAGTCACTGGACTGTGGGAGTCACTTGGACAGAGATGCTGGGTTCCAGGGACCACGCTCACGAGAGCCACACATGCCTGAAGAGGAGGAAGAGGAGGATGCTGGCCTGCAACATGAGGGGGAACAACAAAACACAACTGCTGGAGTGCGTAGGCGCCAACATATTGTGAACAATTTCTTTTAAACCAACTCACCATCACCACTGTATTAACTAATGTAAATAAACACCGATAATAATCACCATATCGTGGTCTGGCTAATCATTTTTGCTCACCTTTATCTCTAACTATCAAAATAATAGTGTAGCCTCATGGAGCATTGCTGATATACCAATCATAACACAGAAATTTCCCGAGCAATTGTGATGCGTATCATACAACAGTCACATATACACACAATGTAAATGACATATATCCTGTACGTTTCACCTTTGAAGGGCAATAGCAGAGGACCACACCTATTTCACACATACATGTTGGCAACATGGTTCATCACAGCATATGGCACACAACTAAGACACCATCAGACACCATCAGTCACTAAGGGAAAAAATGCCTCATACATGATGCAGTGGATGTGCTATTGCATCGGTAACAGGAATGTATGACCAGACCCTTTACAGCAGTAAGTCGTACAGCACCTATCTTTGCAAGGACTATCTGTGACTAGAGTTCCATAGAAGCAGAACATAGACAGCACAAGTGCCACACCTATGACAAGCATTGCGCACATGACATTCCATGTACATGTCAGCCCATTTCCTAACTCCTGATACACCTATGCCCCTGGTCTCAACCCACCTGTCTGAAGAGGTCCCTGGAATGGTAATATGTGTACCCCGATATTCCCTCCTCTGCACACACAGACTAACAATAGTCATCCAGTGTGCTACACCCTTTCCTATGTTATGCCATTGTCATAGTACACCTGACTGCATGGACGTCAGGTCAATTAATACACTGGCTTGTAGTTTCTATGCCCTGATATCACCTGTAGATTGCTTCCCGTGTGAAAGGTACTGTTGGCCATTTGAACTCGGATCTCACCTACAGGACTTGTGATACACTGATGCAGCACACACCTGTGATCACCTCCATGCACACCACCCATTTCAACACACACTGCCCATGCAGATGATTGGAACAGCATAGAATTTGCCATTTTGTCAAATACACTGTTATGCATTGCTAGTATTTAAGCCGTTTAACACAGCCCTTGGGTTTATTTGTCACCTTCAAAAACACAGTTTTCCTTGTCAACTGTCTTGTTCTTCCTCCGACCATTCTTAGTCAGACCACTGAGTATGTACCTTGTGAAATTGCAGAATCCTGATTGACCCTGCATCCTGTCAGCCTGACTGGCACCTGTCTGTGCGTTACCCTAAAGGTCCCTTGTGGCTACATATGTACTGCACTTGGGTTACCAAACCTCCCATTCCTCAGGGGGTATTTGTCAGATGCTTCCTCATTGCATACCCAAATACATTGTGTAACATCATCTGTTTTTTAATTGTACCATATTAGTAAAATTGTCTTTGAATACCAACATCATGGCCTATCCCTTGTCTGGGTCTCATGTATGCATGAACGACAAGTTGTGACAGTATACCAGGGCCGTATGCAGGGATTGGGTATGGTGCCTCAAGCAGAACCAGCAACCTCAGATAATGTGCATGAAAAGTCCACACATGTTAGGACCCCGACAGTTCACACGCAGAATCACATTGCTCACAACATATTGATGGGCTGTGCGTGGTGAATAGCTGCAAGATTAATCAACACAGAGGCTATGATGTTCCCAGATGCAGTGAGAAGTTTACAGGACAAGCTGTGTACAAATGTTGTAATGACACCTGCCGGAACATGACTCCTGACATATGATCTCACTCAGCACATCAAGGTTGCCCTGTTGACAGTCTCATAACACGTCTGCAGTGACAGGGCAGGACCATCCCCATGTAGGTTCTTACATCCTCATTGACTTTACTTCCATTGATCTCAGAAGGATACTCAGTAGATACAGGAATAGGCGCAACTGACTCATGATGAGACCTGGACGTAACTGTGACAACATACACCCCTAAAAAAACAAATACATTAGTAGCCAATGCACACACATTGAGCCATAGGCATTGAGGTATTGTACTTATGTGCGTCACCTTGCTATCCTCTCCTGACACCAAACATGCCCAATTTGTGCAATACATATATGTAGGCCACACATATGGCCATCTAGTGCGTCAGCCAAGCGTGAGAATTATGTTACGGAAGTAGCGGATCATGGTCCGCAGCAGTATGATGTCTCACATGTGCCCATACACCGTCAACCTCAAAGTGGGTGCAATCAGCCTATCTCAGTTGTGTCACAAATGTAACATTACATTAAAATGGCAAAATTACCCAAACCCAGTTACTTCCCTGAAATTTTGACGCACACACGTCAAAAAATGACGCACAAGCGTAAAAAAATGACGCTCATGCCCGAAAAACGCCAAATTATGCCCTTAAAATTGGTTAACTCTTAAGACTATTTCCAAATATATGGATGCGGCCTAATTTTTACTCCTGTGTGTCAAACAAATTACGCACATACTGTATACGTCAAAAATTATGACGCATAACGATAAAAACGGCGGCCATTTTATGCAGGAAGTGATGTAATAGGGTATCCTGTTTACAGAATATGTACAGTGGGGGCACTTTCACTTTCACTTTGCAGTCTGTGATACTTCTAGACTGTGTGGCTGTATTCTGAGTTTTGTCCAGTGAAATTGTGCTTTTGTCTCATGTGTGCTCCATTACTTTTTAGTTTGTTATTTAAAATTGTTGTTGTATACTGTCTGAGTGTTTATTGTGTACTATTGTCCAGTATTGTATTGTCTTTGTTTTTTGTTGGAGTCTGTTGTGGGTAGTGCTAGTTTGGGGATAGTTGGGCTCTTTTAATTGTTAAGTTTACTTTTTTGTCATTCTACTTTCCCCCTTTCCCCCTTTTCTCCTTTGTTCTTCTTTATCCCCTATTCCCCTTTTCGGTGCTAAGATGTTGGGTGGGCCACGTCTTGGCAAGATGGGTGAGGAGGAGCTTGGGGGGTTTATATGGCTGGTATGCCATTTCCTTCCACTGATGATTGAGGCAGGGGGCCGGATGATACAGGGGTATCACACCGAGGCACGTCGAATCCGGTGGGGAAAGGTACTGCATCACTTGCAGCACGTGTATCGGAGCCAGAGGAATGACCACCAGCTGAAGCACTGCAGGGCTGACCTCATCACCAGGGAGCAAGATCTGCTGGACCACCTGGGAATAGTGATTGGTGGCCCTGTTGGTGAGTACAAATCATATAAATGTGCACGATTAAAAGCTCTGTAGTGACATCAGATGATTTGTACAATGTCTGCCGGCTAAGTTGTTGAGTGTGTGGAATGCTTCGGAAACAGACAGGGTCATTGATGGACTACGTGAAGGACCACAATTGCTAGCTGTCAGGAAGCAAGTGCTCTGCAAACTTACTGAATACTTTTGCTTAATGTAATTTGGTGGCGCCTTTGTGTCAGACAGCAACACAAATTAGGAGACAATCATGTCTATATACATCACATTTGCCAGTGAAGTATAGCTTTTCCAAAATATTAGCAACCTTTGTTGACGCAACAGCTAGACTGACTTTAGAAACACTACATGATGCAGAAAATGAGTGCAGGCTTCACGTCAATTGATGATAGCAATGTGGCCCAGACATATGCCTCATGTGTGTCTGGTGAGTGTGTAAGGAAAGCGTTCTCGGAAGTTCTATGAATGTTAAGGATTATTGTGGTCCTTCATCATTTTGGATACATGTCAGATCTGGATTTGGAAACATAGGGAAAAAGTGTAAGGTGCCATCAGCTAACATCTTACACTGGTATTTGGTGTTTGGTGTTCCACCTTTCGTTTAGGGATGGCAGGCCAAAGGTGTACACATGGGTTCTTATCTCTATGGTTGGTGCAAATCACCATAGCTGGGCCACAGCAAATGAAGAAACGGTAACAACATGAGGGCTTACAAATGTCCCTGCCCCTCTGTACATTGTACCTATGTGTCATAAATTTGTCATGGCCACAATGGCTGTTTGACTGGTAATGCACTCCTCAAGTAAACAGGCTTTGGATGTCTCACTTGGATGCACATGATGAGACGAATACATGCCATTATTATGTCTGCTCAGTAATGAAGGAGCATGTGTGACACCACATGATAGTTAGGGCCACTGCATGTGTGCAGATATGTGTGTAATTGTCACAGGAGACCCATGCTATGTACATGTTAGCCGTGCTATGTCAGATGCAGTATCATCATGTCTGAGTGGCGTTACTTACTTATGTCATCTTACACATAGTTTTTGTCTTTGGAATTGTTGGTCAGTGCACAGATTTTGAGCACATTTATTCCTTCCATGCCTTACAGGTGGACCGGCACCCTACACTGTGGGTGAGGTGGCTTCATTTGAGAACAGTAAGTGTTGATATGTCTGTTATGTGTTGTGTTTGCTGGTGATGTGTGATGGACTCCTGTGTGTTGAACACATAGCAAGGTGTGATGTGCAGGCCCATCATTTGTCTTGTTCCATGAGTGGGATTTCATTTTCTAAGCATTTTGGAGTTTGCCAATGCTTATCCTATTGTCTTATCTAGGGATTCTAGGTCATTCCTGTAGGCCCCGCAATGTGAACTGGGGTGAGTCATGTGGACAACACTTGTATCAACAAGAGTCGCACTGGACCTAATCTCAGATTTAGTCTGCCTGTCAGACCCACATTCTCCCAGAATGGGGCTGCAAAATGCTTACCCACAGACTTCTGCTTCCCTATTCACTAATGTACTTATGAAACTGTAGGGTGAACTTCCGAGCAGCATGTAGCTCTACATGTAGTGCTACAAGTATGTGGCACTTGAGTGCAATGGCCTAGGTGTGCATGCAAATCATGGCTAGGGGTGTTCTTACAACTCTGTGTCTGTTGTAAGTCATGCCTCACTGGAAGAATATGATGTGGACAAAGGTCTGCATTTCCAGACATGTGTGGCGCTGGGATTGGTCAAGGGTTTGCTGCCTCCTATTTGTAGATACACCTTAGCTGTGGTGTGTGTGTAGAGCCAAACACATGTCCAGCTTTCCTAAGCTTCCTGGGTGTCCATGTTGTTTGAAATTGTTAGTTGTTTCTCCACCACCCCTACCCTCAAACACAGGCATGGGTTTGTGAATAGTGTACCTAGGACTGATGATACAAGTATGTTACACAGACATGTAAATCAGTGAATCTTTGGTCAGAGCCTAGTATACACATTCAGGTACAGCACATGAGTACTATATTAGCAAGTCCATTTACAACTTGCAGATCATGTGGCCCTAGATTTCCATCCTGTACACTGACATTTGTAGCCCTGGCATTGGCGGAGGATGTGCTGCATGATTGTTAGCTGACAACTGTCAGAACTCTGATGCCAAAAATAATGCCAGTTGTTACCCATCTTGTAGGGTTTCGATGTGCTATGTGTGATACTACCTTTGTAGGCTGGCCTGCCATGTACTTCCTCAGGGACATTCAATGATCTGTATGATGATAGGAGCTGTTACAAGTACAGTAGATATACTGTCTGATTGACTTCTTGTGCCATTTCACACAATGCAGGTCCTAATGTAATTTTTTGCCTCTGTCTTCACAGCTGCTAACATGACACCCATCCAGGTCCGTGAGTTCCAGAGGCGGGCAATGCGTTACCAGCATATCCTGCTGGTAGAGTCGGGGTACAGACGGATGGCCCGAAGATACAGGACCGAACTTGCCTTCAGAGCCTGGAGGGCTTTCCCACAGGGTGGCCCTACTTTGCCCACCACAGCCACCACCAGCACAACCACCACTTCCACCCAGGTGGCACCACCCACAGCTGGGACTGTTGTCTCAACAACGTCTGCAAGTGCTCCAGGCCCCAGCAGTGGACCACCTTCAGGACAGCCCACAGGCATTGACAATACATGCTCACACACGTCCTCAGCTGGTACCCAGACCGCCCCAGCTGCTACAATTGACCCTGCAGCTTTTCAGGACATGCAGCGCAAAATGGACCGTGTCCTCTGTAAAATTAGTCACCTGAGTCAGGATGTTCGTTATATGAACAGGCATGTGCGGTCCATTAAGCAGACCTTCCGGAGGGCCAACCTCTAGACTTTGTTAATGGACATGATTCCCTCCCCTCCCTCCTCTTTCCTTGTTCTTATACTTAGTGGGCTTAGGGGGCTTAGTGTTAGGTTAGTATAGGCTGTGTATTGCTATGTTGGGGTTCTTGTGTGTTTAGAAAAAAAAATACAAAAAAATATATATTTGTTTAGTATAGGATAGTAGGGCGGTCATTCTGACCCTGGCAGTCAAAGACCGCAAGGGCGGAGGACCGCGGGAGCACCGCCGACAGGCCGGCGGTGCTCCAATGGGGATTCCGACCGCGGCGGTAAAGCCGCGGTCGGACCGGCAACACTGGCGGGCTCCCGCCAGTGTACCGCCGCCCCATTGAATCCTCCAAGGCGGCGCAGCTTGCTGCGCCGCCGAGGGGATTCCGACCCCCCCTACCGCCATCCAGATCCCGGCGGTCCGACCGCCGGGATCCGGATGGCGGTAGGGGGGGTCGCGGGGCCCCTGGGCGCCCCTGCAGTGCCCATGCCACTGGCATGGGCATTGCAGGGGCCCCCGTAAGAGGGCCCCTAAATGTATTTCACTGTCTGCTGCGCAGACAGTGAAATACGCGACGGGTGCAACTGCACCCGTCGCACAGCTTCCACTCCGCCGGCTCGATTCCGAGCCGGCTTCATCGTGGAAGCCTCTTTCCCGCTGGGCTGGCGGGCGGTCTGAAGGCGACCGCCCGCCAGCCCAGCGGGAAAGTCAGAATTACCGCCGCGGTCTTTCGACCGCGGAACGGTAACCTGACGGCGGGACTTTGGCGGGCGGCCTCCGCCGCCCGCCAAGGTCAGAATGAGGGCCTATGTGTTTAAGTTAGTATCTGTTGTTCTCCATGTGTCCCGTCTCATAAGGGGTTGAGGGGTTGATGTTTAGAACGTTTTGTTACATGTGATAAGTAAGTGTAGCTTAGGTTAGTTAGGGACAGTTGTGGGTAATGAGTAGTTAGGGTAGATTAGGGTAGGTAAGCCTTTTCCCCGAGTTTCCTCTTCTGTTATTACCGTTTAAAAAATATATAGTGAACCCTTTACAGTATGTGTTAAATGCTTGTTGATCAGGGCCTTGGCATAAGTGTACATGAATTTTGTTCTATTACCTTTGTGTCCTATGCTACAAACAAATCCCAACTGAGCTGTAAGATTGGCAGCTACCCCAGAGCTACCTCGCAAAGATTCCACCATTCATTGCAACCACCAATCACAGTTACTATGGATCCCAGCATCTTTTTTTCATGACGTGTGTTTTCAAAGTCACAAACAGTGCTTCCAGATTTTGTATTGGGGAAACTGTTTTATGTCTGACTGCAGTGTGATGTTCAAGGAAACCCTTATAAGGTGAGTGGTCGTAAGCACTCTTGTACTATCGTGTTCATGACTCACAGACATCATTTGTGACACTGTTCAGCATGATTACTTATTTGGATATAAACTCAGACACCTTCATTCATGCAGTTTTTTGAGTGTTTGCTTAGATTTGTGGGCACTGTTATATGTGTTAGTATTGCATGGTGACAACATTTTGCTGCCACTATTTGATGGCTTAGATATCCCCTGAGGAAGCATTATTCTGTCTAACACAGCATGATGGTGTATGGTTTCTCTTTTCATCAGATATTACCCTGAGGAAGGGCAGAGTATGGTGCAATCCAGGCCACTGTGCATAGTTATCAGACTACATAATTTCAGGACAGTTGTATTGACAAGCTACGTAATTTGACAGGAGGCACATTTCAGTTATCTACTGCACAGTTGATGTGTCACATTACACAGAGACAAAGTGGTTGTGTAAGTGATATTTATTCAAAAGTGCTGTAGTGGTGTATGTACATTGTCCATGATTGTGAGTCCATTATAGTGACATCTTCCATTGTGATCCTACACAAGTGGTAAAGGAAAATGCATTTGACATGCTGGGGTGATGTGTCAGACAGTGCAGAGGGACAGGATTTGCCAATGAGTAAGTGAGAGACAATCACTGGGCAGGATGACAACATAAACAGTGGTTTGCAGAACAGTCATTGAGTACAGTTGTTGTAAGACTGGCATGTTACAAAGCGCTGGACCTTGGTAATAGTTTGCCATGTGGCAGGGACTAGTGGGTACTTTTCCGTGTGAAGGTGATCTGTTCCATGTCTTCTTCTGATGTGTGTGTTGCCTCCTCTGTCCTTGGTGGTGGTAGTTGTGAAGGGACAACACACACCTCAGTGTTAAAAGCTGTGGAGTCAGACACCCCGGTCACTGCTACCTGTGAAGGTCTGAAGGGCAGTACTGCTGCAAGGAGGATCTGCTGATTCTTAAGAATAGCAGCCACATCACAATGGTAGGCAGCCAGATCGGCTCTGAGGGGGTCATGATTGCATTTGTGCATGCAGCGGAAGGTTTGGGGTGCGAGGTGTTGTGGCAACAACCTTACTGCAGTGGTGAATTCCTTGACAGTTTGTTGTAGTCCTTGCAGGATGGATGTTAGGGCTTGCATGGCTGCTGCCTGATCTGCAGATGACATCATGCATGAACGCACCCCCTCTAGGCTGGCTGTCAAAGTTTGCAACCCCACCCGCACCTCCTTGGCCAGCTCCCGCTGTACTCCGACTACAGTTCTCTCAAAGCTGGTGCCTGTGTCGTCTGAGTCCTCAGCTGTATTGGAGCTGGCAGATCTTACAATTGGTGTTGTGCGTGGGTCCTCTGTGATGGCTGATTGTTCTAAGCTCCTCCTTGTGACAGAAGGTGGGGTCTGGAGGGTTCCATGGACATCTTGGAGGGGCTGGTGGCTGACGTTTGTCTGCTCATCATCCATGTCTTCAGGGTATTCCTGGACAGGCATATCTGCAGGAGATCCATCATCCTCTGCAATGAAATAGGGTACAATTAGTGTGTCTGTGTTGTGACATTAGTGATGTGACATGCCTGCCTTGTGATGGTTTCACATTGTGATCTTGTTTCCTGTTCATTGCTCCAGTCTTTCAGATGGGCATTCTCCCAGGCCTATGGCCCACCTGCATGTCTCATGTATTGTATTAAGTTATTAGACTTTTCGGCATCATCTCCTCTAGTGTTGTTTTAGGCCAAATAGTGAATTGCCAACTTCTTGTCCTACTCAACCCTTCGTCTACATCCATTCTAACGGCGAGGCCTTTCATTGGCTGTGGGTGTTCTGATGGCACTAACAGCACACTTAACAATCTGGACCTGCACCAGTCTCTGATCTTTCACATCCACTTATATGTAGTTGACATGTAGCGTATCCTATGCATAGCATTGTTATGGCAAGATATGGATGTTAGCATTGGTAATGTGCACAGCTGATGTTGGGGAATGTGTGGTACATTGGATTGCCCTGATAGTCGTAGCAGTGTCCTAATTCCTCCTCTGACTGTGCAGGTGTATGTCAGTGACCAGTTACATGTGTCCCCCCCCTCAATGTTGTTGTCTGAGCAGTATGACATTTGGGATGTTGCATTGTGACCCAGGCACAGGATGGACCCTGGCATATGCAGCATGAGCGGGCCCTTAGTGCTGTGTAGCTCCTACTGTTGATGACATTGGCTGATGTTTGCGGCAACTATGGGCATTCACATTTGACAGGACTGGAGCCTTTGTCTTGTTTCAGGGGATTGTTAAAGTTGTCATCCTCAACCCACTAATTTAGGTGTGTATAATCCATGGGGACGTTACTGCCATTGGCAACTTGAGCTGCACACAGAGCGGAGGTGGTAGTGGCAACTGTTGTCACTGTTACATTCTAGTTGTCGGTATGGCTAGAGGTTGGTAATTGGGCCCTAATTAATGTAGGGGGTATAGTGGCTGATGTGTGCCGGGATGCCAGTTTGATGTTGTGCCCTTCCCTCCTGGCGTGCCTTTACCTTTGCTCCATCTTTGGCATGGCAGCATACCCCCATGGGACTGTTGTTGGTGTTGTGTTATGGTGTGCCCCAGCTTCTTTCTGTACAGGCCTTGCCCCCATGCCATACCCCTTTACCCATGCCACTCCATGTATATGATGATTTCCGTGCATTTTGTGGTCGGTATCCCCCCCTGCTTACAGTTGACATTAGTGCATTTTAATTCCCCATGCGACTTACCCTGCATGTGCATTGTCTCCTGGTATTCTGCGCTGTCCTGTCCTTGAATCCCTGTAATGATCTCCTCAGCGATGACGGCTGCGACCATCTCCTCCATGTGGTCCAGAGCTCCTGGTGTGCTGGACTCCCACCTCCAGTCTGCAGTGCTGCCTTCCTGTTCCTTGCCATCTTTTCCTTGGTCCTGCGCTTGCACTCATGCCAGCGTTTCTTGCACTCGATGACTGTTCTGCGTACTTCTGCCACACTGTTAATCTTGTCAACAATTTGTTGCCATATTGCCTCTCTCCTACTGATTGGCAACTTTGAGGTGACAAGCAGTTGGTGCTGGTGTTACATCACCTCTTTAACCAGAATTTCCTGTTCCTTTGCACTGAAGCGACACTTTCTTTTCTTCTTAAAACTGTCCTGGGTCTTGTGTGGGTCCTCCTGGCTGGTTCCTGGTCTGTTGTCATCTTCCTGGGGTCTGTACAGGCATCTGGGATCCATTTTGGCTCTCCTTTGCTGAAATGGCTGTGTTTGCGGGGAATTTTGATGATATTGCGTCAAAAAACGCCACATATCCGGTGTGCGGTGTTGTAAATCGACCCACAGTCATTTCCGCCGCATTAACGTCGTTTTGCTTTACGACTTGACACTGCGGTGTGCATAAAAACAAATGACTTACACCTGTGGTTTGCGCCACCGGGCCTCAAAGTATAAATTTGATGCCCGCACGGCGCACCGAAATGGCGTTAGTCGGTGGTAATATTTTTGACGTAAAACTGCGCCGGTGCAGTTTTGTGTCAAAAAGTATAAATATGGGCCACAGTTTCTGGATAGTTGCACGATCAAGTCTGTAAGTGATAATTATGTGTCTGTCTTCCATTGTCAACAGGTCCACCAGGGGTCTGTACACCGGAGGATGCCGACATCTCCTCACATGTCCCAGCGGACGGTGCCTATGAAGGACAACAGCGAGCACAGAGTCAAACATCCCAGAGGTACGTAACCCCAGCTTTAAAAAAACACGGATCTTAACCCATCGAATGGCTTGTATGAGTGTGGATGCAAGGCCTAGGTATGTGTGACGCAGTACAAAAAATAAGGCATGTGGGCCCCTGATATGGCTGCTGCCTGACCTGTAAAGTGTGACAACGGGACGTGAGGTAACTGCGCTGGCGTTGCACACCGTGGCGGTAGGCGGTCGAAGACCGCGGCGCAATGCTGCAGTGGTTAACATTGGACCCTATGGGTCTCAGGAGCCAATGACGATGTGCGCCGGCGGTCGCGGTACGCACCGCCGCGGACGTGACCGCCTTTTTCTCTCTGTTAATTCACTCGATACCTGATTTTCGACAGGAGAGGACCTACACTGCAAGTGCTGCTGTGACCTCGGTCTGGAAGGGACAATGGCTCATGCGACTGGGGAAAGGGCCCCTGCCTTCACATCGGAGGAGTTGGAGAAGCTTGTGGATGGGGTCCTCCCCCAGTACGCGCTACTCTATGGTCCTCCAGACAAACAAGTAAATACACTGGGAGCATGCTGTATGGGCTATGCCTGTGTTGAGTGGGGTGGATGAAAGATGGGGGGGGGGAGAGATTGAGGCATGCTTGAAACGACGGTGAGTGCATGTGCCACATGGCAAGGGTAGGGAAGGGGGGCCACTCACATTGATGGTGCAGAAGGTAATTACTTTTCTTCTCCCCCTGTACATTTCATATAGGTCAGCGCCCACCAGAAGACGGATATATGGCGTGCCATCGCCAAGGACGTCCGGACCCTGGGGATCCACCACAGACGGGGCACCCACTGCCGGAAGAGATGGGAGGACATTCGCCGCTGGAGCAGGAAGATGGCGGAGGCTCAGCTGGGGATGGTTATGCAAAAGTTTCTCAATAAAGAAGACATGGTCAGCAACATAAGGACCACCTGCAGAAGAATCTGCATTCATTTTAGTGAATAAAGCTTGTCCAGCCAATCACAGCACATCTTGTTTCAACACTGGAACAGCAACTCTGGCAAAATAGGTCCCACTTGGAACCTTCCACTTCGGGCAGATGGCCACCACAAATTCTAAGAATTCCACTCCTTCCACAAAAGAAAAAGGGAGGAGGTGCTACATTAACATTTTTGCCAGCTTCCCACTGTACAAACGTGCCATTGGGTGGTTGTGGTCATAGGGCCCTTCCTGCCTAAACATGTCTGTAAAAGTACTCTGGATTTTCTTGTTTTCTGGGACCACTGACACAGATGACTTTCAAAACATAGGTGGTGGTAGATTCAATGTGTGTCTTGGGCAGTCACTGTATCCCATGGTGTCTCTATCAGACTCAGAGTCTTGTGCCATTTTGAGGTTGCTGAGGTGGGTGATTCTGGTGCACTGCTGGGGACTGGTCCACTTTGTGTGAAGGTGTTACCCTCTTCTTCCTCATGACCTCTTACCATGATTGGACTTGTAGATGATGTTTCTCGGCTCTCACATCGGGGTTTTCGCAGGCCTCTGCTGGGGCTTAGCAAATATGGGTGCTGGCAGTGCTACCTGTGCCACATACTTCAGAGCAAGTTCAAAAGGAGGTGTAATGTTGGACTCCTCTGTGCCAGCTTCCACAATGACTGGCTCGTTTTCGTCATCCCCCTCATCATCCTCTTCCATAATTCTAAGGCTTCCAGGAGATTTTATTTTCGCTTGCCTCTCCTGGCATCTCCCGAACTCTGCCGCGGTCCACTCAATGTCCCCATCATCAGAGGTGGTGCTTGGAGAAGATAGTGGCATACCTTTCCTTTTTGTTGCTGGAGATCTGGGAGCCAATGATGCTAACAGAAGAGGTTCTTGCTTGTCAGAAAGCTCAGCCGTCTGTTCTGCTCCAACTTCAGGAACATCTACTATTGCTGGCTGCGGCTGCTATCCACTTTGCTTTGTTTCCTGAAATGATTAGGTACTATTTTGCGAAAGGGACAAATCTAATTCAACATGACTGCTTGTCAGTGTCACCATGATTGCAGTGGCTACCTACCTGACAGACATGGACTTGGACTTCGGTTGCAGTGGTGCTGTTGATGTGGGAGTGCTTATCCCAGGTTCCTCCCCAGAGGCCAGTGCGGCAGGCACATTTCTTCCGAAAAAGGTTGTAGTCGCATGCTGGTGGTGGAAAGCTACTTCTTCTCACTGGCTAGTTTCTTGGCAGCAACCTTCTTTGAAGCCATGTTAAAGCTCTCAGTTGGTAGTTGCAATAAGATGCACAAGTGGAAGAGATTGGAGGATTGACATCACTGTAAATGCCTTCTGTTTGGCATTACTGTGGGTGATGTCTCTTTCTCTTGAGCACCTCAAAGCAAACAAGCACTGTAGACTAGGATTTACACATGAATGGCATAACTGTCCAGACTGAAAATTAATCACTGATTTTGATTTCTTATGTTTCCTTATAATGTTAGAAAGTAGTCACACCTGAAACGATAATGATTTTATGATTAATATGTTTTAATAGTTATATGTTAATGTTGGAAAATGTAGATCTCCATTATGTATACTGACATGTATTAACAAGTTGGGTTTTGCAATTGACTGTAACATGAAATTAGGCAAGATTTATTAATGAAGATTTTATTACTGAAAGATTTACAAGTGATTGTTTAACATGGATAAAGTGTGCCATTTTAATTCTGCTTAAGTTAAGCCATGTTAAGACCTGCTAGGTCTAGCCTCATGAAACGTGGGCAAGCTGTCTTCTTTTTTGCTAATGTGTCATTTCTTTCAGATTTCGTTCACATGAAAGGTTAATTTGGAAATAGATGGGTTATTGTTTTATTGGGCTGAGAAATTAACCTTGAAGATGGTACACCAAGAGATTGAAAACGTGAAGATTGACTCTATTTATAAACTGTTTCAAAAGTTGTTCAGGACAGCAAAGATGGATACCTTCCCATGATGGGCTTGGGAGTTCGTCCAGATATTACAGAAGCCTGTTGTATGATGTGCATGATTGAACAATTGGAATCTTTAGATCCATATGGCGTTACCAATGGACAAATCATTATTCCCCTTGGACTTTAATTTCCATTTCCAATTAGCTGTAGTAGGAGAGACCCCTTGGACTTTGAGAGATACAGACCACTTTATCCTTGCTCCACACTTTCCCAATGCTTGATGGGAGAACTTAGATTTTCTTTGACCTATGCGAAGACTCTTGATCGAGCTTTTGAGATGCTGACACCTTCCCTATTTACTTACTTTTTGCTCACCTTAGTTAGCTATATTTTGTCCCAGATGTCATTTTTCCAACTTCTTTTTGTGCATTATTTCCTTTTTACTTTTTGCCCCTTTATTTTTTAGCCATGCACATGTCAATTAAATTAGTGGCTTGCAGGCCACAGAAGGGGTAGGGTGGGGCGGGGAGGCGCGGGGGGAGGATGGAAGGAATAAAAGTTCAAGTTAATTATAAAAAAACACTTACCTCCTTCTCCGCTCCTTGTCCCTCGACGCTCCTCTGCAGGCACAGGCTCCCAGCCTGCCCTGTGCCAATCCTGACGCTGCTCAGAGCAGCGTCAGGATTGTCTATGAGCACCCAGCCAGGGAGCTCCCAGGCAGACAGGGAGCCTGTGCAGGCTCTCTCATGTTCTTGGGCTGGAGAGAGCCTACAGCGCATGCTTGTTTGGCCGGCCCGAGATGGCCGGCCAAACATCTTACGCTCTGAAGGGGGAGTGCTTAGCACTCCCCCTCAGTGCACATCACCCGAGGCCCCACCCTGTTCAAAGATAGTGATAATAAACATGGTTTATTATCATTTTCTTTAAAAGGTTTTGCAGCTGCTGCTGCAGGCGGGGGCAACGCTCCTCCACCCACACAGAGGAGCCACCACTGGTCAATTAGTAACTTGATGCATTTGGGGATCCCTGTGTTTAGTTTGCTATTTAGATGATTTCAGTTTGCACTAATGCTTAAAGGGGTTGGCTAACATCTATTTTCGAAGCATCACATTTTGCTGTTGATATTTTGTAACCCAGTTATGAAATGTTTAGTTTGTCTCATGTTAGTCCGTCTAAACTTTTTCCATTGCTTCAGTCACCCTGTGGTGATCGTGTATATCTGTAGTTTGGTTTTGAGAACTGTTTACATTAACGTGAGTATTCACCTGTAATGTGTGGCCAAATTGGTCATACTGTAAATTAAATTGATTGTGATGCTAACTGCTCTTTCCCCCCGTTTCAGGTGAAAAGATTTGTCAACCTTGTTTAGAGCATACCTGAAATACTCTACCATCACAAACAAGAAAAATGCAGAAATGTGCACTTATCAAAAAATCTCAGCAAATTTAGGCACATCCGTTTTCATTTTATGTTTTTGGGAGTTTCAACAGAGGAAAAGAAACAAAGGGTGACACAGCACCCTCCAAACATTTAAAGGAAAGGCAAATGGTCTATCGACCAACTCCCCACCCCTAGCCCCCCCATCCCATCCCCCAGGTGCACATGTTTGCTATTGCGCTATGAGGAATGTGTACATGCTGTTAAGGTGGTCTCCCGCTATTACATGTCCCCAGGAGTTGCCCTCTTCGGGAAGACATGGGAGTTGTAAGTATTTAGGGCAGGACAGTTCTCTGAACTCCCCAGAGAGGAGGGTTAGAAATGGACACCATAGCTCTCTGTAGGATTGCTCCTGTGCTGTAAGTGTAAGTTTTTCCATCCCCAGGATCTGCCATAATTGTTGGAACCATCCCAACTGTGTAGGGACCTATGGAGAACCCCAGTGTGCCAGAATGCTCTGTAGGGCCACACCTAAGTCTAGGCTAATCTGGCACCTCCTTAAGGACTAAGTGGGAACATCAAAGGGTTTAGAAGGCCCAGTACGACCTAAGCAGCAAACCTCGGGAGCTGGGTGTTCACATGGCGGTCGATTTCATCCACAATGCACTCCCAGTAAGAGGCCAGCTTTAGGCAATCCCATAGAAGATGGGTCAACATGCCTGAGTCCCCCCATCCCCTCCAGCACAGAGGTGAGCATGAATGGTCAATCTTGTGTAGACAGGCCGGGTTCAGGTACTAGTAGGTGGCTATCTTCATTGCGGTCTCTATGCTAGCTGCACTGTGTGTTGTGTAGCTTGCCCTATAGTAGATTGCCTCCCACTCCATGGGTGTTATAGTAGATGCCTCCCACCTTGCCTGGCTTGGGATTCTAGATTGTGGCAACTTGTTGTAGCATGTCATAGAGGTCTGAGATTATATGCTTGTTTGTCGTCTTTGTCAGTAACTATTTCTCGTACTGCATGGTGCGGTCAGCACGCCCCTTCCCAAATCGAGGGGTTCATCACCAGTGGTGAATCTGGAGGTAGTGCATTCTCTCGGTCTCTGGTAGGGAGTGATTGTCCCCTAAGCTTTCAAAGGGCAGTAGACCATCTTAATCAAGCAAGTGTCCGATGGATCGACATGTTGGGGAGGACCAGGATCGGAAGGGTTCTTGGTTCAAACCAGGTGTAAAGTCTTGTCTCCCCACTATGGGCGTCAGAGGAGAGGGGAAGTATGTCGATCCTCTAGTGCATACTGCTTGGTCCCATGCCTTCATAGTTGCTCTAGTCACGGGGGAAGAGTACAGACCCCATCATCTATGGCAGCATGGGAGAAAGGGGATCTTCCAGAGGAAGGTCCCAGCAATTGCACGGTCCCTGAATAGCCATCACCTATCGGACTCCGGTCTGGACCACTCGACCAGGTACTAAAGGTGGTCTGCCCTGTAGTATTGCTGAAGGTCTGGGATTCCCAGGCCCCCCTAAGAGAGGGTTGTTAAGCTAGGTGTCGGACCATTCTAGGTTTCGCACCAGTCCATCTGAAGTGATTAACTTCGCTCTGTAACGCCTGAAGGGAGCCTCCATTGGGTCAGGTCTTTATTGACACTCTGGAGCAGACGCTGATAGTTCAGCTATAAAGACTCTGCAACAGTCCTAGCTATCTGTATGCCCAAGTGTGGGATGGAATGCGGCTGCCAGTGAAACAGGTACTGCTGAACCATCGAGTCATCCGTCTCCTTCTGGAGCGTGAGGCAAAGTGCCTGAGATTTTGAGAGGCTTATCCTGAAACCAGACACCTCCATCAAAAAGCCAGAAAAACCCTTAGTGGTTCATCCAGGGCTGTCTCTCATATTCTGCGCAAAGAAATCTTTGTAGAGAGCAAACAGCAGGGGGGAAGCGGGCACCCCTGTGGAGTCCCGCCGCCGACAGGAAACGAGATGGAGGTCAACCTGTTGACTCTGACTGAGGCCTTCGGGTGCCTGAATGCACTCGCTATCCATGCTCAGAACTGGGGCACTGAGCCAAAGTCCTCCAGTGTTGCGAGGAGGTGTGGTCAGTGGACACAGTTGTGTGTCTTTTGAGCATCTATGCTGAGCAGCATCAGTTCACGCCCGAGCGTTGAGCTTTGCCTAAGATGTGCATGATCTGCTTGGTGTTGTCCCCACACTGCATGTGCGGGATGAAGCCCATTGGTCCGGATCCACCAGTCCAGGTATCAGCGGTTTCAGGCAGAAAGCGAGGATGCCCATGAGAAGCTTGATGTCCATATTAAGTAGGGAGGTAGGTCTGTAAGACCCACAATGAGTAGGGTCCTTCCCAGTCTTTTGGAATACCTCAATGGATGCATCTAACATGGATAGCGATATCATGTTCGGGCCCGAAATGGCGTTGAAAAGGCAGGTCAGTATCGGGGCAACACTATTGCAGAAAGTTTTGTAGAATAGGCCCAGGAAGCCATCTGCTCCGGGGGATTTGGAGGCTTCCAACCTAGCTATTGCGGAAATTACCTCTTCTATTCGGATAGGGGCCTCGCGTGGGGCTACCTCTGCCACAAGAATGGCATAGGGAAAGTGCTGCCCCTGCCAATATCTAAACTCACGAGCTGAGCTCTAGCTGCACTGAGCTATCTCCAGACTCTCGGGCCCCAGTTCTCTTGTATATCCCCTGGAGATCTGTCACCTCCAGTTGTAGTTAGGCCCTCTTCTCCCAACAGATCTTACTGTCTGCTGCTGATATTGCAACAAATTTGCCTCTAATGACTGCACGTCTGCCGTGTTGTTGATTTATAAGAAGCTGGAAATGGCTTTCTGTATCTGAGCCACCACTTCGGTCCTCAGCAAAACAGTGATCATAAGCCACCAAATTCGGCGGGCCCTGGTTTGGGGGGGGGGGGGCGCTCAATGTCAGGGAGACAGCTGCGTGGTCTGACAACATACAAGTCTCAATGTCTATCTCCTTCAGTATCTATTGGGTTTCCCTGGTGCCCAGGAAGAGGTCAATGTGGGGGTAGCTTTTGTGTGCATGGGGGTAGAAAGTGTAGTCTCTGGGTGTAGGGTGCCTACCTCTCTATAGGTCTTGAGACCTAGCTTCTACAGCCTACCCAGTCCCACCGATGACAGAGCTCCCACCCCACAACATCTAGAAGCCAACCTGTCCCAGTCATTGTTAAGGATAATATTAAAGTTGCCGCCTCAGAGCACCTGTTTGTCCTGCATAGTCATGACCTCGGTCAATGCTCGGTGTAGGAACCCCTCCTGCTTCTCATTAGGTGCATAAATTGTTGCCACTACGACCTGGAAGTCCCCTAGGTGTATTCTGTATGCCAGCAGCCATCCCTGTATGTCTGCAATTTTGTCTCCCACCGGCCCTTGGAAGGAATGCGAGATGAGGAGTGCCACCACTGCCACCTTGGTCTCCCGTGAAGAAAAGTGCTGTATTTGGAAGGCTCTCAATCACAGTCTATGATGGTTGCAGGAAGTAAATTGGTCTCTGTAAGAGACACAGGTCAGCCCCTGTGTTTTCCAGGTAGGAGAGGACCACCCTATGCTTGGTTGGGTTGTTCAGCCCCTTAACATTAAGTGTGACTACTTTAAAGATTATTTAGATGGGATAGGTGCAATATTGCGGGCCAATAGGCACCCACCGCACTCTTCCTCCCTCACCCCCAGTGTGGCAAATGCTGTTGGAGACCGTTTTCCTTCCTATTAGATGTGCATGCCTGTGTGCGAGCATTGTGCACCCTACCCCAGTAATAAACAACATACTCCGCAACAACTTTTCTAACAACCCGGCTAGAGGGATCCTCCGGCATAGTCCAAAAGGATAGTCCAAGATCTAGGAGTCTGGTGCTCTAGGTGAATATCCTCCATTGGGTACCTCCCCACCCTACCTCATCCCTCCACCCCGAGGGGCCATCGAGGCCTTGTTCTTTCACTCCCTGTCAGATTTCACTGAGTCCCCCATGAGAGATTCCAGGACCACCCTTTGCTGAGATGCCACGGTCTCCAAGTCTGGTTTAGTGCTCTACCACGGGACAGACTGCCAGTGTGTGCGGCTCCGGCACCTTCAGTCAGATCTCAGTGAATGCGGGTGCTCATCCGGGGGCTCCTCCAGCTGCAACAAGCTACAAGGCTCCCTCAATAAGCGCAGGTGGTGCATTTGCCCTCCCATTGGAAAACCAGGTGGACGGGATGGCCCAAGGAATAGGAGACCCCCTTTTCCCTGAGGTAGGAGGTGATTGGTCTAAAGTTTCTCCTCTTTTGTGGAGTGATTGCTGCCAGGTCCTGATAGAGGAGCAATGTGTGGCCGCAGAACTTCAGCAGTTGTTGCTCTCTTACCAGCCAGAGTATGTGCTCCTTGAGAGGGAAATTATTAACACAGCCCAAAATGTCCACGGGGTACGCAAGATGGCCTCGGCGGGCCCACCCTGTGAACTCTGTCCATTTGTATCTCCCTGCCGGAGTCCTCCACTAATATCTGGTGGGAAATGGATCTTACATAATGCGCAATGTCACCCTCCTCGGCCCCGGGGGGGCTGCACGAATGTGGATATTATTCTGCCTCAAGCGGTTCTCCAGGTCTTCCGTGTGTGCTTGTAGCACAATTTGTTGGTATTGTAGCTAGGTTAGTTCCTGCTGAAGTTGAACTAGCTCCTCGTCTCAGCTATGCTCGTGCTCTCAGGGTGGCTACTCTCTCGCCAACCTCCTAAAGCTCGTGTCTCACCTCCTTAATATCCTGCGACAGGTCCAACTTTACAGCCTGTAGGTCCTCTTTCAGCAATGTGAATAGCCCGTCAAGAAAGGACCGCATGATTGGGCTCTCTCCCTCCTCGTCATGCTCGTGCCGTTCCATAGCGGTGGTGACCGCTTTACCTATTGTGGCCTTAATCAGCATGTCTTTCACCGATCTGTCCTTCTTGGAACGTGCTGAGGCCATCACTGCCCACTCCTTCTGGCGGGCACCTCCTGGCCCCCTCTCTCTGTCGTCCCCTCTCTGAGGCCATACAAATCCCTTAAGGGTGTCAAACCTCAGTCCAAGCGGTGCGCTCCCCACTCGCTCTCAGCCACGATGTGCCACCTCGCATGATCACTTCATGGGGCCCAGACCGGAGTCCTGCTTGCTCCAAGGCAGTGGCGATCCACATGTGTGGGGTGCTCTGAGGGGTGGGCAATGTATAAGGTCTAAGGGAAGACCAGGGCTCACCCCTTTCACCTCCTCCAAGGGGGCCACAACCAAGGAGCAAGCCCCTACCTGCCGGCATTGGGGCTCCCCCGCAGACCAGTGCCTTGTGTCGTCTCCAGGCAGGAGGGCCCTGGGCCTCACTCCTCTGTCTACTATGGCGCCAGTCTCTTCTTTGCCTCAGTGCTCACAGCCCAGGTAGGACCAGCTGGGACCAAGACCCCCACCGGGCCCGGTGTTGGGCTCTCTGCTACCCAGCTGCAACCCCTCTGCCTCTTCTAGGGTGTCCACGGCCATAAAGCAGGTCTTCTCTAGTTCTCTGTGCCCGGCCGGCCCTGCAGTCCTCCACCGCTCTTGATGTCAGTGCCCTAGGAGGGGCCACCGTGGACGAGTCAGCTCCTCCCAGGTCTCTGCAGGCCCCCCACCCGCACTGGTTCTCTGATTTTCTCCTGGGGCAGTGGAAGGGACCCATTGTGCAACACCTCTGCCCCTACAGTCCTGTCTCAGGAGTGGCGTAGGCTATCCTCTTCCCCTTGATCACCTTCGCTTACTCATTTGACTAGCGCTGAGGCTACTTCGTAGTCCGGTACCTAGCGTCATCTCAGGCAAGGGGGCGTTGGGGAGCACGCCTCCATTTTCCATGGCACTGTTCTCATCTTCCCCGCAGTGCTCCTTGGCCTCAGAAGGGCCCGCTGGGGCCCAGGTCTCCAATACCCGAGACCGACCGCCCTCCACTCGGGCCCTCCAGCTATTCTTCCACAAGGGGGCCCCCAGTCAGCTCACCGGGTCCTGGCGCTCCCCCGGCCGCTGACACCAGCTTTCTACTAGGCTCCAATGGGTGCTGCCATTTTGGGGAGCCTCGTGGGTTCTGGTCGTCGGGCCCTCATCCGCTCGCTGCTGTGCGCCAGCAGCCGTCCCGTATTCCCCTTTGCTTCCCCAAGACATCGGGGTGGGGGGCCGTGCTCTGATCACTCGGGGGAGCGATGGATGGGGATGTTCGCTGCGGGAAGGCAGAGAGGCATGAAAGTCCACCTCAGCCGTCCACCATCTTGGGGCGTGTCCCGTTTTCATTTTGCAGAAACAAACCACATGTTCATTGATTGTCTCTAGAAATGAAGAACAATACCGAGCCAGCGCCCATAAAATGCCTGCCTACTCAGAATTATATTTGTGCTAAACACGCTTCAACTGACTCACTAGTAGAACTTTAATAAAAAATGCTCCTCCAAAGTAGGACAGCACATGAAAACAAGGCCTCAAAGAACACAGCCAGATGCATCAGGGCAAGCAGAACCATACACAATAAAGGCTCTACCCAAAGTGCAAATTACCAGGGCCAGCCAGCTACTGTCAGCACCCCTGCACACCCAGCAGGCAAGTAGAGAAAAATCAGGAACAGTTATCTCACAGGACAGCTTGAAAAGCAAAAGCACCAGCCAATAAATCTGAGCAATTCGAGAAAATATAGACAAACAATCACTTGTTCATAGGCCTCCAACAGTCACTGCACCTAATATTGAGACACAAAGGGGTCATCAGAAAGAATACAACGAACATAGAACTCATTGGAGATATGCTTGAAATACAGTGGGACTGAACACACCTTCAACAGACAGAAATATTGAGGAAGAGACACTTGGATGGGCAGAATGAAGCACAAACGCAATGATAAAAAAATGAAAAGAAATAAAGACATGTTTCCTTGTTGCGCCAGCCTCTGGGAGGTGCAGGATTTTGGCGTAAATCCATGCCTAATACCAATGAGTTTTGCGTTGGTATTTCAATTCCAGCAGAAGACTTTAGTCGGTCTAATTTAAAAGAACTAAAAAAGTAACACAAACTCAACACAAAGAATGTGTAAATCTGAGCCTAAGTAAATTTTCCTGGGAAATACATATTGAAGGACTCTTACTGAGGGGCATAACGCACTCTGATTAGAAGAAGAAATTAAGTGCATCTCATCACGGAAATGCACTAACTTTTCCAAGTAAGCACTTATATTAGGATATCTTCAAAATCCCTAACATCATGATATAATTGGCACGAGGACAAAGACATGCTGCTCCCGATGACCATTATGGGCAAAGCCTGACGATTAAAGGAGACTCCATCAAAGATGAATCACCAATCACTTCCATTAGTGGGTGAATTCACTCACAGTTGCCATCGAATAGTGACCCAGATTCTGACAGTACTAAGTGTGAAGCATGTTAATACATTGATGCCAGCTAGAAAAATACATTCATGCTGCATGAACTGTATGGAGGATATGCAATAAATCACAACTTCTGGAACTCCATACTGACTTTTCGCTTGAATTCTGAGTGCTCAGAACTCTTTTCATGTATTGCTTTCTGACCCTGTGGGGTTAGGCTTGGGTTGCATGGTGGCCTACCCTTGAACTTGAGGTCCACAATACTGGTAATAATTGTCCTTGGCGGATTCCTGGATACTATTGTTGAGCTCCTGGGGTAGCCTGTCTCCCTGGAATCGTTGTGTGTTGAAATGTATGCAGTAAGTCATATTATAACCTCAGTAGGTACTTAGCTAGAGAGGAAAAGCACAGTGCTTAGTTGACATATGTCCTATCTATGTGTGAACAGTGTTCTCTCCTTGCAGGGTCTCAGATCTGGCTCTAATCCAATCGCACTTTACACGGTCTTTACATCTCCTCCAGGAATTCCACAAATCCCAGTTAGATTCAACTATTTCAAAATACAAGCAGAAGTGCTGTTTAATTCTTTTGAGAAATATCTAAGTCAATGCAGTTTATCATCAAGTACAGAAAGTAATTGTAATTTTTTTTACTGGATTAACTAGTTGGGGATACCTTCCTAAACCGTTCCCCTTCCTCTTGCTGTGGTTGCCATTGATTATAATTCGTGGCTTCTGCATAAAATAAGGATACTATTCTGCTCCCATATAAGTACATGAACCTCACAGGTTGACTGGCTCAAGAGCATATTTATGCTAGAGCAGAATGGAGAGCCTCAACGCATCCTTATCTTTTGGTACTCAGACTTTAGGTAAGTTTCAGGCAGATTTAGAGGTCTAAAGAGCAGAGAATGCTGCTCAGTAGAAAACCTTACTTGGGCATGCAATCTTCACAGTAGACTACCTGACCTAAAATGGGTTATCTGAGCCTTACATTACCACCAGTCCACAGTGTATATGTAAGGGAAGAGGGAAAGCTTACTGACAAAGCAGAAGAAAGGAAGCTACAGACAGACTAGCACAAACAGACAATTTGAAGTAAAATACAGAAACTTGAAATATAGAAAATAAGTAACAAGGATAGTGCAGGGATAAGAAGAATTCAGGAAACTGACAAAACGAAGAGGAGTTGGAAAATAATTAGGCCTGGGTGGAGTGCACATATTTGTGCTATGCGGAACACCGTGAAGTAGCAAAAACCTCTGCTGCACTACGCGGAGTTCCGCTAGCGGGCGGAGTTCTCCGTTGTGCCTGTTCGCATTGAATTTGACGTCACATGCAACATGAAGTACGTACTCGTGTTCAAAATCTCACAGGAACAGCACCAAACGGTTTGCAAGGCTGTGTCCATCTTGCTTTTCACTCTATTTATGGTGCTGGGACTTTTACTTATAACTGCCCTCAATCTTTGCAATCGTCTACCACATACTTCGTCTACCCCTATGTTTTGTTTTTTGTGACTCTTTGAGGCATATTTATACTCCGTTTGCGGCGGAATTGCGTCGTTTTTTTTACGCAATTTCGACGCAAAACTAACTCCATATTTATACTTTGGCGTTAGACGCATCTAGCGCCAAAGTCCATGGAGTTAGCGTCATTTTTTTGCGTGGACACCTACTTTGCGTTAATTATATGCAAGGTAGGCGTTCCCGTCTAAAAAATCGACTCCGAGGCATGTGCGTCGGATTTATACTCCCGGGCAAAAATCACGCCCGGGAGTGGGCGGGTCAAAAAAAATGACGTACGGCCGCTTTTGCGCCGTTTTCTAGCGCCTGCAAAAGGCAGGCGTTAAGGGACCTGTGGGCTCTGAAGGAGCCCAGAGGTGCCCTCCCATGCCCCCAGGGATACCCCCTGTCACCCTTGCCCACCCCAGGAGGACAGCCAAGGCTGGAGGGACCCATCCCAGGGACATTAAGGTAAGTTCAGGTAAGTATTTTTTTAAAACTTTTTTGTGGCATAGGGGGGCCTGATTTGTGCCCCCCTACATGCCACTATGCCCAATGACCATGCCCAGGGGACATAAGTCCCCTGGGCATGGCCATTGGGCAAGGGGGCATGACTCCTGTCTTTGCTAAGACAGGAGTCATTTCTATGGGGGTTGGGAGTGAAAAAAAATGGCGCAAATCGGGTTGAGGCGAAAAAATTGCCTCAACCTGACTTGCCCCATTTCTTGACGCCCAAGCCCCATATCCCCCTACGCCGGCGCTGCCTGGTGTACGTCGTTTGTTTTAACGCACACCAGACGGCGCCGGCGGCTAACGCCGGCTAACGTCATTCAATAAATACGGCGCCCGCATGGCGCTTCAGAATGGCGTTAGCCTGCGCTAATTTTTTTGACTCAAAACTGCGTTGGCGCAGTTTTGCGTCAAAAAGTATAAATATGGGCCTTTGTATTTTTGTTTATTTTTCCCTTTTCCCTCTTTTTCCTCCTGTTTCCTTTTCTTTTCTCCGACACTAGCCACCCAACACCACGGCAGAGCAGCAGAGGGGCAACAGTGGGCACCTGCCTTGTGGGCAACTCCACCGTCAAGCCGTGTAGACTCTCCCAATCTTCAGCGAGGAGGAGGTGGCAGCACTTGTTTTTTATGTGTATTGCCACTTCTCCATGCTGGCAGCAGGCGGCAGGCCTGGGTGTGGTTATACCCTGTGGTAGCATCAGCAGCGCTGGGCTAGGGTGCGGTGGTTGGTCGGGGCCGCGACTAAGGTCCAGAGCACCACCCAGCAGCTGAAGCACCCCAGGGTGGATATTATCAACCGCAAGCAGGACCTGCTTGACCTGCTAGGCGTGGAGATCCCTGGGCTTCTTGAGTATTATATTTTTATTGTGTATGTGTTCTACAATGATAACTTTTTTCCAAATACCACGCAGCTTACACTCAGAGGTAAGTTATGTTTAGTTTACGTTAGTTTATTATCTATTATGTGATCCAGCCAGAGCTAGCCAGGTGTTCAGTGATACATCATTGATTTTATACTCGTACGTAGGCACTTGCTTTGGCTGATAATTTAAGAAGCAATAGCTTCTCCTAACTGAATAGTGACATCAGTGAGATAGCATTCTCTGCAAATTTATGTAGCACGTACAGTCCCAAACAATTTCACTTTGACGCAAGTATGCATGCATTGTAAAAAAGGGGAACTGAGTTGGTTCATCAAGGAATTTGAGAAACAAGAATAAAATTAAATATCATTCATTGCAATGCATGAGTTCTAAGTGTAGATTTTCTTAAGGAAATTTGAAATAGGGATTATAGGAGTATAGCCAACTCAACAATAGTTGATCATACTAGTATAGTACCATTGGCGATCTGATTTAAGTATGTTATTAATGCATTTGGCTGTTATATAATAATTTTGTGGAGATTAACAGTACCACTAATGTATTTTTTAATTTTCATCAGTACCCAAGGACAAGAAGAAAGGTACTGCACCGGTGAATCAGGCAGGAGCTGGCGAGGTGCGGACCACCAGCGCCGATGATGATGGTTCTGCTCATCCCAGTAAGTCCTATGATTTAATATTAATATTATTATTTCCCTAACTTTTACCTCTTCCCTTGTTTAATTTTTCTATACTGTCTCCCTTTTTTCTAGCTCCCCTGTCCAAGTTTTGTTTAATTTATCAATTAATTACATGCATTATCTTTTTTTTCTGTCTTTCATTGACCATTTTGTATTACACCCCTTTGAGGCTCCTCAATGATTCTGAGTCATCATCAATCATAGGCTATAGCTTAGCCCCTCTATTACGTGAAGCTTTCATTTGGCTTGTCTGCACTTCTATTATACGAAGCTTGTGATTGGCTTGTCTACCTGGCTTTTCTAACATTCCAACAAAATGCCCAGAGTGATATTTTTGACAGAAGATACTGCAATGCCAACCAAACTGTAACAATGGTGGTTGCATTTTTTATTTTAAAAATTAAGAATGGGATCTTGCATCTAAAAACTATACTGTTTTTCTATAGCCACACCAACCACCAGTGGAGTAGGAGGAGATGGATCAAGTTACACTACTGCAGGAGCAGATGGAGCAGGGGGAGATGCGGAGGCAGGGAAGGTTGCTGGTAAGTCAAATTGCTTGCTTATTGACAATTACTGTTACTCACTTGCTACAAGGGTGTTTTCGCGGCTGGATTCATGAACCCCCTTCATTACAGCTACAGCAATGGTTGGGTTACTTATGGCCTCATCTATCTGCAACTCAGCAAAGGCACACATAGGTGGTCATTACAAACCTGGCAGATGGTGTTAAAGCGGTGGTAAGACCGCCAACAGGCCGGCGGTAAAAAAAAAGCAATTGCGACCGTGGCGGAAACCACCAGCAAAGACAGACACTTTAACACTCCGACCGCCACGGCGGTACAAACAAACAGCGTGGCGGTCACCGCCAACAGACAGGCGGGAGACAATTACCGCCCACACTACTACAACACACCAATCCGCCACCTTTTCCGGGGCGGATTCACCACGGATAAAAACACGGCGGAAACAGGAATTCCGAAGGGAAAACGCTCACCTCTACACACCCCACGAGGAACGAGGACATCATGGACCCGGAACTCCAAATTCTACCTGCGATAGTCTTCCTGCTCCTCTACCAGGAGCACGAACGCCGGCGGCGAAGACCACGGTGAGTACTTTACCTACGAAACAGGGGAGGGGGGAGTGAAAAAACAGGGACACACACACGCAACACCCCCACCCTCACCCACTACAACACACCCACTAATGCATATTGATACATCACAGTTAGACCCCCCCAGCCCCCCGGAAGAATGCAAAGACAATAGAAAATGAGTGTAACCATTGTAATATATTAAAATCATGTAGGCAAAAATATATATATATACACCATTTACAAAATATATACCAAGCATAGTAATCCAGGCAGTGCTCCAATTAAGTCCGTGGAACACTTGTCCCACACGGAATGGGCGAGGCCCACACAAGATCCCCAACCATGACGGAGAGAACACTGCAGGGGCATCAGAGAGCAACAAAACATGCACCTCAGGGGGAGGGAAAGGGGGGGCACCTCAGCCGGTTGAGTGCACGACCACAAATCCATGAGGGGGCCACATGCCCACTGTACAATCCTGGGGAGTGCAAAGCCACAGTCTCTCAAGTCTCTACAGTGGGTGGGTTGCCAACTGTTGCATCCTGGGGAGTGCAAAGCCACAGTCTATCAAGTCTCTACAGTGGGTGGGTTGCCCACTGTTCCATCCTGGGGAGTGCAAGCCACAGTCTCTCAAGTCTCACAAGTGGGTGGATCGCCCACTGTTCCATCCTGGGGAGTGCAAAGCCACAGTCTCTCAAGTCTATACAGTGGGTGGTTTGCCCACTGTTCCATCCTGGGGAATGCAAAGCCACAGTCTCTCAAGTGTATAACAGTCTCCACTGGTTCTGGAGGGGGCATGGTGCCCAGAGTGCTTCATCCTGCTAAGGACAGAGGTAGTGGATGGATCTCTCCACTGGTTCTGGAGGGGGCATGGTGCCCAGAGTGCTTCATCCTGCTAAGGACAGAGGTAATGGATGGATCTCTCCACTTGTTCTGGAGGTGGCACAGTGCCTAGAGTGCTTCATTCTGCCCGTGACAGACTCAGTAGCGTCAGTGCCCTTGGCGCTCATGGGCCAGCGGTGCATGAGATGGTGGTGCCCTGTTCAGCGGTGCTTGAGACGGTGGTGCCCTGTTCAGCGGTGCTTGAGGCGGCAGTGTCCTGTTCAGCAGTGCTTGAGACGGCGGTGCCCTGTTCAGCGGTGCTTGAGACGTCGGTGCCCTGTTCAGCGGTGCTTGAGACGGCGCTGCCCTGTTCAGCCGTGGTTGAGGCGGCGGTGCCCTGTGCAGCCGTGCTTGAGACGGCGGTGCCCTGTTCAGCGGTGCCTGAGACGGCGGTGCCCTGTTCAGCGGTGCTTGAGGCGGCGGTGCCCTGTTCAGCGGTGCTTGAGACGGAGGTGCCCTGCTCAGCAGTGCTTGAGACGGCGGTGCCCTGTTCAGCGGTGCTTGAGGCGGAGGTGCCCTGTTCAGCTGTGCTTGAGACGGAGATGCCCTGTTCAGCGGTGCCTGAGACGGCGGAGCCCTGTTCAGCGGTGCTTGAGACAGCGGTGCCCTGTTCAGCGGTGCTTGAGACGGCGGTGCCCTGTTTAGCGGTGCTTGAGACGGAGGTGCCCTGTTCAGCGGTGCTTGGGGTGGCGGTGCCCTGTTCAGCAGTGCTTGGAGTGGCGGTCTCCTTTGCAGTGACTCAGCTGCTGGTGGTCCTTCATGGCCCAGCGGGGCTTGTGCTGGCGGTGGCCTCCTGGACAGGTGGGGGGCTTGTGCTGGCGGTGGCCTCCTGGGCAGCTGGGCTGGTGCTGGCGGTGGCCTCCTGGGCAGCTGGGCTGGTGCTGGCGGTGGCCTCCTGGGCAGCTGGGCTTGTGCTGGCGGTGGCCTCCTGGGCAGCTGGGCTGGTGCTGGCGGTGGCCTCCTGGGAAGCTGGGCTTGTGTTGGCGGTGGCCTCATGGGCAGCTGGGCTGGTGCTGGCCTCCTAGGCAGCTGGGCTTGTGCTGCCGGTGGCCTCCTGGGCAGTTGGGATGATGGCGGTCTTCTCTGCCGTGCTGATCTTTTCAGACTTGCTGACCTTCTTGTGCCCCTTCCCCACCTTGGAAGGTGTCGCAGCTGACTCCACACTCCCACCTGTACCCCTGGGAGCGGCTTTTGTGGCTGGAATCTTCCCCCCTCCTGCCGGGCACTGGCCAACTTCTGATGCTTCACAGGTGGGGGACTGTCTGTGCTGTGGCTCCGTGCCACACTGGCTGCCCTGGTGGCCGGTGCACTTCATATTCTGGTGACTACAGGCACCACTGGTCCCGGAGATGTTGTGGCTGAGGTGCTAGTTCGGGACCTATGAGACGGATTGGGGTGGGGTAGGTGTGGGAAAAAGGTCAAGGTTGGACAGGAAACGTTTTTTCGACACACTGGGACGGGTAGCTGGAGGGGGTTTGGGAGTGGAAGAAGAGGTTGTGGTTGTAGGAGGTGTTTGTTTGCTAACTTTGGGTGAAGGTGCATGCGCTGGAGGCTGTCGTGAGGTGGATGGCTGTTGGGTGTGTGTGTGTCTGCGTTTGTGTATCTTCAGAGGGGGCGTCACAGACACACAGGGAGAGGACACAGGGGACGTGTGAATGGTAGTGGGGTGGTGACTGCACGTGAGCGGAGTGTGGTGGTGGGTGTGCTCGAGAGGGACGTAGTGGCTGTAGAGGTAGTGCATGCAGGTGTGAGTGTAGATGAGACAGGGAGGGAGGAGGGAGACGAGGAGGAGGGGGACACAGTGGAGGCAGTGGATGTTGCTATGCCTGCATGTGTGTGATGCTTGCGTGAGTGCCTGTGGGATGTGTGGTGCTTATGTTTGCCTGAGCTTCCCTTGGGTGTTGACATGTGTGCATGCTGGTCTGTAGGTGTGCTTGGGATAGGCTGAGGTACAGGGGATTGGGTCTGGGTGGAGGAAATTGGATGGGGGAGGCTAGAGACAGGGACAATGGCTGCCATCAGTGCTGAGGCCAGAGTCTGAAAAGCTCGCTGAAGGGCCGCCTGACCAGAATGAATGCCCTCCAGAAATGCATTTGTTTGTTGCAACTGCCTTTCTACACCCTGGATGGCATTCAAAATGGTAGACTGCCCAACAGTGAGAGACCTGAGGAGGTCAATGGCCTCCTCACTGAGAGCAGGCCGGGTGACTGGGGCAGGGGCTGAGGTGCCTGGGGCGAAAGTGATGCCCACCCTCCCGAGTGAGCGGGCACGGGGCGAAGGCTGAGGGGATGCTGGGAGGGCGGTGCTGGAAAGGGGGGTGGCGGCTGTACCTGTAGATGGGGGTGGCACAGATGTTGCCGCCACCACAAGGGAGCTCCCATCAGAGGACGAGTCTGTGTCACTGGTCTCAGCTCCTGTCCCCGCAGTGGAGCTCCCCTCGCCCTCCGTCCCACTGGTGAAGTCCGATTCCGTAGTGTGGCCCTCCATGGCCATGTGGGATGCAGCCCCCTGGTGCTCCGGTGCCATTGCTCCTCCGCCTGATGGTGCTAATGCACACAAGAACAGGGAGACCACAAAAAGCGGGGTGACGACAGAAGAAAGACATGTTGAGTGCATGCATTATCGCTACCGTTGGCAGATATGACAGGCACTATGCCGCGCTGTTGGGCTCCACTGTTCAATTCCTGGGAAATGGCCTACAATGGCCTACGACATCTGCACACATAGATGACACAGGGGCATGACTAGGTGTACTTGACACTCTACAGAGGTGGGGTGGGGTGCCACATGGCCTGCCTTACGGAGGGACCTTGCCTACGGAATTTGCCCTGGCCTAGGGAAACCCACAGCCCACCTCCCCCACCCAGATCCCTCCACTGCGCGCAAAGTCAGCAGAATGCGAGTGTACTCACCCCCTTGTGGCTGCTGTGATGCCCTCAAGCGCCCATCCAACTCCGGGTAACTCCGGGTACGCCACAGCCAGGATCCTGAACATCAAGGGGGTCATGGTGCGACGGGCACCCCTCCCACATTTGGAGGCCATCCCCAGCTGAGCCTCCGCCGTCTTCTTGCTCCAGCTGCGAATGTCCTCCCATCTTTTCCGGCAGTGGGTGCTCCGTCTGTGGTAGACCCCCAGGGTCGGGACGTCCTTGGCGATGGCACACCAAATATCTTTTTTCTGGTGGGCGCTGACCGACATGAGTTGTACAGGGGGAAGAGAAACTTATTACCAACTGCACCGTCAAAGTGATTGGCCCCCATCCCTACCCTTGCCATGTGGCACATACACTCACCGTCGTTTCTGCACGCCGCACTCTCCCCCCTTCCTTCTTAAATCCACCCCTCTCCACACAGGCATAGCCCATTCATCATGCTCCCAGTGTACTTACCTGTTGGTCTGGAGGACCGTAGAGTAGCGTGTACTGGGGGAGGACCCCGTCCACGAGTTTCTCCAGCTCCTCCGATGTGAAGGAAGGGGCCCTTTCCCCAGACACTCGAGCCATTGTCTCTTCCAGACCGAGGTCACAGCAGCACTTGCAGTGTAGGTCCTCTCCTGTCAAAGATTAGGTATCCATTGATTGTACAGATATAAAATGGCGGTCACGTCCGCGGCGGTGCGTACCGTCACCGCCGGCGTACATCGTCATTGGCTCCTGGGACCCATAGGGTCCAATGTTAACCAATGCAGCATTGCGCCACGGTCTTCGACCGCCTACCGCGACGGTGTACAACCCCAGCGCAGTTACCTCACATCCAATTGTCCCACTGTAGAGGTCAGGCAGCTGCCGTTTCAGGGGCCCACATGGCTTCATTTTCAACTGCGTCACACATACCTAGGCCTCAACTCAACACACATTCAGGCCACTTTTTGATTATGAATGGTGTTCTGTGTAAGCTGTGGGTACGTACCTCTGAGTTGTTTGACTCTGTGCTCGCTGTTGTCCTTCATAGGCACCGTCCACTGGGACATGTGAGGAGATGGCAACATCCTCCGGTGTACCGACCGTTGGTGGACCTGTCGACAATGGAGGAAAGACATGTGATAATCACATACAGGCTTGACCGTGCCACAATCCAGGAACTGTGTACCCAGTTGGAGCCAGACCTGATGTCAGCTATCCGCCATCCCACAGGAATCCCCCCTCAAGTGCAGGTGCTGTCAGTGCTCCATTTCCTTGCAAGTGGGTCATTTCAAACAACAGTGGCCATAGCATCAGGGATGTCCCAGCCTATGTTTTCCAACGTGTTGTCCAGAGTGTTGTCTGCCCTGCTGAAACACATGCGGAGCTACATCGTTTTCCCTCAGGTGGAGGATTTGCCTACAGTGAAAGGTGATTTCTATGCCCTGGGACATATCCCCAACATCACAGGTGCCATTGATGGGACACATGTGGCTTTGGTTTCCCCCCACAGGAGTGAACAGGTGTACAGAAACCGGAAGAGTTATCATTCGATAAATGTACAGATGGTATGTTTGGCAGACCAGTACATCTCCCATGTGAATGCCATGTTCCCTGGCTCAGTGCATGACACTTACATCCTGCGGAATAGCAGCATCCCTTATGTGATGGGTCAACTCCAGAGGCACCGTGTGTGGCTATTAGGTGAGCACCTGGAGGCAAGTCAGTGGGAATGGTTGTCTGGGTCTGGGGATATCCCTCCAGGTTAGTGCGTGTCTAACAGTGGTCCCTCACCATTTGCAGGTGACTCTGGTTACCCCAACCTGTCATGGCTACTGACTCCAGTGAGAAATCCCAGGACAAGGGCAGAGGAACGCTACAATGAGGCCCATAGGCGAACTAGGAGGGTGATCGAGCGGACCTTCGGCCTCCTGAAGGCCAGGTTCAGGTGCCTCCATATGACAGGTGGATCCTTATTCTACTCACCAAAGAAGGTGTGCCAGATCATTGTGGCCTGCTGTATGCTTCATAACTTGGCTTTGCGACGACAGGTGCCTTTTCTGCAGGAGGATGGTCGAGATGGCGGTGTTGTTGCAGCTGTGGAGCCTGTGGCCAGTGAAGACGAGGAAGCAGAAGAAGAAGACATGGACAACAGGGACTCAGTGATCCTGCAATATTTCCAGTGAGACACAGGTAAGAATACAAAACCTGCCTACTGCATGTACTTTAACACTACTACCTCTCTACTGTCTGTCGTTTTCACCCAGTGTATGGTCACTGAGTTGTCACTTTCCCTTACGATTTCACAGATGTGGGTCCCACTGTGTGACATCTGCTTTGACTCCTCATGGACTAGAGCTATGTGACATAGGTATGTTGACATTACAATTGAAAGAGCTTTTTGCCACAGTAATTGCTAATACACTATTCCGAAATCACAGACTGACTCCAGATTGTTTTGTGCTTCAAGGGTGTTTATTTTAGTGCTCAATCTTGGAGGGGGTTGCAAAATGGTGAGGGGTGATGGTGGAGGAATGTCCATGGCAGAGTCCAGTCTATTAGTCTCACAGGTGCATTGCCCAAATGGGCATAGGAAGTGGAGCTGGGGCAGTTTAAGTATGGACTGGGTGACAAAGTGGGACAGTAGGATGACATTCAGGGTGGTCTCATTTCTTGGCGGGGGTCTTGGAATCATTCTCTGTCTTTGTCCCGGATCTCAGGGACCGTTTGCGAGGTGGTTCTCCATCTGCAGGGGGTGGGGTGCTGGTGTGGTGGTCCTGTGGCGGTGCCTCCTGTCCACTAGCGCCGGCTGAGGTGGTGGACAGTTCATCGTCCATGCTAGTGTCAGGGGCCCCTTGTAGTGCCACAGTGTCCCTCCTGGTGTTGAGTACTTCCTTCAGCACCCCTACGATGGCGCACAGGGTGGAATTGATGGTTCTGAGTTCCTCCCTGAAGCCCATATACTGTTCCTCCTGCAGGCGCTGGGTCTCCTGAAACTTGGTCAGTACCATTGCCATCGTCTCCTGGGAGTGGTGGTAGGCTCCCTTGATGGAGGAGAGGGCCTTGTGGAGAGTGGGTTCCCTTGGCCTGTCTGCCCCCTGTCGCACAGCAGCCCTCCCAGTTCCTCTGTGATCCTGGGCCTCCGTCCCCTGGACTGTGTGCCCACTACCCCTGCCCCCAGGTCCTTGTTGTTGTTGGGGTGGTGGGTTAGCCTGGGTTCCCTGTAGTGGTGGACACACTGCTGATTGACGTGTTTGGGGACGGAGGTATGGGCCCGCTGGGTGGGCACTGTGCTGGTGTTTTCAGAGGGGGGAAACTCTGTAATGGCCTGTGACTGGGTGTGGGGAACCAACTGTCCCGAGGTCCCCGATGGGCCGGGCTGGTCATCTAGATCCAGTTGGACAGAGTTGCTGTCATCACTGTGGGCCTCTTCTGTTGGTGGTGTGGACATGTGTGGACCCTCTTGTCCGGTGACATTGGGTAGGGGTCCTGCAGGGGTATAAAAGCATGATTATTGCATCTGTGTGTGTCAAGGTGTGCAATGAGTGGGTGACCGTGTACCCCAGTGGTAGCATTCCTGTGTGGGACCTTTTGTGATGATGGTTTAGGGGGGTGTATGAGTATGTGTAGTGGGCCGGCTTTAGTGATCGGTGTCCAGGCTTTGTTGTTGCATGCAGGGCTTGGGGTTAGGATGTGTGGTTTGTGATGTTGGGACATTTGTGAGGAGTTAGAGTGATGGGGTGAGGGTGAGGGTGGGGGTATGTGCTGGCATGCAGGTAGGGTAGGGGATGTAATAGTTAAGATTTGACTTACCAGAGTCCCTTCCTCCACCTACTCCTGCGAGGCCCTCAGGATGCAGAATCGCCAAGACCTGCTCCTCCCATGTTGTTAGTTGTGGAGGAGGAGGTGGGGGGCCGCCGCCAGTCCGCTGAACCGCCAGGTGGTGTCTGGAGACCACGGAACGCACCTTCCCCCATAGGTCATTCCACCTCTTCCTGATATCCTCCCGATTTCTTGGGTGCTGTCCCACTGCGTTTACCCTGTCCACTATTCTTCGCCATAGCTCCATCTTCCTTGCAATTGAGGCGTGCTGCACTTGTGATCCGAATAGCTGTGGCTCTACCTGGATGATTTCCTCCACCATGACCCTGAGCTCCTCCTCCGAGAACCTGGGGTGTCTTTGCCGTGCCATGGGGTGGTGTAGGTGATGTGTGGGGTGGTGTGTGGGGTGATAAGTGTGCTGATATGTAGTTGGGTGTTGTGTGAGGTGCGTGGAAGTTATGTGGGTGATGGTGTTGTGTGCCTGTGGATGCTAGTGTTGTTGATGGTGGTGTCTCTCTCTGGCTTTCGTTCTTGATTTGTAGTCATAAGGGTTTGTGGGTGATGTGGGTGTGTGTTTTATATTGTATTGAGTGTATGGGAGTGGTGTGTGTATGTGTATCAGGTGTGTGTATTTCGAATTGTCCAATGTGGCTGCGTTTTGGAGATGTGTGTGTATTTTGAGCACGGCGGTGTGTACCGCCAATGGAATACCGCGGTTGAAAGACCGCCGCTTGGATTCATGGGTCGTGATAGTGTGGGCGTATTGCTGTTGGCGTGACGGTGGAGGTTTTGTTTTCGCCAGTTTATCACTGACCTTTGGTGTGGCGGACTTGTGTTGGTGTCTGAATTTTGGCAGATTCCGAGCTGTGGGTCGTAATAGTTGTGGCGGAATTCCGCGGCTGCGCCGGTGTGTTGGCGGTCTTCTGCACCGCGGTAAGCCGTTTTTACAGCCAATGTTGTTTTGAGGGCCATAATGTTTTGTAAAAATGATGACTTGATGTGAATGGGAAATAATGGAAGGTTAAAAGAAAAGGATGGGTGAATAGAGTGAAAAGAAAGGATGTGTGGGTGGATAAAAAGGATGTGTGGGTGAGTATTTGTATTGGGTAAATAGATGGATGGGTGAAAGGATGACTAAAAGAAAGGTTAGATATTGTAGGTATTGAATGGATGGATAATGGATTGTTATTTTGGGTGGAAGACTGGATGAGATAATCTAAAGCTTAAATCATGGTGGGTATGGGTGTATCCTGTGCATAGGAAGAAGAATGAAAGGTTGATTGAATAATTGCTTGGATGAATAAAGAAGGGAGCTCTTCTTTTGTGCATAGATCTGTGATGGCCCTTTGTGCTTCTATAGCGAAAGCTCTAACTACCTGCCTAATCCATCTCTCTCACTCTGCAGTAGTGTAGGTCAAGTTCCTTTACTTTACTTACTGCCCAGTGAATCAATTTGTTGAAAAGAATTTGTGATGGTGGGTGAGGCCAGTGAGGAAAGTGGGACTAGTAAGTGTCCAATTTGATTTCAAGTTTGGCATAGGGGATACTCTGTGATGAACGTGCCAAATCCAATCTATATAGCTCACTCCTTTCCCTGTAGTGCAGTGCATTGTTCCCCCACCATCTACTCATGGCAGGCAGGAAAATATATCTGCATTTTATACATGAGATGTGTGATGTATCTTATTTATTCATCTGCCTCTTTGGAGTCAGGGTAGAACCTTTAACTAAGTGAAAGGAATATGGGGAAGAGCAGGGCGATTGGAATTAAAGATAGATAATTGTCAGCTACAGCTGTCTGAGCTGCAGACAGTAGCAAGATACTTGAAGAGTTGGCTAGCATGCACCAATTAATTTGGCATAGCAACTTGTACTCCATGGTGCATAATGCCTTACTCATCATAATAATAGGTAATTATTTTTTTATTTTTCCACTAAATGTGTCTAATTAGTTACTAGAAAAGCCTTTAAAAGAAAATAATAAAAGTGTATCTTATGCTGCCTTAATTCTTTCAACCAGACAGTTAGTGCTTCTTATGTGAGTTTTGTGTAGGCAAACAAATAACATATTTCCCCTGTGGCCCTCCAAATCATAAATAATAATCACATCAAATCTCATCATCCCTAGGGGACCAGCAATGTAGTGCTATTGTGCCACCCACTATCTATCATTTGGACAAGTGATTGTTAAGACCATTGTTTACAATTTGTCTTTTGTTATTTTTCTTTTTCTTGATGTAGCCACTCCTGTCTGAAGACCACCACCAACTACGCAGGTGATAGTGGCCTGTCTGTGGCAGCACAGGAACATTTGTGAGGAGTACCAGTGCCTGGTGATCCTGGAGGAGGAAAAGGACAAAACAGCTTCCTCAGACCATGGACCCAGCAGAAGAGCATGCCAGCCCCCAGTCTCCTGGCCACTGCATCGCCGGTTCTGCTGCCAGCAGTCAGGGTTCCTCACTGCACCTGCTACTTCACCCTCCCGCTCCACCAGGGCATTTCAAAGGCACATCCTGCAGTGGATGGATCGGTTGGAAAGACAGCTAGCCAAGACAGAGCAGAGCATTGATCAGCTCCGGACCCATATAGACAGTCCCCTTTTTTAAGCCCTTTCTTAAATTTTTTTGTTTTGGTGGGAGCGGCTTGTTGGGGGTGGAGATGGTGGGGAGGGAGTTGGGATGGACTACTTTGGACTTTTCATTGCATTTTTTTGGAACAGGGTTATATTATGTTTGGGGAGAGGGGTGGGACTGTTGTGGGTGGAGAGGGAGGGTTTTACATTGGTGTTTTTGATTTTTAATTTGCACTGCTGTCTTTTAGTGTAGCATGTTATTTTTAATCTGCTAAAAGAAGTGTGTGTCATTTACTTAGACCCTAGCTCTATTGCCCTCTGCAACTATTATTGACCACTTGAAGATGATTGTTCTTACCTATTTTGCCCAGTACACACTGACAACATCTTCTTCCATAGGAGTAAAATACTAAGGCCCATATTTATACTTTTGATGCAAAACTGCGCCTACGCAGTTTTGCGTAAAAATATTACCACCAGCTAATGCCATTTCTTTGCGCTGTGCAGGCGTCAAATTTATACTTTGACACACGGCGGCGCAAACCACAGGTGTGAGTCATTTTTTTTTACTCAAACCATTGCGTCACGTCGTAAAGGAAAACAACGTTAACGCGACGAAAATGACTGTGAGCCGGTTTACAATGTCACAAACCGGATACGCGCCGTTTTTTGACGTAATTGCGTCAAAAAGCAATGCAAACACAGCAAAATGTGCAAAGGAGAGACAAAATAGATCCCAGATGCTTGCAAAGACCCCAGGAAGATGACAACAGACCAGGAACCATCCAGGGGGACCCACACAAGGCCCAGGACAGGGAGAAGAAGAAAAGAAAGAGTTGCTTCAGTGCAGAGGAGCAGGAAATTCTGGTGAAAGAGGTGACAGAACATCAGCACCAACTGTTTGTCACCTCAAAGTTGCCAATCAGTAGGAGAGAGGCAATATGGCAACAAATTGTTGACAAGATTAACAGTGTGGCAGAAGTACGGAGAACAGTCATCGAGTCCAAGAAACGCTGGCATGACTGCAAGTGCAGGACCAAGGAAAAGATGGCCAGGAACAGGAAGGCAGCTCTGCAGACTAGAGGTGGGAGTCCAGCACCGCAGGAGGCCCTGGACCACATGGAGGAGATGGTCACAGCCGTCATCCCTGAGGAGATCGTCACAGGGATACAAGGACAGGACAGCGCAGATGTCATTTGCCCTAATTTTTAGCTAACACACACTGTACAGCATGAATGGATGTGTATGAGTTTCCATAGAAATAAGTCACCAGGCTGAACATTGTACCAAATGATAGGTGTGAGTTATGTATACCATACTACATGAGTGTCACAAACTGCACTCGGCTTCTCACCTCTGGATGCAGGATTGGAGAAAACACCTGGTCTTCTGCTGGTTCTGGATAATCCCAGATAGGGGCGACCCTTTCTAGTAGCCACGGTGCCGCTTGTCAGAGAACACCTTAGCAGACCGTACCCTCCAGAAGGAGTCCCAGAGGAAAAACCCCTAGAAATGGGGAAAAAACCTCAAACAGGAACTCCTAAAAAAGAAGAAAAAAAACAGGACTTGAAAACAGGAAAAAAGGCAAAAATTATCCAACAGCGAAAGCAGGAACGACGAACAGGAGTGAAGAGCACTACCAAAAGGAAGTGTTTGCAACGCAAGGTAGAGCAAGACTGAGTGACTTATATACCTAGAAAAGAGGAAGTGACATCACAGGAAATGAAAACGACACCATCTTGAATTGGGAAAAGCCCAAAGAAAAGAATAGGAAAAAAAGATGTAGTATATAAGAAAAGGGCATGGTGAGAAATGAAAGCAGGAAGAAGACAACATGGACACCAGCAGGAATAATAAGGAAATGCAGTACACAGAAAACAAGAAAAAGACAAGAAAAAAGGCCACCACCGACAGAAGAGAAGAGAATGCCCTACAGTTGGTAAGAGCGACGTGACCGGGAGCGCAAAACACGCTTCCCGGAACGCGTCGCCAAAACGGCAAGAAAACGCAGGGGACGGCGTTCCGACAAGCGTCAGCGTGATCCGACTGCGGTCGGAAAAAGAGACGCTGCGACGAAGCGCAGCATTACAGTAGATCCCCTTCCGGAGGCCCCAGGTTTGTCAGAGTGACGGACAAAAAACACGCGAACCAAGCCGGGAGCATGGACGGAGGAAGCATCCTCCCAAGAGCAGTCACTGAGAGGGTAGCCCTTCCAGTGGACCACAAATTGCAGTCTGCACCGAAAAAATCGTGAATCACAAATTTCCTGTACTTCATATTCAGAATGGCCGTCTACAGAAAGAGGAGGAGGACGCTGGAATTGTCAGTGGTATGGATCAGGAACAAAGGGCTTTAATTGGGACACATGAAAAACTAGATGAACCCTCCAAGTATGAGGCAATCGCAGTCGCACAACAACAGGATTCAAGATTTGCACATTTATTTGCATTTATTGACAGAAAACCAGGAGGTTAGAAATCTGGAGGAAAGTCACACCTTGTGGCCTACTTGATACGAAGGTGCCGTTTGTCGATAACGATCCGCTTTATGTTTCATTGTTTGTTTAGAAGCTAAAAGAGTTGTATGAATTAGGCCCTGGATTTGGCAGGTCCAACGTGCAAAAGAAGTGACTGCAGGAACAAAAGAGGATTTACAGGGAACAGTAGACATGGCCCTAGGATGCAATCCATAGGTGCAATAAAAAGGTGTGGCCATGGTCGCACTATGAACTGTGTTATTATAGGAGAATTCGGCAAGGGCAAGAAACTCCGACCAATTACTTTGAGTGGCATTGCAGTAACATCTCAGATACTGTTAGAGTTCCTGATTCACTCGTTCAGTTTGACCATTCGTTTGTGGATGGAAACCAGAGGACAAGGATACCTCAATGTTTAACAAGGCACAAAAAGCTCTCCTGAATCGTGACACATACTGTGGCCCTCTGTCCGAAATGACCTCTTGCGGAAGACCATGGAGGTGAAAAATATCCTGCATGAATATGCAACTCATTTCAGGGGCTGTTGGTAACTTTTTCAAGGCTGTGAAATGTGCCATCTTGGTGAAGGAATCAACTGTTACCATGATTACGTGGTTACCAGAAGAGGATGGTAAGGAACATATGAAATCCATGGAAAGGGTACACCAAGGAGCTGGGGGAACCGGTAAAGGCTTTAATAAACCTGCTGGTTTAGTTCGGGATGTCTTGGTCTGGGCACATACTGGACATGCTGAAACATAGGATTCTGTATCTTTCTTAAGCGAAGGCCACAAAAATGATCGTTGCAGCAGCTCTTGGGTCTTCTTGATTCCTCGATGCCCGTCTATCGGGAAATCATGATACATTTGTAATGCCTCCATCTGAACTTTCTTAGTAGGTAAGAAAAGAGCCTTCTGATGATAGAAGTAATCATCTTTCTTCCGTAAGAAGGGTGTCACTTTATTCCATTCTGAAGTAGAAAGAAACTGGTACTCAGATTTAACACAGTCTTAAAAAGATTGAGTAGCTCCTATGATTCTACTAGACTCAATAATGTGTGGAGAGGAGATCTTAGCAACATCAGGATATCGATGGGATAAAGCATCTGCCACTAAATTCTGGGAGCCAGGTATGTAAGTTATCACGAAATCATACTGGCTAAAGGAGAAATCCCATCTTGCGTGGCGACTGTTGCGACACTGGAAACTTTGAAGACATTGTAGATTGCGGTGGTCAGTCCTGGCTTCGTAAGGCTCTCTGGAACCCATTAAAAAATGCTTCCATTCCTTACATGCTACTTTGAGAGCAAGTAATCCTCGTTCCAGTACTGAATAATTGAATTCTGCTTCTGTTAAAATATGAGAAAGATAGAAGATAGGATGTTCTAATCCATTGTTGTCTTGTTTGTGAAGCAGAACTGATCCTATGGCTCTGTTAGGGGCATCTGTCCCAACTATACATTTTTTGGTAATGTCAGGGTGTCGCAAAATGGGTGCTTGGGTGAAGGACTTCTTTAATTCTTGAAAAGCACATTCTGCATTTTCGGTCCAGAGGAAGCCCTTCTTCAGATTCTCTTTCTTAATTGTTTGGGTAATGAAACTTTGTAGGTAGACAAAGTTCTGAATAAACTGGCGATAGATGTTTGATAGCCCAAGGAAACATTGTGTTTCTTTTATTGACGATGGAGAAGGCCAATCTAGGATGGCTCTGACCTTGTCGGGGTCCATGGATATTCCGTGTTGATTGATACTGAATCCCAAATAATTCACTTCGGTCTTATGAAATTTGCACTTCTCTGGTTTACAAAATAACTGGTTCCTTTTAAGTCTTTCCAAGACCTGCAGTACATGTTCCGTATGTTGCTCAGGATTACGGGAATATATCAAGATATCATCCAGATAGATTACTACATATTGGTTTAATAAGTCGGAGAACACTGAATCCACGAATCGTTGGAAGACAGAAGGTGCATTTGTCAATCCGAAAGACATGACACTATACTCATAGTGTCCGAAAGGAGTATGGAAAGCTGTTTTCCATTCATCTCCTTCTTTGATTAGTAAGAGATGATCTGCACCCCTTAAATCTAATTTGGTGAACATCTTGGCTCCTTGGATGGCATCCAATATATCCTGAATTAAGGGTAAAGGGCAACAATCCTTACTTGTTATTTTATTGAGTCCATGACAGTGGACACATGGACCAGATCTTTCGTCTTCTTGGGGACGAAGAAAATAGGAGCCCCAGCAGGAGACGTAGAAGGAGCAATTAACCCGTTCTGTAGGTTGTCATCTAGGTATTCCTTGAGCACCTTCTTTTCTTGGTCTGTCAATGAATACATTCGACCAAAAGGTACGACTTCACCGGGAACCAATGGAATAGCACAGTCATAGATTCGATGAGGAGGTAGAATAGGATTACTGGGTTTCTGAAAGATTCCAATATATTCCTGATAACAATCTGGAACTCCCTGAATCATGTTTATGGTGTTAGTACTAACCTTAGTTGACTGACAAGACCTTTTAGGAGACCAATAGGAGTTAGTGGAATAACAGTTATGCTGACAAAACAAAGATGTTAAAGATATAGTTCTCGTTTCCCAATTGAAATAGGGGTTGTGCCGGGTTAACCAGGGTATTCCTAAAATCATCATGTGATTCGGTGGAGCTATAAGGTCAAAGGCAACATGTTCTTGGTGCCCCCCAAATGTCAGACAGAGTGTAGGAGTAGAGGCCACCACACGACCTGAGGTTAAAGGAGAGCCATCAACCGTGTGTACCTGCTCAGGGGTTTCTTTAGGAATACGTGGAATTCCCTTATTCGTAGCCCAGGTCTCATCCAAATAGATTCCACTGGCTCCTCAATCTATGAGCACTAGGAGATGTTCTTCCTGACCCTGTGAACTTTGTAACGTGACTGAGAGGATAAACAGGGTGGACATACTTTCTCTGGAGGAACATATCGATGGTACTTCAGCGCTTCCTGTCTACTTCCTCCTTACAGAGGATGGGAGTTGGCGCTTCCCGCAGGTCTTAAGGGACGAACAGGGCAACTACGAATCAGATGGCCAGCTTTACCACAATACAGACAAAGTCCCTTTCGTCTTCTATCCTCCCTTTCTGATTCAGTTAACGGACCGTGGACGAGATCAATCTGCATGGGTTCTTCAGTGGGGGGTGGAGAGGCTTCGGATGGGATATCGTCCGTTCGCCGACTGCTGGTACGAGAATGACCAGGCTGGTATGGAACTTACATTCTTCTTCTCTCCATCTTGTGCTCTCGTAGTCTATATTCAATGTTCATGACTTGATCCATCAATTCCTTTAAGGAATGGGCTGGAGTATAATGTACAGGTTCATCTTTAGTTTCTTCATGCAGACCTCGGCGGAACAAGGTTACAAAGGTGCGTTCCACCCAAGAGGTTTCGGCTGCCAACTGTTTGAAACAAGTTATATACTGCAGAACATCCTGATTGCCCTGCTGTATATCACATAAGGCCTCCTCAGCTGCTGCTTCCACCCCAGGTCTTTCAAACATCTGTTTGAAGAGAGTCAGGAAAGCAGGATAATTAGTCAGGACTGGATCTTCCGCAGAGACCAGAGGAGTCGCCCAAGCAAGTGCAGGAACAGACAATGCACTAATCAAATAGCCCCCCCTTAGCCTTATCAGAGGAAAATTGGAGTGGACGAAAGGCAAAGAAGACCGTTAAGACATCCAGAAACTCCCTTATCTGCAGAGAATCTCCTGAATATCGAGGACTAGCAGCAGATACAGGTGGTATATCCATTGACCGGGAAGACAGGACTTGTTGTAGTGCAGAGTTTTCAGCCCGTAATTGCTGTAACTCTTGAGCGTGTTGTTGGACTGTCTGCAGCATGGCTTGAGCATTTTCTGCCGCCTCTCCCTGTGGTCCTTCCATGGCTGCCTTGCAACGCGGAATCTTTTGGCGTTGCAATCTGTCATGAACTGCACTCGGCTTCTCACCTCTGAATGCAGGATTGGAGAAAACACCCGGTCTTCTACTGGTTCTGGATAATCCCAGATAGGGCCGACCCTTTCTAGTAGCCACGGTGCCGCTTGACAGAGAATGCCAAAGCAGACCTTACCCTCCAGAAGGAGTCCCAGAGGAAAAACCCCGAGAAATGGGGAAAAAAACCTCAAACAGGAACTCCTGAAAAAGAAGAAAAAAAGCAGGACTTGAAAACAGTAAAAAAGGCAAAAATTCTCCAAAAGCGAAAAACAGGAACAACGAACAGGAGTGAAGAGCACTACCAAAAGGAAGAGTTTGCAACACAAGGTAGAGCAAGACTGAGTGACTTATACACCAGAAAAGAGGAAGTGACATCACAGGAAATGAAAACGACACCACCTTGAATTGGAAAAAGCCCATAGAAAAGAATAGGAAAAAAGATGTAGTATATAAGAAAAGGGCATGCTGGGAAATGAAAACATGAAGAAGAAACATGGACACCAGCAGGAATACTAAGGAAATGCAGTACACAGAAAGCAAGAAAAAGAAAAGAAAAAAGACCACCACCGACAGAAGAGAAGAGAATGCATTAAAGTTGGTAAGGGCGATGCGACTGGGAGCGCAAAACACGCTTACCGGAACACGTCGCCAACGCGGCAAGAAAACGCAGGGGGCGGCGCTCCGACAAGCGGTAGCGCGATCCGACCACGGTCGGAAAAAGAGACGCCGCAACGAAGTGTGGCGTTAGAATGAGAGCATACTACCACTCACCTTATAAGGATTCGCTTGGACATCAGGCTGCAGGCAGACTTAACACAGTGTCCTCAATACCAAATCTGGTAGCAAAGTATGTGACATTGAAAACATCCATCACAAAATTACCACACTTTTAGATCCATAATAACCGTGAGTGGTGGGTACAATGGATGGCCGAATCTCAGCTAAGTAGCTTTGGTGTAACTGCCAATGTAACAGCTTAGTTGGGATATGGTTGCAGCATGGGACACAAATGCTAATACAAAAGAGACACTGTTCACTCATGCAAAGGCCCGGATCTACAAGCATTTGACACATACTGTAAAGGGTTACCTAAATATTTATTAAACAGTAAAAACAGAAGATAAAAGCAGGGGAAACACCTTACCTAACCTAAACTACTCTAACTACACATTACCCACAACTGTCCCTAACTAACCTAAGGCTAAACTTACTTATCAAATTTAATGAAACGATCTAAACATCAACCCACCACCCCCCTTATAAGACGGGACACATGGAGGACAACATATATATTTTTTTATATATATATATATATATATATATATATTTTTTTTAGACCAAAACCCAACATCGCCAACACATGATAAAAAACAGTTGTAAAAAGTATGATACCCTCACCCCCCACCTACTACTACTAACTAAACCAACAGCCTATACTAACCTAACACCAAACCCCCTAAACCCACTAATTTAAAGAACCAGGAAAGAGGAGGTAGGGGAGGGAATCATGGCTGAGTATAAGCCTACAAGTTGGCCCTCCGCAGGGTCTTTTTGATGGCACGCACCCTCTGATTCACTTGTGCCACCTCCTGCTGCAGCCTGGTCATTTTACGCAATACACGGTCCAAGTTCCGTTGCATCTGGGTAAAAGCTGCAGGGTCTATGACTGCCGCAGGGGTGGTCTGGGTGCCAGTGGAGGAAGTATGGGCCCTTGTCGGTGGCATGTCTGTAGGAGAAGGTGAAGGTGGTGCTGTGACAGGTCCTGGAGCTGTGGATGTTGATGGTCCAGCAAAGGTCCCTGCTAATGTTGGTGCCACCTGGGTGGTAGTGGTGGTGCTGGTGGTGGTGGCTGTGGTGGACACGGAAGGGCCCTCTTGGGCAAATGCCCTCCATACTCTGGAGGCTCTTTCATGGCGATAACACCTTGCCATGTTGCGGAACCCAAACTCCACATCCAGAATGTGGCGGTAACGCATTGCCTGGCGCTGAAACTCTCGAATCTGGATGGGAGTCATATTGGCAGCTGTTAGGCCAAATAGAAAACCAAACATTAGGTACTTCATTGTGTGAAATGGCTCAAGAAGTAAATCAGACAATATATCTAATGTACCTGAAACAGCCCATATCATCATTCAGATCACTGATTGTCCCTGTGGCAGTACATGCCAAGCCAGCCTACACATGTCCTATCATCAAACAGCACATCAAAACCCTAAAAGATGGATAACAACTGGATTGACTTTGGCATAATTGTTCAGCCATTTGTCAGGTAACAATCATGCTGCAAATCCTCCACCACTGACAGGCCAACAAATTACTATGTTCTTGATGACAATCTAGAACTACAAGATCTGCGAGTTGTAAATGGAATTGCCAGGATAGAATGCAGTTGCTAATCATGAGTGGGTATCCTAGGTTTGGACAAGTGATTCACAGTTTTACAATGTTTGTGTACTAAAATTGGATCAGTCCTAGCTACAATATTCGCAACCCTATGCCTGTGCCTTAGGGGGGGGTGGACAAACAACAAATTATTTCAAACAACAAGGACACCCAGGAAGCTTTGGAAAGCTGAACATGGGTTTGGCCAGCACACCACAGGTAAGGAGGAAGTCTGACTAGGATACACCCAAATCTTGGACAATCCCATCAACACTTATCTTTGGAAATGCAGACCATTGTCAACATCATTTCCTACCAATAACCCATGACTTACAACAAACAGATAGATGCAAGCACACCTCTGGCCATGAGCTGCATGCACACCTAGGCCATTGTACTCAAGTGCCACATACTCGTAGCACAAAATGTGGAGCTATATGCTTCTAGGAAGTGAAACATACATTCAAACATGTTCATTAGTGAATAGGGAAGCTAAAGTCTGTGGGTAAGACTTTGGCATCCCTATTCTGGGATATTCAGGGTCTGACTGGTTGACTAAACCACTAATATGGTCCACTGCTACATTTTCTGATTTCAAGTTTTATCCACATAACTCATCCCTATTCACATTGCCGTGCCTATAGGACTGACCTACAATCCCAAATTATGACAATACGATAAGGATTGGCCGACTCAAATATGGGGAAAAAATGATACCCCACTCAAGGAACAAAACCGATCATTGACCAGCGCATCACACCTTGGTTTGTGTCCAACACACAGGAGTCAATCACACATCATCAGCAAACACAAAACAGAACAGAAATATCAACACTTACTGGAGATGTCTGGGTCCGCAAATCGAGCCACCTCTCCAATAGTGTAGGGTGCAGGTCCACCTCTAAGGCATGGAAGGGAGAAATGTCCTCAATGTCTGTGCACTGTACAACACTTCCAAATACAAATACTATGTGTAATATTAACTCAGAAAGTCAAGCCTCTCAGACATGATGATACTGCATCCTACATACCACTGCAAACATGTGCAGAGCCGGGGACTCCAGTGAGTGAGACACACATATCTGCACACATGCAGTGGCCCTAACTATCATGTGGTGGCAAACATGCTCCTTCATTAGTTAGCAGACTAATTCATGGAGTGTATTCCCCTCATCATGTGTATCCATGAGAGACATGCAAAGCCACTTTCCGTGAGGACTGCAATACCAGTCACCCAAACATTGTGACTAAGACCAATTTAAGAGACACAGGTACAATGTACAGAGGGCCACGGACAGTTGTTAGCCCTCAATTTATATCTTTTTCTTCATTTGATGTGCCACAGCTATGGTAAGTTGCAACAACTATAGAGATATGAACCAGTGTGCATACCTTTTGCCATCCATCCCTAATTTAAATGTGGCACTACAAACTCAAAATATCAGTCTAAGATGTTACCTGAGGTCAGCTATAACTTGTTACGTATGTATCAGAATCCAGTTCAGACATGTATCCGAAAAAATTGAGGGACACATTATTTCTTGAAAATATCTGGATTTCCAACATATGTTTCCTGATACACTCACAGACCATGCATGAAACATATGTTAGAGCCACATTGGCATCATCAATTGATGTGAAGCCAGCACTAATTTACAGGCTCCTGTTGTGTTTTGAAATTTAGTCTAGCTGTTGCTTCAACAAATGACAGTAATGCGTAGGAAATATTGTATACCTCACAGGCAACTGTGGCCCATATTTATACATCTTTTGCACCGCATTTGTGCTGCTTTTTGACACAAAGGCGGAGCAAACTTACTAAATAAAATTGTATTTTGTAAGTTTGCGCCACTCTTGCTTCAAAACATGTCTCAATTGCGGTGCTAACAAAGTAGAAATATGGCCCTTTATGTTTACCTAGCATTCCACATGTTCAAAAACATTGCCTGCAGCATATGAACAAATCAGCTACTGTCACTACATAGCATTTAAACGTGCACATTACTCTCATTTGTACTCACCAACAGGGCCACCAATCACAATCCCCAGGTGGTCCAGCAGGTCCTGCTCCCTCGCAACAAGGTCAGCCCAGCGGTTCTTCAGCTTTTGGTCATTGTGCGTTGTGTTGTAGATTCTCTGGAGATGGTACAACACCTTTGCCCACCCGATCCTCCTTGCCTCGGTGTGATAGCCTTGTATCACCTGCCTCTATCATTAAGGGTAGAAAGTGGCACACCAGCCAAATAAACCCACCCAGCTCCTCCTCTCCCATTCTGCCAAGAAGAGGCCTACCCAACATGCTTGCACCAAAAAAAAGGGAATAAAGTGGTACAGAGGAGAATAGAGGGAAAGTAGGACAGGGAAATGCAAAATAACTAAGAACACAGCCCAACTATACCCAAATGACCACTACCCACAAAAGACTCCCAACACAACAAAGACAAATGTTGACACCACAAATGACCACAAAAACATAAGACCAAGACAGGATACCACGGACAGTTATGAAACACAAAAAGACAATTTAAAGACCACACTGGAGACAAATTCACAAAATGCACAGAGAAACAAGTCAAAACACAGCCACACAGTCAGGGAATATCACAGACTGCAAAGTGAAAGTGAAAGTACACCCACTGTACCAATTCTGTAAACAGGATATCCTATTACATCACTTCCTGCCTCAAATGCGGTGCGTTTTTATTGTTATGCGTCAAAATATTATGACGCTTACAGTTTGTGCGTCATTTTTTTGATGCACATGCTTAGAAATAACCCTGCATCCATATTTTGAAATATGTTTCATACTTAACCAATTTCAGGGGGTACAATGTGGGAATTACCGCTCAGGGCCAATGGATGTTTCATGGCAATGTGCATCATATTTCGACGCATATGCATCATTTTTTGACGCATGTGCATATTTTTTTTAACGCGTATGCATCCACATTTCTCTCTTTAACTGGGTTTGGGTCATTTCTCATTTGTAAGTGTACATGACAGTTGTGACAATACAGAGATAGGCTGATTGCACGCACATTGAGCATTACGGTGTATGGGCACATGTGACAGATCATACTACTTTGGACCATGATCCTCTTCTTGTTGTACTGTATTTGCACTCTTCACTGACGCAATAGATGGCCAAACTTGTGTGATACAATTAGGTATTACCCAGTTTGGGCATCTTTTGCATCAAGAGAGGATAGCAAGGCGACCCAACTCAATACAGTAACTCAATGCCTATGGGTCAATGTGTGTGATTTGGCTACTTCTATTGTTGTTGTCCCACTGTGTGACCATCACAAGATGCATTTTTGCAAATCTGCTTGTATGCATGTGGAGTCAATGTGTCCAACCCTCAGATGCTATTCAGTGTGGAAATGAGAGAGGACATGTGTTAGTCATACACGTAGCAACAACTGCTGTGTGCACTTCCTATGTTTTTTGGAACATAAGTACCACCAATGACAAAGCATGAATAGGATAGGTAGCAGACAGTTGTTCATGGCAATGTTTCAAAACTTAGCCATCACATGTCCTGGAATGTTGGATACTACTTCCTAGGCACTTGTTTGCTTATCCACCATGAGTCAGGCATGGGATAATGCTATGTGGGTACTGTGTTTGTGACACCGAGTCCCAAATATAATACACAATTGTAATGCCACACCACATGTCTCTCCTGTGGCAGTGGAGGACCAGCAGACCAAGGAGCACGTATCATTATTGGGGTCTATGTTGTCACAGTTACGTGCAGGTATAGTCATGAGTCTGTGGAGCCATTTCCTGTATCTACAAAGTATCCTTCGTAGATCAATAGAAGGAAAGCCAATGAGGAATTTATAACACACATGGGGATGGTCTAGCTCTGTCACTGCAGACGTGTTATGAGACTGTCAACAGGCAACCTTGGTGTGCTGACAAAAGTTAATGTCTCAGGATTCTTATACCAGCAGGTGTCCTTACAACATTTGTACACAGGTTGGCCTCTAAAATTCCCACTGCATCTGGGAACATCAGTGCCTCTGTGCTGATTAATCTCACAGCTATTCACCACACAAGCCCCATCAATATGTTGGGAGCAATGTGAATCAGCGTGTGGACTGTCAGGGTCCTAACATGTGTAGATATTTCATGCACATTATCTGACGTTGTTTGTTCCGCGAGGTCGGATTGGACTGGCAGGTTCATCCTGCTGAAGAAAATCTTCAGAAAAATGACTAAGTCCTAAGGTAAACTTTTGACCGAGGCCTCCCGCGGGCTGTAGTTGAGCCGGGCTCCATCGTGGTCGGCCTTAAACTTTGACTTTGCCCCGGTCGAGGTGTGACCAGATGACTAGATTGATGCTTTTTGTTCCTAGGCGCTAGAAAACAATAATTCTTTAAAAATTCATATCTCCGGTTCCTCTTATCCGATTTTATTTGTTTTGGTGTTATTTTAAAAATAAAAATATAATCTATTTTTATAAATTGATTTTGGATTTTTAAACTGTTTCCTGTGTTTTATTTAATTACTGTTTTGCGATATTTGAATGCTTTACGCTTTGTTTCCTAAGTTAAGCATTGTCACTCGTTGGCAAGCTACCAAGGGTTGAGCTAGGTTTAATTTACTGAGACCTAACTGGACCTAAGTGGAGGTTAGTGGCCTATTACTCAGTATAGGTACTTACCTGCCCTTACCAATTACCCATTTTCCAACACATACCATACTAAAGAGAGAAGCACACTGGATTAACATTGTGAGTCTGGGTGTGTGTAGAGGAGGGATTATCTGAGGACACATATTCCCATTCCAGGGACCTCTGAAAAAGGGTGGGCTGAGACAGGGAACATGGGTGTGGCTGGACTTAGGACACGGGCTGCCATGTGCAGGGAATGTCATGTCAGCAATGCTACTCATACCTGGGGCACTTGTGCTATCAATTTGCTGCTTATATGGAAATCTTGCCACACATAGTCCTTGCAAAGATAGGTGATGTAAGACTTACTGCTGTCAAGGGTCTGGTCATACCTTCTTGTCACCAATGCAATAGCACAGCCACTGCCTCATGTATGAGGCATTTTTTTCCCTTATTGACTGATGGTGTCTTAGTTGTGTGCCATATGCTGCGATGAACCATGTTGCCAACATGTATGTGTGAAATAGGTGTGGTCCTCTGCTATTGCCCTTCAAATGTGAAATGTACAGGATATATGTAATTCACAGTGTGTGTGTGGATGTGGCTGTACATTCATACGCATCAAAATAGATATGGATTTTTCTGTGTCCTAATCTGTATTTCAGCAATGCTCCATGAGGCTACACTCTGATTCTGATAATTAGAGATAATGGTATGCAAAAATGATTATCCAGACCATGATATAGTGAATAGTATAGGTGTTTATTGACATATGGTAAGACAGTGGTGATGGATGAGTAGAGTTAAAAGAAATTTTGGACAATATGTTGTCTCCGACGCAATCCTTAAGCTGTGTTTGGATGGTCCCCCTCATGTTGATGAACAGCATCCTCCTTTTACTCCTCTTCAGGCATTTGTGGGTCAGGTTCATATAGGGGAATGTTCCTTCTTACACATATGTTGTGCAGGATGGCACAGGTCAAAATTATTTTGCACACCATTTCTGGTGAGTATAGGAGGCTGCCTCCGGTGATGTCGAGGCACCTGAATCTTGACTTCAGGATGCCAAAGGTCCTCTCGACTATGGTGCGTGTCCTCCTATGTGCCTCATTATAGGCACACTCTGCTGCAGTGCTTGGGTTTGCAAATGGGGTCATGATCCATGGCTGGATCCCATACCCCTGATCAGCTGAAAGAGAAAATGAGTGAGAACATATTGATGTATCTTGCACCATAAATATCAATTAGCATGGTAGTTGTTCTCTTATGTTGTCTGTGACTCATCGGTGTTTGTGTTATTGTGTGGAATTCTAGGCTTCAAGGATGTACCATCAGCACTGGGTTGTTTCCTTATCTGAACGGGTGTTTGGCTGTTGACCGGACGACAGCAGTATTTTTGCTGAGTTGCAGTACAGTGTGTACTCCCTTGCATTGTGTCATGTGAAATAGGTGTCCTTGTGTCTTAACTGGGGGTGACATGATACTTCCTTACACAGAATCAATTCCACAGTGGTGGTAACACGGTTGCATCTATATACCCTGGACATCCCATCCAATTTCACATATGCAATGGAATTATTTAACCATCAGTGAGACCCTTAGATTTGGCAAGGTGACAATGTGCAACACATCTCCGTACGTTGTCAGCACTGACGTGTTAATTGACTATGCACTAATTTCACATGTGTGACAAGTTCACTGCAGACCTATTTCTCTGCCCTTGCCAAGTCGACTCAGGTTGCAATGTGTACCTATACTACTGAACATGTTCTAGTTCAGATGGCTAACTTGGTTGTGAGGTTGTCGTTTTGAGTTTCAGAAGGTCTGTATGCCTGTACATCTGTTATGTGTGTGTTAATTTGTCGCAATCGTATGTGTAGGAATGTGCACTTTCAATATTGTCCCATCAAGATGTGTTCTTTGCACAGTCCACTTGCTTATTGGTGGTGGGCAATGTGAGAGCAGGAGTGATGTGAGATATTGGTACAGCCTCAATGATTGCATGTGACCTTCATTGTAGTCATCATCATGCTATGTGTGTCATGGTGTTTGACCTGCAGCAAAAAACATTACACACCCCTTACACAGTACGTATTGGTTGGAAGGGTGTTTGATTGAGTGTTATTAATGTGATATTGAAAGATTAATCTTCCAAATTGTACTGCCAGTTGGGGCCATGTCTTTGTCATTGTGTTGTTTTAAATTGTCCCCTTGTGTCTGTGGAGTGGCATCTGTTCTTATTTGGATCTGTCATTTGTCCCTAGGTCTGTATCCCATTGGGTGAGGATATCAAACATACCTAGCGGTGTCACTATCTCATTGTCTTCCTGTCCACGTGTCGATGTCGTGGTGTATGTGTTGTGTGTCCTAGAGGGTTGCTGTGCAGTGTGTAAGTAGGTTTCTGTACTTCCCAACAAGTAGGCCATTTCCATATCGTCCATCCTGGAAATGTTGATTGACAGAAGATGAATGAATCATGTACACTCCCAGGATACTTTGCCACGATGTTGGTGATCAAACCCCGGTGATCGACAATGGCCTGCACATTGATGGAGTGTGTGTGCTTCCTGTTGCGGTGTAGATGTTCGGTTGCAGCAGGTGGCACAAGGCATACATGTGTGCAGTCAACGGAACCAACGATGTGTGTGAAGCCATTGATTTGATAGAAGCCCTGTTTGGTCTCCTGCTGCGTCTGCTGTGTGTTGGGGAAGCTGATGTCGCAGGGTGTGAGGGAGATTATAGCATTCAGTACCTTGGGTAGGAAGGCGGAGAATGATGGCTGTGAGATCCCAGCAACCAGGGCACCAGTGGTATGAAATGAGCCACTTGCCAACATGTGGAGTACAGCTAGCAGCTTGGTTTCTGGTGGAATGGTGCAGGGTGTCTGCAAGCTGGGTGCCAAGTGTGGCTCAATGTTGCTCAGCAGCTGCTAAATGCCTTGCCAGTTGAGACTGTACCTCTGAATGATGTCTTGTTGGCGGAGCCCCAGAAGGGTTGTCCTGGTGCGGAATATCCTCTCCTGCCTTCTGCGTTGCCTTTGGGGACCCTGCTGGTGTTGTGGAAGCTGCTGTTGTTGGTCCTGTGCTCTGCGTCTGCGTGTATGCTGGATGGAAAGCACCTCCATGTCTTCCTTTTGGAGCTCTGCTGTTGCTTGTGTGTGTTTGAATTAAGTACAGGTGTGTTTGCCCCATTTTACTGCCTACCCTGACCCAGGCGTTATTTTTTTACGCAAATCGGGCTGTGGGCCATTTTCCGACTCCGACTCCCGGCCGTGCATAATTTTTGCGCGGTAGCATAAATAGGCCGCACAGGAGTTTAAGTCATTTTTTGGACGGGAACGCCTACCTTGCATGTCATTAACGCAAGGCGGTTTCCCGCATCCAGAAAATGATGCACACAGCGGAATTCTTTCGTTTGCAGGTTTGGGCGTCAAAGTTTAAATATGGTGCACGGTGTGCACCGATGGTGCGTCACAGTTTTGACGCACATTCGGCGCAAACAGAGTATAAACATGCCCCTAACTTAACAAGTTCACTTCAATCCATAGTACTTCTCCTACCTTAATAGATGAAGTGTGGGGGTTTTCTTCTTACTGCAGGGTTTTGCCAAGATGGCATCTTCAGGGGGTGGTAGGTAGGTATTAGTAGTAGCAGGCTAGCATGCTAACAGGGAAGACAGAACTTGACAGAAAGTGCCACTCTCACCTATGCAAAGTACAACTACAGGATTAATCAAAGGGTTATCGATCACTGTCAACTTTGTTTTGGTGTTTTTGATTTTTAATTTGCACTGCTGTCTTTTAGTGCAGCATGTTATTTTTAATCTGCTAAAAGAAGTGTGTGTCATTTACTTAGACCCTAGCTCTATTGCCCTCTGCAACTATTATTGACCACCTGGGGATGATTGCTCTCACCTATTTTGCCCAGTACACACTGACAACATCTTCTTCCGTAGGAGTAAAATACTAACTTAACAAGTTCACTTCAATCCATAGTACTTCTCCTACCTGAATAGATGAAGTGTGGGAGTTTTCTTCTTACTGAAGGGTTTTGCCAAGATGGCATCTTCAGGGGGTGGTAGGTAGGTAGTAGTAGTAGCAGGCTAGCATGCTAACAGGGAAGACAGAACTTGACAGAAAGTGCCATTCCCACCTATGCAAACTCCAACTACAGGATTAATCAAAGGGTTATCGATCACTGTCAACTTGATTGAAAGAAAATAGAGAGTTAGTGGGTCATCATCGGATATCATAACTGTAGGAAGACTGAGACAGACTACCACAATGACAGTATTATCAGACAGCAAAGAAGAAGACCTGATATGGTAATAAAATATAGGAATATCATTTTCTTCTGTGCAATGGTGGGGAGCTATAGTATAAAAAAACTAAACTTAGGAAATGAGATCATGGAATCAGAGTCAAGAGTGTTTGGAACAGGTCAATCATTTATGGAAAACACACACTAGGCATGAATGAAGATGTTTATGAGGCCGGTGTCGAATGTTACTCAGGTAATAGAAGGTCATTCAGTAGGTTGGTGTTGCTTACTTGCTTTCACCACATCCGCCCGAGCAAGTGTGATTCATTTATGGTGTAAAATTAGGTCACACCTCAATAAATCACACAACCTGGGTGAAGAGGAGGTCAATGAATGGATGGGAGAGGGGATTTGGGTACAGGTGTGAGAAAGACAAACACTACACAAACAAAACCACAACAGTATTCGTTGGGCTGCAGAGTAGCACACCATCAATCTATTGCAGAAGGAAACAAAGGGGTAAGTAAGAAAGTATGACACAGTTCAGTAAATTCATTGGAAACAGGGCTTCTGCCCCAGAGAGACCCCAGATAGCATATCCTAGGTGTTGTGTCTTCTCATTTTGAAATATGGAAGACTGAATGTAACCCACCCAGTTCTAAACATTATGATTGTTAAAAAGAAAATGATACTGTATTGCCAAATTGGGTGATCCATCTCCATTCTTCCTGGCATGTCAGTCACTCTGGTGCCTGTCTGAACCTGTCCGGTCGGTAAACTGGAGCCCTGAGCTTTGCAAGTTTAGTTTTTGCTGGAGAGGACTGGGAGAAGGCCTGTGTATTGCAGAAAACAGTAGCTGTATTATAGAGTAAAGAGAAGGACAAAAGAAAGCAAGGTAAGCTTCATGAGGAGTCAGGAGGACTCAGGAGTGTACCAAGAAGACTCAGAGGCAGAGCAATGACACAAGAAGAGTTTCATGTTTGAGCTAGCAATGCAGCAACCACATACTCAGCAGCATTTCCAAGTCAGTGCACTTCTCTCCAGTTCACAGGGTTGAGTGAGTACTAGGCCTCAGAGTCTTCACCATCATCATGGGTTCTCTTTGAAGTAAAAAATGTCCTACTTTCTAGCTGTTGAGGTAGTCCTACCCTGAGTCCACCATCCTCCTCCTCCAGATTCAGAGTAACTCTGCCCCAGTCCCAAACCGAGCAAGGTAGACTTCTGAAGTGCACTACTGTTGAAAAACAAAGAGAGAAACTGAACTGGAGTACTTTTGTGTAGATTTTTGTTTTGTAAGTAAAGTGGCTGGTTTGTTTCAAGGAACCAGAAAAAGGAGTAGACCCTGGAAGTAAATTTCAATACTTTTGAAAGGCCATTCACTTTCAGGAAAAATTATCACACCATCGGTCCCAAACATAGCAAATCATCAGAAACACGTTTATAGTTTTGTTCAACTCACTCCCTCACTGTCAGCTACCACGTACATCAGTTATCACTCACACATTTAGAATCACAGTCAATCAATATATCACCGCTCATTGGTGCAATAGTTACTTAGTTACCGCTTCCAGTGCAAGCAGTGGTTGAACAAAATACCTGCTTTTTGATGGAATTCCCACATTGGCATTAGACATTGGAACTGCCAATCTTTTAATCAATGATCTTCTAGAACAGCCCTCCTGGCAATGTATGGGATAGGCAATGGCATGTGAGGGAGGCAAGCAGCATCTCCAACGTCCTGAAGGGTAGTTGGGGGCTTCTTCACTACACATGGGCCGAAGTCCAATTCAGGCTTATATATGACTATAAAATCAATGGTTGGGCGGCATAAATCTGACACAAACATAATGTTGCACTACCATGTTTTTAAAAAACAAAGAAAGAGAAAAAGAAGCTGAATGAGAAATAATGAAAAATTCTGTTGTGGCACTGGCATACTCAATCCAGAAAATAGAGTTTGTCCTCAAACTCTGGTGGTTTACCCAGAAGTTGGTCAGCTAACACGCTTGATTCGGACCAATCATCCTCTTCCTCCTCCTGTGGTGTTTCAGGAATAGTGTAATCGGGTGGAATGAAATGTTGGTTCATTTTGATCATAGTCAATCACTCCACATTTTGAGGAGAGAGACTTGTCCTTCTAACTGTAACAACTGCACCAGCTGAACTGAACACACGTTCAGCAGACACACTGGCTACAGCACAAGCCAGAATCTTTATTGTTAGCCTGCTGAGCTCTGGCCATTGGCGCATCTTCCCATACCAATACACCAATGGGTTTTGATCCACATATACCTCTTTCAGGTCATCCAGATACTCTTGGAACATCCTCTGAATGGTCATTCATGCTCCCACCTGCTCACCCACGTTTTCCTTTGACTCTGTACCAGAGCTAAGACCTGCCACTTGAAACCAAGGCAATGTAGAGTTGGGTTTGATTCTTCTGTTGCTGTTGTCGCCAGTTTTCTTGTTGGTGGGGTTGGCGGATGTGAGACAAGACTGCCCTCTCTGGAAGTTTAAGATGGCACCCAAGAACTGCAGAGTGGATCTCTATGTTCCAGCAGCTTTTCTTGCAATTCTCCTGCTTGCTCAACAATCCACCTCTTGTATTGTGAAACATCCCCTTCAGAAAAGTTAATGATATTGGGAAGAATTCTTTTATAGCATGGATCAAGTTGGTTGGCACAGATGTACTCTTTGGATGAGATGATGTCATTTTGCAACCTTGCCTTAAAAGTCAAGTGATAGCTTAGGCTAGTAACCAAGGCATACACTTCTGGGTTTTCGTTCACACCTCCGAATGTGAACCTTTCAGATACCTTCTTTAGCTGCTCTTGTAGCAGATGCAATAACGGGATAGCTTGGTCCATTGTACTGTCCTCCTTTCTATTTTCCCGTGTGAAAACCTCAAAAGAGAGCAGCATCTCTGTGAGGCATTTGACTAGGCCCCATTTGTCCACACCCATGGTCATAGCTAGCCCAATTGCATCAGCTCCTCTTTCAATGACATAGTCATTGACCTGTTTGTTTTGCTCAAACAGACGTTGCAACATATAATAGGTTGAGTTCCAATGTGTTGCCACCACCTGTATCAGGGCTTTAATAGGTACTCTGTTATGATGCTTGTTTCAGGGCTTTAAAAGAATGTCTGAAATGAGTGCAGATGCATCTGCAGGTGGTCAGTATGTTGCTGACTATGTCTATTTTTTAAAGAAAGTCTTGCACAACCAGGTTGATGCAGTGCGCCTTGATAAAGAACCCTGAAATAGCCATCATCTGCCATGGCCTTGATTATGTTACTGCTGTTGTCTGTGGCAACAAATCCAACTCGAATACCTCTGGGTCACATCCATTCAGACACCTTGATATTAAATTCCTCCAAGATGTTTTCAACAGTGTGTGACTTCTCCATGATGAAGATGGCTACTGTAGCATGCCCCCGAATGCTCTTAAAAATTTCTTCAGGGGCAAGACCTGTAGATAGTTTTTGCTTTAGCCCAGAAAAGAGATCCAGTGTGCAGAGATGCACATGTAATCAGTCACCTGACAACTGATCCACATGTTTGTCGTATGGTGGATAGTGTGAACAACACTTTGGTGCAAAGCTTGTCCAACCAAATGCAGCACATCATGATGCAGTGCTGGAACAGCAACTCTGGCAAAATTGGTTCGGCTTGGAACCTTCCATTTTGGGCAGAGGGCTGCCACAAACTCTAAGAATCCCACTCCTTCCACAAAAGAAAAATGGAGGATGTGCAGTGCTAACATGTTTGCCAGCTTGCCATTGTACAAACGTGCCATTGGGTGGCTGTGGTCGTAAGGCCCCTCCTACCTAAATATTCCCATTATGTGTAGCCTGGATTTTCTTCTTTTGTGGGGCCACTGACGCAGGTGACTTTTCAGATGTAGGTGATGGTAGACTCAATGCATGTCCTGGTGCTCAGTCATCGTATGCTATGGTGTCTCCATTTGACTCTGAGTCTTCCTTTGCCATTGTGAGGTTGCTGAGGCGGGTGATTCTGGCACACTGCTGGAGGCAGGGATGCTTTGCATGAGGATGATTTCATCCTTTACTTCCTCACCTTCCACTGTGATTTGACCAGTTATAGCTGATGTTTCCTGACTCTCCTCATTTTCACCACCTCATCCACATTGAGCTGCTTGTTTAAGGTGCTACTCTCACCGGATTGTGTGATGTTTTTTCATATGGGTTGTCTGGCCTTCAGTTCCATAATGTGAACCAGGCTTACCTGGACGAACACTAATTAAAAATAAATATGTAAAAAATGAAATAGAAAAAAAATAAAAATGGAAACAAGGGACACTAGCGGCATGGACAAAATGGCTGCCAGCCATCCATATGGTCAAACAACAACAACAAGGAGCAAGTAGGCATGGCAAACAAAGAACACATGCAAGCCTACAGCAAAGGGACATTGGCTGCAAACACAACATTGCTGCCAGCCATGTGTTCAAACAACAACAAGGAGCAAAGAGGCATGACAAAAAGAACACATTCAAACCTATGGCAAAGGACACTGGCTGTATGGACAAAATGGCAGCCAGTCAGATGGTCAAACAACAAGGAGCAAGGAGGAAACATGGAGAACAAAGAACACGTGCAAGCCTATGGCAAGGGAGACTGGCGGCATGGACACAATGGCTGCCAGCCAGTCACATGGTGAAACAACAACAACGAAGAGCAAGGGGGCATGGCAAACAAAGAACACATGCAAGCCTATGGCAAAGAGACACTGGGTGTATGCATAAAATGGCTGCCAGCCACATAGTCAAACAACAAGGAGCAAGGAGGCATGGCAAACAAAGAACACATGCAAACCTCTGGCACAGGGACACTGACTGCATGCACAAAATGGCTGCCAGCCACATGGTCAACCAACAACAAGGAGCAAGGAGGCATGGCAAACAAAGAACACATGCAAGCCTGTGGCAAAGGACACTGGCTGGATGGACTAATTGGCTGCCAGACAAAGGGTCAAACAACAACAAGGAGAAAGGAGGAAGCATGGAGAACAAAGAACACATGCAAGCCTATGGCAAGGGACACTGGCTGCATGGACAAAATGGCTGCCAGCCAGCAACATGGTCAAACAACAACAACAAGGAGCCAGGGGGCATGGCAAGCAAAGAACACATGCAAGCCTATGGCAAAGGGACACTGGCTGCATGCACAAAATGGCTCCAGACTCATGGTCAAACAACAACAACAAGGAGGAATCAGGCATGGCAAACAAATGTTTGCTTATAGCAAAGGACACTGGCTAGGTGGACAAAATGGCAGCCAGCCAGCCACATGGCCAAACCATATCCTCCTATGCCTTCAAAAATTACTAGCCCACAATATATAAACTTTTTGCAAAAAATTGAAACGCAAACAATGGCCAAAATTTTAAATTTAAATGAATCTAATGCCATCCCTGCTCTAAACAAAGTTTTAAAAACATATGGCACTGAAACATTTATTTCATGCACTGATGACTACTAGTACTGGCCTGGGATGGCTGGCTTAATGGCCCTCTGGAAATGTAGGACACATGCTAAATTAATATTGCAAATGGAAACATGTAGAAAATGTACTGAGCTGTGCAGCAATTTTCCTTTACAAAAGGTGAAAAATCAATGAAATGCAAAATAAATAATAACCAGACCCGTACTTAAATTCCAGGACACCCACCACCACTATACAGTTTTAAATCAAATGAAAGTACAACACAATAATGGTGCATGCCCAAGCAATCAAACAACAACCCCCTTATTCAATATACTTTTAGAACTTACTTGTGTGATTATTTCATAAAAACAAAGGCCCTCATTACAAAATTGGCTGTAAAAGCCGCTTACCGCCGTGCAGAAGACCGCCAACACACCGCCGCGGCTGCGAAAAACCACCACAGCTATTATGACCCACAGCACGGAATCTGCCAAAATTCAGACACCCACACAAGTCCGCCACACCAAAGGTCTGTGATAAACTGGTGAAAACAAATCCTCCACCATCACGTCAACAGAAATACGCCCACACTATAACGACCCACGAATCCACGTGGCGGTCTTTCAACCGCGGTATTCCATTGGAGGTACACACCGCCGCACTCAAAATACACACACATCTCCAAAACACAGCCACATTGGACAATTCCAAATACACACACCTGATACACATACACACACCACTCCCACACATCCAATACAATATAAAACACACACCCACAAACCCCTACAACCAAATTTCACGAACGAAGGCCAGAGAGAGACACCACCATCAACAATACTAGCATCCACAGGCACACAACACCATCACCCACAGAACTTCCACGCACCTCACACTACACACCACTACATATCAGCTAACTTATCACCCACACACCACCCCACACATCACCTACACCACCCCATGGCACGGCAAAGACACCTCAGGTTCTCGGAGGAGAAGCTCAGGGTCATGGTGGAGGAAATCGTCTGGGTAGAACCACAGCTATTCGGATCACAGGTGCAGCACACCTCAATTGCAAGGAAGATGGAGCTATGACGAAGAATAGTGGACAGGGTCAACGCAGTGGGACAGCACCCAAGAAATCGGGAGGACATCAGGAAGAGGTGGAACGACCTACGGGGGAAGGTGCATTCCGTGGTCTCAAGACACCACCTGGCGGTTCAGCAGACTGGCGGCAGACCCCCACCTCCTCCCCCACAACTAACAACATGGGAGGAGCAGGTCTTGCCGATTCTGCATCCTGAGGGCCTCGCAGGAGTAGGTGGAGGAATGGACTCTGGTAAGTCAAATCTTAACTATTACATCCCCCACCCTACCTGCATGCCAGCACATATCCCCACCCTCACCCTCACCCCATCACTCTAACTCCACACAAATGTCCCAATATCACAACCCACCCATCCCAACACCAAGCCCTGCATGCAACAACAACGCATGGACACACATCACTGAAACATGGCCACTGCACATACCCATACACCCCCCTAAACCATCATCACACAAAGTCCCACACAGGAATGCAAGCACTGGGGTACACGGTCACACACCCATTGCACACCATGGCACACACAGATGTAATAAACATCCTTTTATACCCCTGCAGGACCCCTACCCAACGTCACCAGACAGGAGGGTCCACACATGTCCACACCACCAACAGAAGAGGCCCACAGTGCCGCTCCTGCCTGCCTTTGCCGCCTCCTGCCTGCAGATTCCTTCGCTCGCTCGCTGCTCCTGGGATTTCCCGCCGCTGCCTCCCTGCGGCCCCGCCCCCCTGTGATTCCATTCGCCGGACCGCTCCCGCCACCCAGCTGCTCCTCCCTCCCGGCTCCTTACTTATGACGCCCCCAGAGCGACCGCGCAGCGGACGCGCGCAGCGGGAGCTCCGACTGAGCGCCGAAGGTGCGCCAAAGGTAAGCCCGTCTGCGCCCGTCCGTGCCTGGACCGCGCCCAGCGCCAGACCCCCTGGTCCTCGCCCTCGCCAGCACACCCTGCACAGCTACGATGCAAGAACCCTCCACGCACTCAACGCCGGCCGAAACACCGCCTGCTACCGAGCCACCCCGAGACGCACCCACGGACCCTTCACCTGCCTGACCTGCCGCTTCACCAGCCTACGACCCCACACTGCACCTACTAAACCGAGCCCCAGCAACAAACACCTGATGTGCATCCTGCTCAACACCCGCTCCGTTCACAGGCATGCCGTCGAACTCTGGAACCTCCTCGACTCGACAGCACCAGACATCGCCTTCCTGACAGAAACCTGGATGAACGCCTCCTCAGCACCCGACGTCGCCATCGCCGTCCCAGAAGGCTACAAAATCACCAGGAGGGACCGCGTCAACCAGACAGGAGGAGGCATCGCCATCATCCACAAGAACACCATCCGCATCACGACCAACTCTGATGACACCTTCACCTCCGCCGAACACCTCCACTTCCAGATACACACCAACCCCAAGACCACGCTCAGAGGCACCCTCATCTACAGACCACCGGGACCACGCACACAGTTCAGCGAAGACATCACAGACTTCGTCAGCCCCCACGCCATCAATTCCACCGACTACATCCTCCTGGGGGACCTCAACTTCCACCTGGAGGACGACAAGGACCGCAACACCACTGCTCTACTGGACAACCTGGCCAACCTCGGACTCAAGCAACTGGTAACCACCCCTACACACCACGCCGGCCACACGCTTGACCCAGTCTTCTCATCCAGCAAATATGTCACCTTCAGCCACTCCACCAATCTCCAGTGGACTGACCACAGCTGCGTCCACTTCAGCTTCAGTAAAACGACGACCCACCACCACCCTCAACAAACCCCCCGCAGGAGCTGGAACAAGATCACCGGCGACCAGCTCACCACCTTCCTCAGCCAGAACCCCCCCACCAGCTCAACGGACCCCAACGAAGCCGCCAACAACCTCACACAGTGGATCACCAACTGCGCAGACGCCCTCGCACCACTGAAGAAGAACCCCCCCAGCAGACGCAGCAGCAAAAAAGCCTCCTGGTTCACCGACGAGCTCATCACCTCCAAGAAGAACTGCCGCTCCCTGGAGAACACCTGGCGCACCAACCAGACCACAGACAACATGACGGCCCTCAAACACGCCACGCGCAAACACCACCAACTGATCCGCGCCACAAAGAAGACAGCCTTCAAGGAACGACTGGACAACAACACCCACAACAGCAAGGAACTCTTCAGCATCGTCAAAGAGCTCTCCAACCCCGACGCCGGAAACAATGACATCACTCCCTCGCAAGACCTCTGCGACTCCCTCGCAGCCTTCTTCCACGACAAGATCGCCAACATTCACAACAGCTTCGGCCCACCAACCACAAACCCCACCACCGAACCGATGCCCCCCACCGCCACCCTCCGCACCTGGACCCCAGTCAGCACCGAAGACACAACACGCACAATGAACACCATCCACTCCGGATCCCCTACGGACCCCTGCCCACACCACATCTTCAACACGGCTGACCACATCATCGCACCCCACCTCCGTGACATCGTCAACGCCTCCTTCAACACCGCCACCTTCCCGGAGTGCTGGAAACACGCCGAGATCAGTGCCCTGCTGAAGAAACCAACTGCAGACCCCTCCGACCTCAAGAACTACCGCCCCATCTCGCTCCTCCCGTTTCCTGCCAAAGTCATCGAGAAGACCGTCAACAGACAGCTAGCTGCCTTCCTCGAGACCAACGGATCCCTCGACCACTCGCAATCCGGCTTCCGAGCCAACCACAGCACGGAGACCGCCCTCATCGCAGCCACAGACGACATCAGATCCCTAATGGACAATGGGGAAACTGCGGCCCTCATCCTCCTGGACCTCTCCGCAGCGTTCGACACTGTCTGCCACCGCACCCTGGTACAGCGCCTGAACAACACCGGCATCCAGGGGAAGGCCCTGGAGTGGATCGCCTCATTCCTCGCCGGAAGAACCCAGAGAGTCCGCCTCCCCCCGTTCCGGTCAGCGGCCACCGAAGTCATCTGCGGAGTTCCACAAGGGTCATCGCTCAGCCCCACCCTCTTCAACGTCTATATGAGCCCCCTCGCAACCATCGCACGTCAACACAACCTCAAGATCATCACCTACGCCGACGACACCCAGCTGATCCTCTCCCTCACCAGCGACCCGGACGCCGCCAGAGCCAGCCTACACGAAGGGATGAAAGACGTCGCCGAATGGATGAAGAACAGCCGCCTGAAACTGAACTCAGACAAGACGGAGGTCCTCATCCTGGGATCATCACCATCCGCCTGGGACGACTCCTGGTGGCCCCCCGACCTGGGAGCCACCCCCAAGCCAACGGACCACGCTCGCAACCTAGGCTTCATCCTGGACTCCTCCCTCTCGATGACCAGACAAGTCAACGCCGTCTCATCTTCATGCTTCAACACCCTGCGCATGCTTCGAAAGATCTTCCGGTGGATCCCCACCGAGACCAGGAAGACGGTCACCCAGGCCCTCGTCACCAGTCGACTGGACTACGGGAACGCCCTCTACGCCGGCACCGCCGCCAAACTCCAGAAGAAACTCCAACGGATCCAGAACGCCTCAGCACGACTCATCCTGGACATCCCCCGACACAGCCACATCTCCGAACACCTGAGAGACCTGCACTGGCTCCCCGTCAACAAAAGAATCACGTTCCGACTCCTCACCCACGCACACAAGGCCCTCCACGACCTGGGCCCCAAGTTCCTCAACAGCCGCCTGACCTTCCACAAGCCCACCCGCCAGCTCCGCTCCGCCAGCCTCGCTCTCGCCACCGTCCCCCGCATCCGCAGAGCCACCGCCGGAGGAAGATCCTTCTCCTACCTGGCAGCCAAGACATGGAACTCCCTCCCCATCCACCTCCGGACAACGCAAGACCATCTCGCCTTCAGGAAGCAACTCAAGACCTGGCTGTTCGAGCAGTAGCGTTTCCCCCCCCCCCCAGCGCCTTGAGACCCTCCGGGTGAGCAGTGCGCTATACAAATGCCTTTGATTGATTGATTGATTGATGTCAGCACCTCTGTCCAACTGGATCTAGATGACCAGCTGGCCCATCGGGGACCTCTGGACAGTCGGTTCCCCACACCCAGTCACAGGCCACCACAGAGTTACCCCCCTCTGGAAACCCCAGCAGAGCACCCACCCAGCGGGCCCATGCCTCCGTCCCCAGGACACGCCAATCAGCAGTGTGTCCACCACTACAGGGAACCCTGGCTAACCCACCACCCCAACAACAACAGGGACCTGGGGGCAGTGATAGTGGGCACACGGTCCAGGGGACGGAGGCCAAGGGAACACAGAGGGACTGGGAGGGCTGCTGTGCGACAGGGGGTGGACAGGCCGAGGGAACCCACTCTCCACGAGGTCCTCTCCTCCATCATGGGAGCCTACCACCACTCCCAGGAGACGATGGCAACGGTACTGGCCAAGTTTCAGGGGACCCAGCGCATGCAGGAGGAACAGTATTTGGGCTTCAGGGAGGAACTCAGAACCATCAATTCCACCCCGGGCACCATCGTAGGGGTGCTGAAGGAAGTCCTCAACACCAGGAGGGACACTGTGGCACAACAAGGGGCCCCTGACACTAGCATGGACGATGAACTGCCCACCACATCTGCCGGCGCTAGTGGACAGGAGGCACCGCCACAGGACCACCACACCAGCACCCCACCCCCTGCAGAGGGAGAACCACCTCGCAAACGGTCCCTGAGATCCAGGAACAAGACAGAAAATGATGCCAAGACCCCCTCCAAGAATGAGACCACCCTGACCTCTGCCATGGACATTCCTCCGCCATCACCCCTCACCATTTTACAACCCCCTCCAATATTGAGCACTTAAATAAACACCCTTAAAGCACAAAACAATCTGGAGTCAATCTGTGATTTCGGAATACTGTATTAGCAATAACTGTTGCAAAAAGCTCTTTCATTTGTAATGTCAACATACCTATGTCACATAGCTCTAGTCCATGAGGAATCAAAGCAGATGACACACTGTGGGACCCAGATCTGTGAAATCGTAAGGGAAAGTGACAACTCAGCGACCATACACTGGGTGAAAACGACAGACAGTAAAGAGGCGGTAGTGTTTAAGAACATTTAGTAGGCAGCTCTGTATTCTTAACTGTGTTTCACTGGAAATATTGCTGGATTACTGAGTCCCTGTTGTCAATGTCTTCTTCCTCTGCTTCCTCGTCTTCACTGTCCACAGGCTCCACAGCTGCAACAACACCGCCATCTGGACCATCCTCCTGCAGAAGAGGCACCTGTTGTCGCAAAGCCAAGTTGTGAAGCATACAGCAGGCCACGAGGATCTGGCACACCTTCTTTGGTGAGTAGAATAGGGATCTACCTGTCATATGGAGGCACTGGAACCTGGCCTTCAGGAGGCCGAAGGTCCGCTCGATAACCTTCCTAGTTCGCCCATGGGCTTCATTGTAGTGTTTCTCTGCCCTTGTCCTGGGATTCCTCACTGGGGTCAGTAGCCATGACAGGTTGGGGTAACCAGAGTCACCTGCAAATGGCGAGGGACAACTGTTAGACACACACTAACCTGGAGGGATATCCCCAGACCCACACAACCATTCCCATTGACTAGCTTCCAGGTGCTCACCTAATAGCCACACACGGTGCCTCTGGAGTTGACCCATCACATAAGGGATGCTGCTATTCCACAGAATGTAGGCGTCATGCACAGAGGCAGGGAACATGGCATTCACATGGGAGATGTACTGGTCTGCCAAACATACCATCTGTACATTCATCAATGATAACTCTTCCGGTTTCTGTACACCTGTTCACTCCTGTGGGGGGGGTACCAAAGCCACATGTGTCCCATCAATGGCACCTATGATGTTGGGGATATGTCCCAGGGCATAGAAGTCACCTTTCACCGTAGGCAAATCCTCCACCTGAGGGAAAATGATGTAGCTCCGCATTTGTTTCAGCAGGGCAGACAACACTCTGGACAACACGTTGGAAAACATAGGCTGGGACATCCCTGATGCTATGGCCACTGTTGTTTGAAATTACCCACTTGCAAGGAAATGGAGCACTCACAGCACCTGCACTTGAGGGGGGATTCCTGTGGGATGGTGGATAGCTGACATCAGGTCTGGCTCCAAGTGGGTACCCAGTTCCTGGATTGTGGCACGGTCAAGCCTGTATGTGATGATCACATGTCTTTCCTCCATCGTCGACAGGTCCACCAACGGTCGGTACACCGGAGGATGCCGCCATCTCCTCACATGTCCCAGCGGACGGTGCCTATGAAGGACAACAGCGAGCACAGAGTCAAACATATCAGAGGTACGTACCCACAGCTTATACAGAACACCATTCATAATCTAAAAAGTGGCCTCTATGTGTGTTGAGTCTAGGCCTAGGTATGTGTGACGCAGTAGAAAATGTAGCCATGTGGGCCCCTGAAATGGCGGCTGCCTGACCTGTAAAGTGGGACAATGGGATGTGAGGTAACTGCGCTGGCATTGTACACTGTCGCAGTAGACGGTCGAAGACCGCGGCGCAATGCTGCATTGGTTAACATTGGACCCTATGGGTCCCATGAGCGAATGACGATGTACGCCGGCGGTGACGGTACGCACTGCCGCGGACGTTACTGCCATTTTCTATCTGTTCAATCACTCGATACCTGATCTTCGATAGGAGAGGACCTACACTGCAAGTGCTGCTGTGACCTCGGTCTGGAAGAGACAATGGCTCGAGTGTCTGGGGAAAGGGCCCCTGCCTTCACATCGGAGGAGTTGGAGAAACTCATGGACGGGGTCCTCCCCCAGTACACGCTACTCTACGGTCCTCCAGACCAACAGGTAAGTACACTGAGAGCATGATGAATGGGCTATGCCTGTGTGGAGAGGGGTGGATGTAAGAAGGAAGGGGGGAGAGCGCGGCGTGCATGAAACGACGGTGAGTGCATGTGCTACATGGCAGGGGTAGGGTTGGGCGCCAATCACTTTGACGGTGCAGTTGGTAATAACTTTCACTTCCCCCTGTACAAATCATGTAGGTCAGCGCCCACCAGAAAAAAGATATTTGGCGTGCCATCGCCAAGGACGTCCGGACCCTGGGGGTCTACCACAGACGGAGCACCCACTGCCGGAAAAGATGGGAGGACATTCACCGCTCGAGCAAGAAGACAGCAGAGGCTCAGCTGGGGATAGCCTCCCAATGTGGGAGGGGTGCTCGTCGCACCATGACCCCCCTGATGTTCAGGATCCTGGCGGTGGCGTATCCGGAGTTGGATGGGCGCTTGAGGGCATCACAGCTGCCACAAGGGGGTGTGTACATTCGCATTCTGCTGATTTTGCGCGCAGTGGATGTGTCTGGGTGGGGGAGGTGGGTGTTGGTTTCCCTAGGCCAGGGCGAGTTCCGTAGGCAAGGTCCCTCGGTAAGACAGGCCATGTGGCACCTCACCGCACCTCTGTAGAGTGCCAAGTACACCTAGTCATGTCCCTGTGTCATCCATGTGTGCAGATGTCGTTCATAGCATAGTAGGCCATTTCCCAGGAATTGAACAGTGGAGGGCAAGAGCGCGGCGTAGTGCAGGGGGCTTCTGTGTCTGTCGTGTCCGCCAACGGTAGCGGTAATGCATGCACTCAACACGCCTTTCTTCTGTCGTCCCCCCCTTTTTGTGGTCTCCCTGTTCTTGTGTGCATTAGCATCATCAGGCGGAGGAGCAGTGGCACCGGAGCACGAGGGGGCTGCATCCCACATGGCCATGGAGGGCCACACTACTGAATCGGACTTCACCAGTGGGACGGAGGGCGAGGGGAGCTCCACAGCGGGGACAGGAGCTGAGACCAGTGACACAGACTCGTCCTCTGATGGGAGCTCCCTTGGGCCACAGCCGCTACACCCCTTCCAGCACCACCCTCCCAGCAGCCCCTCAGCCTTTGCCCCGTGCCCGCTCACCCGGGATGGAGGGCATCACCTTCGCCCCAGGCACCTCAGGCCCTGCCCCAGCCACCCCTGCTGCCCTCAGTGAGGAGGCCATTGACCTCCTCAGGTCCCTCACTGTTGGGCAATCTACCATTTTGAATGCCATCCAGGTTGTAGAAAGGCAGTTGCAACAAACCAATGCATTCCTGGAGGGCATTCATTCTGGTCTGGCGGCCCTTCAGCGAGCTTTTCAGACTCTGGCCTCAGCACTGATGGCAGCCATTGTCCCTGTGTCTAGCCTCCCCCCTCCACCTTCCTCCACCCAGACCCAATCCCCTGTACCCCAGCCTATCCCAAGCATACCTACAGACCAGCATGCACACACGTCAACACACAAGGGAAGCTCAGGCAAACATAAGCACCACACATCCCACAGGCACTCACGCAAGCATCACACACAGGCAGGCACACCAACATCCACTGCCTCCACTGTGTCCCCCTCCTCCTCATTTCCCTCCTCCCTCCCAGTCTCGTCTACACTCACACCTGCATGCACTACCTCTACAGCCACTACTACCATCACCAACACACCCACCACCACACCCCGCTCACGTGCAGTCACCACCCCCACTACCATTCACATGCCCCCTGTGTCCTCTCCCAGTGTGTCTGTGACGCCCCGTCCCAAGATACACAAACGCAGGCACACACCCACCCAACAGCCATCCACCTCACGACAGCCTCCAGAGCATGCACCTTCACCCAAAGTCAGATAACGGACACCTCCTACAACCACAACCTCTTCCTCCACTCCCAAACCCCCTCCAGCTACCCGTCCCAGTGTCTCCAAAAAACTTTTCCTGTCTTGTCTTTCCCACACCTCCCCCACCCCATCCGTCTCCTAGGGCCTGTACTAGCACCTCAGCCACAACATCTCCGGGACCAGTGGTGCCTGTAGTCACCGGAATCTGGAGTGCGCCGGCCACCAGGGCAGCCAGTGTGGCACGGAGCCACAGCACAGACAGTCCCCCACCTGTGAAGCATCAGAAGTTGGCCAGTGCCCGGCGGGAGAGGGAGAAGACTCCAGCCACCAAAGTCGCTCCCAGGGGTCCCGGGGGGAGTGTGGAGTCAGCTGCGACACCTTCCAAGGTGGGGAAGGGCCACAAGAAACTCAGCAAGTTTGGAAAGAGCAGCACGGCGGAGAAGACCGCCATCAACCCCGCTGCCCAGGAGGCCACAGCCATCATCCCCGCTGCCCAGGCGGCCACCGCCATCATCCCCGCTGCCCAGGCGGCCACCGCCATCATCCCCGCTGCCCAGGGGGCCACCGCCAGCACCAGCACCAGCCCAGCTGCCCAGGAGGCCACCGCCATCATCCCCGCTGCCCAGGAGGCCACCGCCATCATCCCCGCTGCCCAGGAGGCCACCGCCAGCACCAGCCCAGCTGCCCAGAAGGCAACCGCCAGCACCAGCCCAGCTGCCCAGGAAGCCACCGCTAGCACCAGCCCAGCTGCCCAGGAGGCCACAGCCAGCACAAGCCCAGCTGCCCAGGAGGCCACCGCCATCATCCCCGCTGCCCAGGAGGCCACCGCCATCATCCCCGCTGCCCAGGAGGCCACCACCAACACTAGCCCAGCTGCCCAGGAGGCCACCGCCAGCACAAGCCCAGCTGACCAGGAGGCCACCGCCAGCACAAGCCCAGCTTCCCAGGAGGCCACCGCCGGCACAAGCTCCGCTGGGCCATGAAGGACCGCCAGCAGCTGAGTCACTGCAAAGGAGACTGCCGCTCCAAGCACCGCTGAATAGGGCACCGCCACCTCAAGCACCGCTGAACAGGGCACCGCCGTCTCAAGCACCGCTGAACAGGCCACCGCCGTCTCAAGCACCGCTGGCCCATGAGCGCCAAGGGCACTGACACTACTGAGTCCGTCACAGGCAGAATGAAGCACTCTGGGCACCATGCCCCCTCCAGAACCAGTGGAGAGATCCATCCACTACCTCTGTCCTTAGCTGGATCAAGCACTCTGGGCACCATGCCCCCTCCAGAACCAGTGGAGAGATCCATCCACTACTTGTGTCCTTAGCAGGATCAAGAACTCTGGGCACCATGCCCCCTCCAGAACCAGTGGAGAGATCCATTTACTACCTCTGTCCTTAGCAGGATCAAGCACTCTGGGCACCATGCCCCCTCCAGAACCAGTGGAGAGATCCATCCACTACCTCTGTCCTTAGCAGGATGAAGCACTCTGGGCACCATGCCCCCTCCAGAACCAGTGGAGACTGTTATTCACCTGAGAGACTGTGGCTTTGCACTCCCCAGGATGGAACAGTGGGGAACCCACCCACTGTAGAGACTGTGGCTTTGCACTCCCCAGGATGGAACGGTGGGCAACCCACCCACTGTAGAGTCTTGAGAGACTGTGGCTTTGCACTCCCCAGGATGGAACGGTGGGCAAACCACCCATTGTAGAGACTTGATAGACTGTGGCTTTGCACTCCCGAGGATGGAACAGTGGGCAAACCACCCACTGTAGAGACTTGAGAGACTGTGGCTTTGCACTCCCCAGGATTGAACTGTGGGCAACCCACCCACTGTAGAGACTTGAGAGACTGTGGCTTTGCACTCCCCAGGATTGAACGTTGGGCATGTGGCCCTCTCGTGGATTTGGCGTCGTGCACTCAACCGGCTGAGGTTCCCCCCCTTTCCCTCCCCCTGAGGTGCCTGTTTTGTTGCTCTCTGATGCCCCTGCAGTGTTCTCTCCGTCATGGTTGGCGATCTTGTGTGGGCCTCACCCATACCGTGTGGGCCCAGTGTTCCACTGACTTAATTGGAGCACTACCTGGACTACTATGCTTGGTATATATTTTGTACATGGTGTATATATATATTTTTGCCTACTTGATTTTAATATATTACAATAGTTACACTGATTTTCTATTGTCTTTGCATTCTTCCGGGGGGGGGGTTGGGAGGTGTAACTGTGATGTATCATGCTGTATTAGTGTGTGTGTTGTAGTGGATGGGGGTGGGGGTGGCAGTGTTGCGTGTGTGTCCCCCTGTTTTTTCCCTCCCCCCTCCCCTGTGTCGTAGGTGCAGTACTCACCGTGGTCTTCGCTGCCGGCGTTCGTGCTCCTGGTAGAGGAGCAGGAAGACAATCGCAGGGAGAATTTGGAGTTCCGGGTCCATGGTGTCCTTGTTCCTCGTGGGGTGTGTAGAGGTGAGCGTTTTCCCTTCGGAATCCTGTTTCCGCCGTGTTTTTATCCGCGGTGACTCCGCCCCAGAAAAGGTGGCGGATTGGTAGGTTGTGATACTGTGGCCGTTACTTTGTCCTCCACCTGTCTGTTGGCGGTAACCGACGCGTTGTTTGTTTGTACTGCCGTGGCGGTCGGAGTGTTAAAGTGTCTGTCTTTGTTGGTGGTTTCCGCCACGGTCGTAATTGCAAAAATGTTACCGCCGGCCTGTTGGCGGTCTTACCGCCGCTTTAACACCGACCGCCAGTGTTGTAATGACCACCAAAGTCCTTAAATCCAAAAGTATATCCAGGTGACAAAGAGAGTGAACCTTCTACCTCAAAATCCAAGTAAAAAGTGACCAGGGGATGGACAAAGCACTGGGAGGAGCCTGCTAGACAGGAACAGGAAGTTGGTGTCCCTGACACACTTCCTTTCTGTTTGAAAAAAAAGGCTGTTCAATCTGAAAAACAAATTGCAGGGTCCATTGGAGAAGAAAATCTAGTTAAAGCTCTTTTTGACTAGATTTAGTGGCTCTGGAGTAGAAAATCTACTTCAGAAGTGAGTTTGAGCTCGTGAGCAGCCTGTTTTGGCCACTAGCACAGCTAGAAGCAACACAAGAGAATGTGAGGTTTCAAGCATACCTGCTAGCAGCCCAGGAGAATTGTTGCACTCATGAGAGAGTGCCAAAACCCATTCTCACGAGCGCAAACTAATTCCGCTCCATCAGTGGAGTTTGCAGAATTCGGGCTCTCCACGCTTACGCAAAGTCCACCTGCGAAGCAGAGTTCTATGCCAAGGCCTAAAAAAATTAGATGACAGGCACAGTAAAAAGGTAAAAAGATAGTTCTAAATGTGGAGCAGTAAACTTTAGGGAAATAAATATTCATATTAACTACAGGAGGACTTACTGGGGCCAGCAGACCCATCTGCCGCTGCACTTGTGTGGGGGGCACATCCAGGTCCCGCACCCACCTGACCAGACCTCTTCTTGCCCCTGGATGCTGATGTAAGAAACAAAGAAAAACATTTTAAAATGATGAGTGGTTCAGTTAATAATTTCTCCAAAAATATTTTTGGGCAGGAGAAGGCAAGCGGAGTAACTTTGAACTTTCCTAAATAGTACTAGTATCGTGGACCATCCTATTCCGAATTTCCTAAACTAACCCCTACTCCAAATTTCTAAACTACATTTTGGAATCACCAATATATTGCAATGAATGATTTTTGCTTCTAATCTCATTCTCAATCTCTCAACCCACTTTGAT